>NC_140989.1:378287432-378386944 GCF_052327205.1 Somniosus microcephalus | reverse complement strand
CTCCTGTCATGTCCCAGTAATATATCAGTCTGGGGTAATCTGATCTCTGTCATGTCCCAGTAATATATCAGTCTGGGGTAATCTGATCTCTGTCATGTCCCAGTAATATATCAGTCTGGGGTAATCTGATCTCTGTCATGTCCCAGTAATATATCAGTCTGGGGTAATCTGATCTCTGTCATGTCCCAGTAATATATCAGTCTGGGGTAATCTGATCTCTGTCATGTCCCAGTAATATATCAGTCTGGGGTAATCTGATCTCTGTCATGTCCCAGTAATATATCAGTCTGGGGTAATCTGATCTCTGTCATGTCCCAGTAATATATCAGTCTGGGGTAATCTGATCTCTGTCATGTCCCAGTAATATATCAGTCTGGGGTAATCTGATCTCTGTCATGTCCCAGTAATATATCAGTCTGGGGTAATCTGATCTCTGTCATGTCCCCAGTAATATATCAGTCTGGGGTAATCTGATCTCTGTCATGTCCCAGTAATATATCAGTCTGGGGTAATCTGATCTCTGTCATGTCCCAGTAATATATCAGTCTGGGGTAATCTGATCTCTGTCATGTCCCAGTAATATATCAGTCTGGGGTAATCTGATCTCTGTCATGTCCCAGTAATATATCAGTCTGGGGTAATCTGATCTCTGTCATGTCCCAGTAATATATCAGTCTGGGGTAATCTGATCTCTGTCATGTCCCAGTAATATATCAGTCTGGGGTAATCTGATCTCTGTCATGTCCCAGTAATATATCAGTCTGGGGTAATCTGATCTCTGTCATGTCCCAGTAATATATCAGTCTGGGGTAATCTGATCTCTGTCATGTCCCAGTAATATATCAGTCTGGGGTAATCTGATCTCTGTCATGTCCCAGTAATATATCAGTCTGGGGTAATCTGATCTCTGTCATGTCCCAGTAATATATCAGTCTGGGGTAATCTGATCTCTGTCATGTCCCAGTAATATATCAGTCTGGGGTAATCTGATCTCTGTCATGTCCCAGTAATATATCAGTCTGGGGTAATCTGATCTCTGTCATGTCCCAGTAATATATCAGTCTGGGGTAATCTGATCTCTGTCATGTCCCAGTAATATATCAGTCTGGGGTAATCTGATCTCTGTCATGTCCCAGTAATATATCAGTCTGGGGTAATCTGATCTCTGTCATGTCCCAGTAATATATCAGTCTGGGGTAATCTGATCTCTGTCACATCCCAGTAATATATCAGCCTGGGGTAATCTGATCTCTGTCATGTCCCAGTAATATATCAGTCTGGGGTAATCTGATCTCTGTCATGTCCCAGTAATATATCAGTCTGGGGTAATCTGATCTCTGTCATGTCCCAGTAATATATCAGTCTGGGGTAATCTGATCTCTGTCATGTCCCAGTAATATATCAGTCCTGATTAAGCAGAAATGAGTTCAATAATCCTCACTTATTGCCTCATAATTGTCTGAGTGCCGACACATTAAGAACTGATTCAGTCCAGTTATTTTGTGTGAACACAAATCACCTCAATGTACACTGGGTGACTGCTAATCTAAACCAGCCTCCCATTAAACACCACCCGTGCCTTACGTACATTTTGATGACATCCCATAATGACCCTGCTCTCACTGTGTTTCTGTCCCGTGTCTACCGCCAGTGGGTGAAGCCCACCACAGGCGATTAGCCCGAAAGGCCTCAGTCTAGAATGTGCGGCCGGAATCTGGAGCCCCGGGATTGTCCCAAACACCGACTCCCTTTTTAATGTTGGGACATTAAGAGACTCTTTGTTACGACACCAATCCCAGCAAATTTAACTTTGCACCAATCAGGGTGTTTGAGAACAGATCCAGCCCATAATATACAGGACAGGAAAGAACAAAAGAAATAGGAGCAGGAATAGGCCCCTTGGCCCCTCGAGCCTGCTCCGCCATTCAATAAGATCATGGCTGATCTTGGGCTCAAAGCCACTTCCCCGCCCGCTCCCCATAACCCTTCACTCCCTTATCTTGCAAAAATCTGTCTATCTCCACCTTAAATGTATTTAATGACCCAGCCTCCACGGCTCTCTGGGGCAGAGAATTCCACAGATTTACGACCCTCTGAGAGAAGAAGTTCCTCCTCATCTCAGTTCTAAAAGGGCGACCCTTTATTCTGAATCTGTGCCCCCGAGTTCTAGATTTCCCCATGAGGGGAAACATCCTCTCTGCATCTACCCTGTCGAGCCCCCTCAGTATCTTATATGTTTCAATAAGATCACCTCTCATTCTTCTAAATTCCAATGTGTATAAGCCCAGCCTGCTCAACCTTTCCTCATCAGTCAACCCCCTCATCTCTGGAATTAACCTAGTGAATCGTCTCTGAACTGCCTCCAATGCAAGTATATCCTTCCTTAAATAAGGAGACCAGAACTGTACGCAGTACTCCAGGTGTGGTCTCACCAATACCCTGTACAGTTGTCGCAGGACTTCCCTGCTTTTATACTCCAACCCCCTTGAAATAAAGGCCAATATTCCATTTGCCTTTTTGATTACTTGCTGCACCTGCATGCTAACTTATTGTGTTTCATGCACAAGGACCCCCAGGTCCCTCCGAACTGTAGCATTTTGTAATTAGAGCTTTAATTCCAATAAATAACATCACATCAAATAATCGGCACTAATGAGCTGGAGTGATTAGCATCGATCGTGCCCAGCAGCTGAATTATTAATGCTGGGAAATGATATACACAGCTCCTCATTGGCAATAAAACATCTCCAGTTATTAGTTCATTTTAGCAGATTCGTTACATTAGAACTGGAGACTTAACCTGACTATTACCATTCACCCTGACTACTGCCTCTCCTAACCTGACTATTACCATTCACCCTGACTACTGCCTCTCCTAACCTGACTATTACCATTCACCCTGACTACTGCCTCTCCTAACCTGACTATTACCATTCACCCTGACTACTGCCTCTCCTAACCTGACTATTACCATTCACCCTGACTACTGCCTCTCCTAACCTGACTATTACCATTCACCCTGACTACTGCCTCTCCTAACCTGACTATTACCATTCACCCTGACTACTGCCTCTCCTAACCTGACTTATTACCACTCACCCTGACTACTGCCTCTCCTAACCTGACTATTACCATTCACCCTGACTACTGCCTCTCCTAACCTGACTATTACCATTCACCCTGACTACTGCCTCTCCTAACCTGACTATTACCATTCACCCTGACTACTGCCTCTCCTAACCTGACTATTACCATTCGCCCTGGCTACTGCCTCTCCTAACCTGACTATTACCATTCGCCCTGACTACTGCCTCTACTAACCTGACTATTACCACTCACCCTGACTACTGCCTCTCCTAACCTGACTATTACCACTCACCCTGACGACTGCCTCTCCTAACCTGACTATTACCACTCACCCTGACTACTGCCTCTCCTAACCTGACTATTACCATTCACCCTGACTACTGCCTCTCCTAACCTGACTATTACCACTCACCCTGACTACTGCCTCTCCTAACCTGACTATTACCACTCACCCTGACTACATTTGGAGTTTAAAATCGCTGATTGTTTTGCAGTGATGGGGAAATTCTGCTAAAGATTCTTTCCCAATATCTCCTGTGTTAAAGACCCTGTACAGCTCGATTGCAATGTTAGAATCTCACTAGTTTTACATTACACCGACATAACGTGAATTTAATCAGCATCACAGCAAACTGCAGAGTAAAAGAGCAATGAGCTGGACAGGAAACGATATCTAAAGCTGTCTGTGGGTCATCAACACAAGGGACCTCGGTCGAGAATATTAATCCTCGAAAAATAATTAAATCCTGTTCACCCTTAATAAACATCCATCATTTCTTGTAAATTAATTATATTCCTTATGAAAATTACTGATCTAATCCCGTCCAATATCTAATCCTTTCCGATATCACGATTATAAAAACCTGATCCTCTTTCCCCAAATATGAAATCTCAGTAATAGGTTGTGTCTCGAAGGCCCCAATCTTTGCTCCTTCTGTCTCCTGTCTGGACTCAGATGCTGCAATGTGGTCTGTGTTTAATTTCTCCTGGTATTTGTGAATGAAAGATTTCTCCCCTCACTAATCTAATGATGGGCCTGAGATCAGAGAGTCCAGCATTCCAACCCAGCGACCTTTCCCCGATATCAACCTCACATCAAAGTGGCTCCCACACTTTCTCACTTTACTCCCTGGGCTTTGCAGCTCGCGACCTCCTTCCCACCGATCTCCCATCATTAGGAAATGGCCGTGTTGATCTCTGTAACTGCAGGGAGCAGAGTTCAGGATTCCGCCTCTCTTTAAATGTGAAAAGAAACCAGATTCTAATCGTGGGTTCAGTATCCAGGGTCAGTGTGAGTGAAGTATAAATCAGAACATCGCTGGCACCGGATAATAAGCAGCAATAATCCCAACCCCAATAATAATATAACCCCTGCAAGGTCCACACCACTTGGTTCAAGGGTCAAGGGTCAGTCTGATCGACACTGCTAGGTCTAAGGGTCAAGGGGCAGTCTGATGGACACCACTCGGTCCAGGGGTCAAGGGTCCGTCTGGACACCAGGGTCGGACACGGTGATTGGACAGGGAATTGTTGAAAGTTGTTGTTATTTCACAGTTTAATATCGGGAGTGAAATAAAATTGAAATCCTGAGAATAGAAACAGGATGAGAATCTTGATAACCCGTCAGATTGCAAACACTGAAATCTCTGATCCTTTGTGTGGGAAGCTCTTTATAGAATAATCCCAGGTATTAGAGGAACGAAACGGACATTGTACCTGCCCGGCCACATTTCATTCTTCAATCTCTACATTGACCTCGTTTCCTCATTCGATGTTTCAGCGAGAAAACAATTTCAACAACAGCTCAGAGTCAGCCGTGTCTCAGTGGGCAGCACTCTCGCCTCTGGGTCAGAAGGTCGTGGGTTCAAGCCCCACTCCAGAGACTAGAGCCATTAATCCAGGCTGGCTCTCCCAGTGCAGTACTGAGGGAGTGCTGCACTGTCGGAGGGGCTGTACTGAGGGAGCGCTGCACTGTCGGAGTGGCAGTACTGAGGGAGCGCTGCACTGTCGGAGGGGCTGTACTGAGGGAGTGCTGCACTGTCGGAGGGGCAGTACTGAGGGAGTGCTGCACTGTCGGAGGGGCAGTACAGAGGGAGTGCTGCACTGTCGGAGGGGCAGTACTGAGGGAGCGCTGCGCTGTCGGAGGGGCAGTACTGAGGGCGTGCTGCACTGTCAGAGGGGCAGTACTGAGGGAGCGCTGCACTGTCGGAGGGGCAGTACTGAGAGATTGCTGCATTGTCAGAGGGGCAGTAGTGAGGGAGTGCTGCACTGTCGGAGGGGCAGTACTGAGGGAGTGCTGCACTGTCGGAGGGGCAGTACTGAGGGAGCGCTGCACTGTCGGAGGGGCAGTACTGAGGGAGCACTGCACTGTTGGAGGGGCAGTACTGAGGGAGCGCTGCACTGTCGGAGGGGCAGTACTGACGGAGCGCTGCACTGTCGGAGGGGCAGTACTGAGGGAGTGCTGCACTGTCGGAGGGGCAGTATTGAGGGAGTGCTGCACTGTCAGAGGGGCAGTACTGAGGGAGTGCTGGACTGTCAGAGGGGCAGTACTGAGGGAGCACTGCACTGTCGGTGGGGCAATACTGAGGGAGCGCTGCACTGTCAGAGGGGCGGTACTGAGGGAGCGCTGCACTGTCGGTGGGGCAATACTGAGGGAGCGCTGCACTGTCAGAGGGGCAGTACGGAGGGAGTGCTGCAATGTCGGTGGGGCAGTACTGAGGGAACGCAGCACTGTCAGTGGGGCAGTACAGAGGGAATGCAGCACTGTCGGAGGGGCATTACTGAGGGAGTGCTGCACTGTCGGAGGGGCAGTACTGAGGGATTGCTGCACTGTTGGAGGGGCAGTACTGAGGGAGTGCTACACTGTCGGAGGAGCAATACTGAGGGAGTGCTGCACTGTCGGAGGGGCAGTACTGAGGGAGTGCTGCACTGTCAGAGGGGCAGTACTGAGGGAGCACTGCACTGTCAGAGGGGCAGTACTGAGGGAGTGCTGCACTGTCGGAGGAGCAGTACTGAGGGAGCGCTGAACAGTCGGAGGGGCAGTACTGAGCGAGCTCTGCAATGTTGGAGGGGCAGTACTGAGGGAGCACTGCACTGTCGGAGGGTCAGTACCGAGGGAGTGCTGCACTGTTGGAGGCAGTGTACTGAGGGAGTGCTGCACTGTCGGAGGGCTAGTACTGAGCGAGCGCTGCACTTTCGTAGTGGCAGTACTGAGGGAGTGCTGCACTGTCAGAGGGGCAGTACTGAGGGAGCGCTGCACTGTCAGAGGGGCAGTACTGAGGGAGCACTGCACTGTCAGAGGGGCAGTACTGAGGGAGCACTGCACTGTCGGAGGGGCAGTACTGAGGGAGTGCTGCACTGTTGGAGGGGCAGTACTGAGGGTGTGCTGCACTGTCGAAGGGGCAGTACTGAGGGAGCCCTGCACTGTCGGAGGGGCAGTACTGAGGGAGTGCTGCACTGTCTGAGGGGCAGTGCTGAGGGAGTGCTGCACTGTTTGAGGGGCAGTACTGAGGGAGTGCTGCACTGTCGGAGGGGCAGTACTGAGGGAGCGCTGCACTGTCGGACAGGCAGTACTGAGGGAGTGCTGCACTTTCGGAGGGGCACCGTCTGAGGGGCAGTACTGAGGGAGTGCTGCACTGTCGGAGGGGCTGTCTTTTGAATGAGAATTTAAAGCGAGGCCCCCGTCCTCCCTCTCAGGTGGATGTAAATAATCACATTGAAATATTTCAAAGAAGATCAGGGGAGTTCTCCCCGGTAATCTCCTCCAGCCCTACGGTGACCAATATTTATCACTGGATCGGATTATCTGCTCATGATCACATTGCTGTTTATGGGAGCTTGCTGTGCATCAATTTGCTCCCTCATTTCCTGCAGTAAAACACTTCAAACATTACTTGATTGGCTGCAAAGCGCTTTCTCAATGTCCTGAAGTTGTGACGGGGGTTATAGAAATAAAAGTCTTTCTTTCTTTCTATCTCACCGCGATCTTCAGTCTGTCTTGGTGTTCATCCAACCAGTGAACACACTTTACATTTCGATCGCTCTCCAGTCTCGCTGCTTAACTCTGCTAAATCTTTACAATCAACATCTTCATTATTCATCTAAATCCTCACATAAAGACATTAAAATGTCCCAGTCCATCAGCCCAGTGTGTGAACGAGCATTGCACGGTTTATGTCACTCATTATACAGCACAGTGAACGACCATTGCACGGTTTATGTCACTCATTATACAGCACAGTGAACGAGCATTGCACGGTTTATGTCACTCATTATACAGCACAGTGAACGAGCATTGCACGGTTTATGTCTCTCATTATACAGCACAGTGAACGAGCATTGCCCGGTTTATGTCTCTCATTATACAGCACAGTGAACGAGCATTGCACGGTTTATGTCACTCACTATACAGCACAGTGAACGAGCATTGCACGGCTTATGTCACTCATTATACAGCACAGTGAACGAGCATTACACGGTTTATGTCACTCATTATACAGCACAGTGAACGAGCATTGCACGGTTTATGTCACTCATTATACAGCACAGTGAACGAGCATTGCACGGTTTATGTCACTCATTATACAGCACAGTGAACGAGCATTGCACGGTTTATGTCACTCATTATACAGCACAGTGAACGAGCATTGCACGGTTTATGTCACTCATTATACAGCACAGTGAACGAGCATTGCACGGTTTATGTCACTCATTATACAACACAGTGAACGAGCATTGCACGGTTTATGTCACTCATTATACAGCACAGTGAACGAGCATTGCACGGTTTATGTCACTCATTATACAGCACAGTGAACGAGCATTGCACGGTTTATGTCACTCATTATACAGCACAGTGAACGAGCATTGCACGGTTTATGTCACTCATTATACAGCACAGTGAACGAGCATTGCACGGTTTATGTCACTCATTATACAGCACAGTGAACGTGCATTGCACGGTTTATGTCACTCATTATACAGCACAGTGAACGAGCATTGCACGGTTTATGTCACTCATTATACAGCACAGTGAACGAGCATTGCACGGTTTATGTCACTCATTATACAGCACAGTGAACGAGCATTGCACGGTTTATGTCTCTCATTATACAGCACAGTGAACGAGCATTGCACGGTTTATGTCTCTCATTATACAGCACAGTGAACGAGCATTGCACGGTTTATGTCACTCATTATACAGCACAGTGAACGAGCATTGCACGGCTTATGTCACTCATTATACAGCAGAGTGAACGAGCATTGCACGGTTTATGTCACTCATTATACAGCACAGTGAACGAGCATTGCACGGTTTATGTCACTCATTATACAGCACAGTGAACGAGCATTGCACGGTTTATGTCACTCATTATACAGCACAGTGAACGAGCATTGCACGGCTTATGTCACTCATTATACAGCACAGTGAACGAGCATTGCACGGTTTATGTCACTCATTATACAGCACAGTGAACGAGCATTGCACGGTTTATGTCACTCATTATACAGCACAGTGAACAAGCATTGCACGGTTTATGTCTCTCATTATACAGCACAGTGACCGAGCATTGCACGGTTTATGTCTCTCATTATACAGCACAGTGAACGAGCATTGCACGGTTTATGTCACTCATTATACAGCACAGTGAACGAGCATTGCACGGTTTATGTCACTCATTATACAGCACAGTGAACGAGCATTGCACGGTTTATGTCACTCAATATACAGCACAGTGAACGAGCATTGCACGGCTTATGTCACTCATTATACAGCACAGTGAACGAGCATTGCACGGTTTATGTCACTCATTATACAGCACAGTGAACGAGCATTGCACGGTTTATGTCTCTCATTATACAGCACAGTGAAAGAGCATTGCACGGTTTATGTCACTCATTATACAGCACAGTGAACGAGCATTGCACGGTTTATGTCACTCATTATACAGCACAGTGAACGAGCATTGCACGGTTTATGTCACTCATTATACAGCACAGTGAACGAGCATTGCACGGTTTATGTCACTCATTATACAGCACAGTGAACGAGCATTGCACGGTTTATGTCTCTCATTATACAGCACAGTGAGCGAGCATTGCACGGTTTATGTCACTCATTATACAGCACAGTGAACGAGCATTGCACGGTTTATGTCACTCATTATACAGCACAGTGAACGAGCATTGCACGGTTTATGTCACTCATTATACAGCACAGTGAACGAGCATTGCACGGTTTATGTCACTCATTATACAGCACAGTGAACGAGCATTGCACGGTTTATGTCACTCATTATACAGCACAGTGAACGAGCATTGCACGGTTTATGTCACTCATTATACAGCACAGTGAACGAGCATTGCACGGTTTATGTCTCTCATTATACAGCACAGTGAGCGAGCATTGCACGGTTTATGTCACTCATTATACAGCACAGTGAACGAGCATTGCACGGTTTATGTCACTCATTATACAGCACAGTGAATGAGCATTGCACGGTTTATGTCTCTCATTATACAGCACAGTGAACGAGCATTGCACGGTTTATGTCATTCATTATACAGCACAGTGACCGAGCATTGCACGGTTTATGTCTCTCATTATGCAGCACCGTGAACGAGCATTGCACGGTTTATGTCACTCATTATACAGCACAGTGAACGAGCATTGCACGGTTTATGTCACTCATTATACAGCACAGTGAACGAGCATTGCACGGTTTATGTCGCTCATTATACAGCACAGTGAACGAGCATTGCACGGTTTATGTCACTCATTATACAGCACAGTGAACGAGCATTGCACGGTTTATGTCACTCATTATACAGCACAGTGAACGAGCATTGCACGGTTTTTGTCACTCATTATACAGCACAGTGAACGAGCATTGCATGGTTTATGTCACTCATTATACAGCACGGTGAACGAGCAATGCACGGTTTATGTCACTCATTATACAGCACGGTGAACGAGCATTGCACGGTTTATGTCACTCATTATACAGCACAGTGAACGAGCATTGCACGGTTTATGTCTCTCATTATACAGCACAGTGAACGAGCATTGCACGGTTTATGTCACTCATTATACAGCACAGTGGACGAGCATTGCACGGTTTATGTCTCTCATTATACAGCACAGTGAACAAGCATTGCACGGTTTATGTCACTCATTATACAGCACTGTGAACGAGCATTGCACGGTTTATGTCACTCATTATACAGCACAGAGAACGAGCATTGCACGGTTTATGTCACTCATTATACAGCACAGTGAACGAGCATTGCACGGTTTATGTCACTCATTATACAGCACAGTGAACGAGCATTGCACGGTTTATGTCACTCATTATACAGCACAGTGAACGAGCATTGCACGGTTTATGTTACTCATTATACAGCACATTGAACGAGCATTGCACGGTTTATGTCACTCATTATATAGCACAGTGAACGAGCATTGCACGGTTTATGTCACTCATTATACAGCACATTTTGTGAAATATGCTGTCATTGGGAATAATTGTCCGATACTTGGGATAATGTAAATGAAACGTTTATCATTGAATTCTGGAGAACAGTGAGGATTATCCGATGGTTAATGATTGTAATAAATCGAGGCCAACACACTCCATAACTTAACGTTAGTGCTGGGGATTCTGGATCTGTACAAGGCCATTACTGCGAGTGATGGGACTGGACTCAGTGAGAGCACTGAGCGAGATTAACCTTGTCTTATTCCAGTAATTCAGTGTAATTTTACTGCCCTGTTAAATGTACAGATGTTCTCAGTATTGATATTGTGTTCACACAACGTGTCAGGGCTATGGGTCAGGTTATTGATAATGTTACCACTCCCAGTAATACCAGGAGATCTGAGTATCAATATAATCACAGGAAGAGTCACAGAGACCCTGCCCTCAACACACTGCCTCAATCCACGGGGCCAGGAGGCACTCGCTGCTCCCTGGGGAGTTTGGCTCAATTCAGGCCATCGTCAGTTAACACTGCGCTCTTTCACAATAATTCTTCATTCATAACTATGGCAACAGTATCATGGGATGTTTCAGAGGGTACAGTTAGTGTAGTGGTCAGCTTACAACAACAACAACCTGTATTTATATAGCACCTATAACGTGATAACACGTCCCAAGTCGCTTCACAGGGGCGTAAATCAGAAAAAAATTGACACCGAGCCACATAAGGAGAATTAGGACAGGTGACTGTTCAAAAATGGTGGCAGAGAGAAAACAGGGCGGATCGGAAAAAAGTTAACATGGATTTACAAAAGGTAAATCGTACTTGACTAACATACTGGAATTTTTTGAGGATGTAACTGGTAAAATAGATAAGGGAGAACCAGTAGATGTGGTGTATTTGGATTTTCAAAAGGCTTTCGATAAGGTCCCGCATAAGAGATTAGCGTGTAAAATTAAGGCACATGGGATTGGGGGCTAGGTATTGACTTGGATAGGGAACTGGTTGGCAGACAGAAAGCAAAGAGTTGGAATAAATGGCTCTTTTTCCGAGTGGCAGGCAGTGACTAGTGGGGTACCGCAGGGATCGGTCCTTGGACCCCAGCTATTCACAATATATATTAATGATCTGGACGAGGGAACTAGATGTAATATCTCCAAGTTTGCAGACGACACAAAGCTGGGTGGGCGTGTGTGCTGTGAGGAGGATGCCGTGAAACTCCAGTATGATTTGGACAGGTTGGGTGATTGGGCAGAAGCATGGCAGGTGCAATATAACTTGGATAAATGCGAGGTTATCCACTTTGGTGTCAAAAACAGGAAGGCAGATTATTATCTGAATGGCAATAGATTGGGAGAAGGGGAAGTGCAATGAGACCTGGGTGTCCTTGTGCACCAGTCGCTGAAAGTAAGCATGCAGGTGCAGCAGGCGTATAAGAAGGCAAATGGTATGTTGGCCTTTGTAGCGAGAGGGTTTGAGTACAGGAACAAGGATGTCTTGCTGCAGTTGTACAGGGCCCTGGTGAGACCACATCTTGAGTATTGTATGCAGTTTTGGTCGCCTTATCTGAGGAAGGATGTTCTTGCCATGGAAGGAGTGCAGCGAAGATTCACCAGGCTGATACCTGGGATGGCAGGAATGATGTATGAGGAGAGATTGGGTTGATTGGGCTTGTACTCGCTGGAGTTTAGAAGAATGAGAGGGGATCTCATCGAAACTTATCAAATTCTAACAGGACTAGACAGACCAGATGCTGGAAGGATGTTCCCGATGGTCAGGGAGTCCAGAACCAGGGGTCACAGTCTAAGGATAAGGGGTAAGCCATTTAGGACAGAGATGAGGAGGAATTTCTTCACCCAGAGAGTGGTGAATCTGTGGAATTCTCTACCACACAAGGCAGTAGAGACCAATTCATTAAATATATTCAAGAAGGAGTTGGATATATTTCTTAAGGCTAAAGGGATCATGGGATATGGGGAGAAGGCAGGAACAGGGGACTGAATTTGGATGAGCAGCCATGATCTCATTGAATGGCGGAGCAGGCTCGAGGGGCCGAATGGCCTACTCCTGCTCCTATCTTCTATGTTTCTATGTTTCTCTGTCACAAGCTTGGGCAAAGAGGTAGGTTTTAAGGAGCATCTTAAAGGAGGAGAGAGAGGCGGAGAGATTTAGGGAGGGAATTCCAGAGCTTGGGGCCCAGGCAGCTGAAGGCACGGCCGCCAATGCTGGAGCGATTAAAATCGTGGTTGTGCAAGAGGCCAGAATTGGAGGAGTGCAGATATCTTGGAGGGGCGTAGGTCTGGAGGAGGTTACAGAGATAGAGAGGGGTGTAGGGCTGGAGGAGGTTACAGAGATAGGGAGGGGTGTAGGGCTGGAGGAGGTTACAGAGATAGGGAGGGGTGTAGAGCTGGAGGAGATTACAGAGATAGGGAGGAGTGTAGGGCGGGAGGGTGTTACAGAGATGGGGAAGGTGTAGGGCAGGAAGGGGTTACAGAGATAGGGAAGGGTGTAGGGCGGTAGGGGGTTACAGTGATAGGCAGGGGTGTGGGTGGGAGGGGGTTACAGTGATAGGGAGGGATGTAGGGTGGGAGGAGGTTACAGAGATAGGGAGGCGTGTAGGGTGGGAGGGGGTTACAGTGATGGGGAGGGGTGTAGGGTGGGAGGGGGTTACAGTGATAGGGAGGGATGTAGGGTGGGAGGGGTTTACATTGATAGGGAGGGGTGTAGGGTGGGAGGGGGTTACACTGTTAGGGAGGGGTGTAGGGTGGGAGGGGGTTCCAGTGATAGGGAGGGGTGTAGGGTGGGAGGGGGTTACAGTGTTAGGAAGGGGTGTAGGGCGGGAGGGGTTACATTGTTTGGGAGGGGTGTAGGTTGGGAGGGGGTTACAGAGATAGGGAGGGGTGTAGGGTGGGAGGGGGTTTCAGAGATGGGGAGGGGTGTAGGGTGGGAGGGGGTTACAGTGATAGGGAGGGGTGTAGGGTGGGAGGGGGTTACAGAGATGGGGAGGGGTGTAGGGCGGGAGGGGGTTACAGAGATAGGGAGGGGTTTAGGGTGGGAGGGGGTTACAGAGATGGGGAGGGGTGTAGGGTGGGAGGGGGTTACAGTGATAGGGAGGGGTGTAGGGTGGGAGGGGGTTACAGAGTTAGGGAGGGGTGTAGGGTGGGAGGGGGTTACAGAGATGGGGAGGGGTGTAGGGAGGAAGGGGGTTACAGAGATGGTGAGGGGTGTAGGGTGGGAGGGGGTTACAGAGATAGGGAGGGGTGTAGGGCAGGAGGGGGTTACAGAGATGGGGAGGGGTGTAGGGCGGGAGGGGGTTACAGAGATAGGGAGGGGTGTAGGGTGGGAGGGGGTTACAGAGATGGGGAGGGGTTTAGGGTGGGAGGGGGTTACAGAGTTAGGGAGGGGTGTAGGGTGGGAGGGGGTTACAGAGATAGGGAGGGGTTTAGTGTGGGAGGGGGTTACAGAGATGGGGAGGGGTGTAGAGTGGGAGGGGGTTACAGAGTTAGGGAGGGGTGTAGGGTGGGAGGGGGTAACAGAGATGGGGAGGGGTGTAGGGAGGAAGGGGGTTACAGAGATGGGGAGGGGTGTAGGGTGGGAGGGGTTTACAGAGATGGGGAGGGGTGTAGGGTGGGAGGGGATTACAGAGATAGGGAGGGGTGTAGGGCGGGAGGGGGTTACAGTGATAGGGAGGGGTGTAGTTTGGGAGGGGGTTACAGAGATGGGGAGGGGTGTAGGTTGGGAGGGGGTTACAGTGATGGGGAGGGGTGTAGGGTGGGAGGGGGTTACAGTGATAGGGAGGGGTGTAGGGTGGGAGGGGGTTACAGTGATGGGGAGGGGTGTAGGGTGGGAGTGGGTTACAGTGATGGGGAGGGGTGTAGGGTGTGAGGGGGTTACAGAGATAGGGAGGGGTGTAGGGTGGGAGGGGGTTACAGAGATAGGGAGGGGTGTAGGGTGGGAGAGGGTTACAGAGATGGGGAGGGGTGTACGGTGGGAGGGGGTTACAGAGATGGGGAGGGGTGTAGGGTGGGAGGGGGTTACAATGATATGGAGGGGTGTAGGATGGGAAGGGGTTACAGTGATAGGGAGGGGTGTAGGGCGGGAGGGGGTTACAGTGATGGGGAGGGGTGTAGGGTGGGAGGGGGTTACAGTGATAGGGAGGGGTGTAGGGTGGGAGGGGGTTACAGAGATGGGGAGGGGTGTAGGGTGGGAGGGGGTTACAGTGATAGAGCGCAGGCAGCTGAAAGCACGGCCACCAATGGTGGAGTGATTAAAATCCGAGATGGGTAAGAGGCCAGAATTGGTGGAGCCCAGAGATCTCGGAGGGCTGTAGGGCTGGAGGAGGTTACAGAGAGAGGGACGTGGGGTTGTCCATTGATGGATTTGAACAAAGATGATAATTTTTAATTTGAGGAATTGGTGTATTGGGAGCCAATATCAGTGAGCACAGGGGGTGATGGGTGAACGGAACATGGTGTGAGTTAGGACACGGGGCAGTGAGCACAGCGGGGTGATGGGGGAACGGGACTTGGTGTGAGTTAGGACACGGGGCAGTGAGCACAGGGCTGATGGGTGAACGGGACTGGGTGTGAATTAGGACACGGGGCAGTGAGCACAGAGGTGAGGGGTGAACGCGACTTGGTGTGAGTTAGGACACAGGGCAGTGAGCACAGGGTGTGATGAGTGAACCGGACTTGGTGTGAGTTAGGACACGGGGCAGTGAGCACAGGGGGGTGAGGGGTGAACGGGACTTGGTGCGAGTTAGGACACGGGGCAGTGAGCACAGGGGGTGATGGCTGAACGGGACTGGGTGTGAGTTAGGACACAGGGCAGTGAGCACAGGGGGTGATGGCTGAACGGGACTTGGTATGAGTTAGGACATGGGGCAGTGAGCACAGGGGGTGAGGGGTGAAAGGGACTTCGTGTGAGTTAGGACATGGGGCAGTGAGCACAGGGGTTGAGGGGTGAATGGGACTTGGTGTGAGTTAGGACACGGGGCAGCGAGCACAGGGGGTGATGGGTGAACGGGAGATGGTGTGAGTTAGGACACGGGGCAATGAGCACAGGGATGAGGGGTGAACGGGACTTGGTGTGAGTTAGGACACGGGGCAGTGAGCACAGGGGATGATGGGTGAACGGGACTTGGTGTGAGTTAGGACACGGGGCAGTGAGCACAGCGGGGTGCTGGGGGAACGGGACTTGGTGTGAGTTAGGACACGGGGCAGTGAGCACAGGGCTGATGGGTGAACGGGACTGGGTGTGAATTAGGACACGGGGCAGTGAGCACAGAGGTGAGGGGTGAACGGGACTTGGTGTGAGTTAGGACACAGGGCAGTGAGCACAGGGTGTGATGGGTGAACCGGACTTGGTGTGAGTTAGGACACGGGGCAGTGAGCACAGGGGGGTGAGGGGTGAACGGGACTTGGTGCGAGTTAGGACACGGGGCAGTGAGCACAGGGGGTGATGGCTGAACGGGACTGGGTGTGAGTTAGGACACAGGGCAGTGAGCACAGGGGGTGATGGCTGAACGGGACTTGGTATGAGTTAGGACATGGGGCAGTGAGCACAGGGGGTGAGGGGTGAAAGGGACTTCGTGTGAGTTAGGACATGGGGCAGTGAGCACAGGGGTTGAGGGGTGAATGGGACTTGGTGTGAGTTAGGACACGGGGCAGTGAGCACAGGGGGTGAGGGGTGAATGGGACTTGGTATGAGTTCGGACATGGGGCAGTGAGCACAGGGGTGAGGGGTGAACGGGACTGGGTGTGAGTTAGGACACGGGGCAGTGAGCACAGGGGTGATGGGTGAACGGGACTTGGTGCGAATTAGGACACGGGGCAGTGAGCACAGGGGGTGATGGGTGAACGGGACTGGGTGCGAGTTAGGACACGGGGCAATGAGCGCAGGGGGTGATGGGTGAACGGGACTGGGTGTGAGTTAGGACACGGGGCAATGAGCGCAGGGGGTGATGGGTGAACGGGACTGGGTGTGAGTTAGGACACGGGGCAATGAGCGCAGGGGGTGATGGGTGAACGGGACTGGGTGTGAGTTAGGACACGGGGCAGCCGGGTTTTTGACGAGCTCTTGTTTACACAGGTTGGAAGGAGGGAGGCTGGTTTGGAGAGTATTGGAATAGTCGAGTCTGGAGATAACAAAGGCAGGGATGAGGGTTTCAGCAGCTGATGAGCTGAGACGGGCGATGTTAGGGAGGTGGCAGTAGGCGGTCTTGGTGATGGTGAGGATATGGGGTCGGAAGCTGAGCTCGGGGTTAAATAGGATTCCACGGTAGCGAGCGGTCTGGTTCAGCCTCTGACAGTGGCCCGGGAGAGGGATGGAGTCGATGACCCGGGAACGGAGTTTGTGGCGGGGACTGAAGTCAATGGCTTCACTCTTCCCAATATGTAAAGATGTAAATGTATTACTTTGTATGTGGGTTCAATGACGACACATTCATGAAAGAGAGTGTCTTTTAATCTAAAGCTTGTTCATCTAAGTTAACAGCATTACAGGAGACACCATGTTAGAGATCCATCTAAAACAAAACTAAAACTAAACTGCTTGTCTCTCACATGCCCTCTGCTGGTCAGGCATAAATAATCAATCAGGCAACTATGCTGGTAAGACATAAATAATCAAACAGGCAAATACCATCACTATTTGCTGATATCATTACATCTCCCTTTCTTAAAACAAAAGTATTTTACTTTTATCTAACAACATGTTTTCTTTGTATTACTCTGCATTTTAACTGTAACACTTAATGAACTTACATTATCATTATCATGATCAAGGTTTTTTAACCTTGTTTTGTGTGTTCACATGAAATTTGTAAATACACTAGAACTTGAAGAGAGAATAAGATAACATTACTTCCTTCTATAACAAGAGTCCTTAAACTTGCTCAATGAGTCTTTCAGGAGGCGTCACGCGTCTTGAGGATTTTCTGATTGATTGTCCTTGAATTTGAGTTGTTGCCTCAGATGATGATTTCTCAGCTGTTTGATCAGGTTGTTCAACAGTATCTGTCTTTTGACCTGCTGTGTGATCAGGTTGTTCAACAGTATCAGTCTTTTGACCTGCTGTGGCTGGTCCCATGAGAAGATCCCGACGATTTCTTCGCAGAACAGCACCCTCATCTGTCTGAATGGTGTATGATCTTGGTTGAACTTCACTCAGGACAGTTCCCTTCTGAGTCCATATGTTTGTTTTGTCTTTGAACCTTACTTGGTCACCAGTGTGGAGTTCAGGTAGGTTTTGTGTTCCTCTGTCATAGTAGTACTTTTGCTTTTCTTTCTGTTGTTCTTTGAACTTCCTCACTTTCTCCCCCTCTTTTGTTTTCAGGAGGTTCTCCGGAATGGGTAGGTTTGACCTTAGCAGACATCCCATGAGGAGTTGGGCTGGTGACATACCACACTCGAGCGGCGTTGTGCGGTATACAAGCATGCTCTGGTAGAAGTCAGTTCCACTGTCTTTTTCCTTGTACATCAGTCTTTTCACTGTCTGGACCGATTTTTCCACTAGTCCATTGGACTGTGGAAAGTGAGGACTTGACATTGTGTGGACAAAGTCCCACTCTTTGGCAAAGTGTCGGAAACTTGCATTGTAAAACTGGGGTCCATTGTCTGTGAAGACCTCGCTTGCCACGCCATGTCTGGAGAATATGGCTTTCATACATGTTATCATAGCATCTGCAGTGGTGGTGTGCAGTCTACAAACCTCTGGATACAGGGTGTAATAGTCTGTGACTGCAAGATAGTCCTTCCCTTGACATACGAATAGGTCAGCGCCTACCTTCTGGTAAGGTCTGCCTGGCGCTGGGTGTGGCTTTAGTGGTTCTACCGGATTGCTTGCTCGATATTTCAGGCATATTGTGCAGTTTGACACCTCATTTGTCACATCTTGGTTGATTCGTAGCCAGTACATCACCTCTCATGCTCTTTTCTTACACTTTTCGATTCCCAGATGTCCTCCATGGATCCTTTTTAGCATCTCTTTTCTCAGACTCTTTGGGATAACTATTTTACTTCCTTTGTAGATGATGTCTTCGACCACTGATAGTTCCGCCCTGCAGTTCCAGTACACTGCCATGTCAGGTGAGCAGTCTTGCTTCATGTTGGGCCATCCATCCAAGATGCTTTTCCTCAGTTGTCTCATTGTTTCATCTTTGTTTGTCTCAGTCTTTATGAGCTCCATTTTTGCATCTGCTATGGGCAGTGCACTTGTGATCATGTCCACGTAGGCGTTCACTTTTTCATCCATTTTGGTGTTTGCGGGCTCTCCTGGGTCAACAGCTCTGGACAACGTGTCTGCTGTATACATCAGCTTTCCCGGTGTGTACGCAACATTCAGTGTATAGCGTTGCAGCCTGATCATCATTCTTTGTATTCTAAGCGGACACCCATTTAGTGGCTTTTGGAACAATGCAATCAAGGGCTTATGGTCAGTCTCTACACTGATTGCTTGTCCTGCCACAAACTGGTGAAATCTTTCACAAGCGTATGTGATGCTGAGCAGCTCCTTTTCTATTTGAGCATATCGCGTCTCCGCGTCTGTCATTGAGCGCGATGCATATGCAATAGGTTGCCAGTAGTCATATTTTTGCAGAAGAATGGCACCGAGCCCACTCTGTGATGCATCTGATGATATCTTGATGGGTCTCGCTGGGTCATAAAACCTCAGAACTGGTTCCTCTGTGAGCAGTTTCTTTAGCTCGCTCCATGACTTCTCATGCTCATGATTCCATTCTCATTCTATGTTCTTTTCAGTTAGTCTTCTCAGTGGCGCCATCTTTTCTGAGAGGTTGGATATGAATTTACCCATGTAGTTGATCATTCCATTAAACCTCTGCACGTCCTTTTTGCATTGTGGCTTTGGCATATTCTCAATGGCGGACACCTTTCTGGGATCTGGTCTGATGCCCTCACTGCTAAGGATATCTGCCACGAATGTCAGTTCTGTCACCCCGAGCTGGCATTTCTCTCTATTCAGCTTCAGGTTTGTTTTCCTTGTTGCTTCCAGCACTTTTTTCAGTCTCTCGTCATGCTCAGTTCTCGTGGTTCCCCATACTGTGATGTCATCCATTGATGTATCAACTCCCTCCAGGTGCTCATAGATCATATGGATAGTTTTGTGATACACTTCAGGAGCTGAGGCAATGCCAAATGGTAACCTTACAAATCTGTATCTGCCAAATGGACTGTTGAATGTGCACAGTCTTGAACTTGCCTCATCCAGTTTCATCTGCCAAAATCCTGATGATGCATCTAACTTGCTGAAATACTTTGCATTTGCAAACTGTGACATGATTTCCTCACGTGTAGGAAGCTTGAAGTGCTCTCTCTTTATTGCTCTGTTTAGATCTCTTGGATCCAGGCAAATTCTGAGCTTTCCATTCTTTTTGTCCACAACGACGAGGGAACTCACCCACTCAGTTGGCTCATCTATCTTCTGAATCACGTTCAGGCTTGCCATCCTGTCCAACTCTGCCTTCAGTTGCTTTTGAAGAGCAAACGGAACTTTTCTGCATGGATGTATGACCGTTGGCATACTTTTATCTACTCTGATCGTGTGTTCTCCTGGAAGGCAGCCTAGACCCTTAAATAGGTCGTTGTACTCTTTCATGAGTTCATCATAGACTGTCTCTCCTTCGCTTTCCACAACGAGGACTCTCTTTACCAGGATCAGTCTCTCACAGGCTGTTAAACCTAGTATGGCTTGCACATCCTTTGGCACCACGATTAATGCTAACGTGTGCTCTCTGTCCTTGTGTGTCACTTTGACAATGCATTTTCCTTTCACTGGTATATCAGTACCTGAGTATCCTGTCACATTCACTTTTATTCCATGTATCTTTGGTCTGGGTCTAATTTTCTTAAAATCAGTCTCTGATATCACATTAACTTGTGCTCCAGTATCCAATTTAAATGGAATGTGTATGTCATTCACTTTTAGTGTCAACATCCAGTCTCTTTTTTCTTCTTTCTTGTTTTCAGACACAACATCTACATAGAACTCCTCTATCCCGCTTTCATCTACTGCATGGACCTTGCTTTGTTGCGCTTGGTTCTTACAGCAACGGGCATAATGGTTGTTTTTGTTGCAACTATTGCATGTTTTACCATATGCTGGACACTTTTTTGGTGTATGCTGTGTATCGCATCGACTAAATGACTTTCGATTGTCCCTTTCATTTTTGTTCGCTGGCCACGCTTCTTTTTTTACATTGGCGCTCTTTTTGTTGAACGGTTTGTGTCCGTTCTTTCTCACTGCATCCACGTTGCAGCTAATGTCACTGAACAGCTCCTTCGTCTGCGACTTCACAGTCTCTGTAGCCCTACACAGTGCTATGGTTTTCCAAATCTAGATTTTGCTCTCTTAGCAGTCTTTCCCTTAGACCATTATCTGGAATACCACACACCAGTCTGTCTTTTATCAGCGAGTCTGTCAGTCCCCCAAATTCACATGTTTTGCTTCGGTTTCTCAGTTCAGTCACATACTGATCAATAGTCTCTCCCGTTTTCTGTACACGTGAAAAATCTGTGCCTCTCAAATGTCACTTTACGTTTAGGTATGCAGTAGGCCTCAAACTGTTCCATTACTTTATCCAACTTCATTTTGTCTCCATCAGCAGCGAATGTGAAGTTATTATACACCTCCAGCGCTTCATCACCCACGACATGTAAGAACACTGACGCTTTCATTTTATCACTTTTCTCGTCAGCTCCGATTGCCGCTAAATACAACTCCAAACGTTGTTTGAACCTCCTCCAAATTTCAGCTACATTACCTGTCAACTGAAGCTTCGCCGGTGGGAGTAAACCTTCCATTTTTTCACTTCGTTAGCTATTCTCCAATGGTAAGTAACGATGTTCTCTTTTGGCTTGCTAATATGTGGAGAGCTGATTTAACTTCAGATTTTTCCTCTTCATCTCTTTCAATCACTTCTGACACCATGTATTGATTTCTATGTGGGTTCAATGACGACACGTTCATGAAAGAGAATGGCCTAGAAATTCAGTTTGGGCCCGCCAGCTGGTTTGTGCCCAAAAGTTAGCGCTGAGCGCGGAGCCAGTTGCGCCCGTCAGATATTCGGCTTTTGCACCCCAAGTCAGAACTGGGCGCTATTCCAGGGTGTGCCCGCCCCCGCTTGGGGCGCTGAAACTGAATTTCAGCGCTGTAGGCGCCGCTGCGCCACCCGATGCGGTGCGGCAGGCTGCGGTACTGCAGGCCTCCTCCTTCTCTTAAGGTGGAGGTGCCTGCAACGGGGAGATCGCCGCTGGATTGTGCCGGCAAATGAGCCCGGCACCACGGAGAAGTGCCGGGCTCACGGAAAGCAGCCGGCAATGCCGCGGGGGGGGGTGGTGGAGGAGGCCGGGGAAGGAGGTGCGGGCAGGCGGCCGCCGAAAAAGCGGCCGGCCGCACCTCCACCTTTATGCGCCCCACTAAGGCTGCAGTAAGGCCCTGGTCTCCGGATGTAAGTAGCGGCCGTCACGGAGGAGGCGGCGGCAACTGAATATGGGATTCGGGCCGGCATCGGGGCGGAACCGGGGCACTGCGCACACCGATGACGTCATCGGTGCCGGCGCAGCGCTACCGGCTACCGCCGGCATTACCACAGCGCTGAATATCAGCGCGAACTCCTCTATTGGCGCAAAAGCCCTCTTTGGGCGAAAACTGGGCGCAAAGCCAACCGAATTTCTAGGCCAATGTCTTTTAATCTAAAGCTTGTTCATCTAAGTTAACAGCATTACAGGAGACACAATGTTAGAGATCTATCTAAAACGAAACTAAAACTAAACTGCTTGTCTCTCACATGCCCTCTGCTGGTCAGGCATAAATAATCAATCAGGCAAATATGCTGGGAAGGCATAAATAATCAAACAGGCAAATACCATCACTATTTGCTGATATCATTACAGTAAATGTCTTGTCTCAGTGTAAATTCTGTTCTCTAACAAGGGACCTGGTGCCGGGATATTCACCATTCACACAGAATAACAATCTGAAGAATCCCAATGGATATTCCACAGAAATTATCCTTCACAAAGCTTGTGAATAATTGCCGGCACTCTGCCAATTTCTGAGCGAGATCTTTAACTCTTCTCCTGTTCACAGTGGAGATCCCGAGACAGACGCTCCCTGGGCTGCGAGTCTGTTCCAGCAAATTATCACATTGTGCGCAATAAAATGAACCCTATAAATCCCGCCTTGTTTCTGAAATGAACAAATGTGTCAAACACAACAAACAAAAGGATCATTAGGAAATAAAGCAATCTTATTTACAGTGGAGCTGGTCATTAATAATGGGAATGGTTGGAGTCTCTCCCAGGCTGGTTCTGCCCTCTCAGAATCTGGCTCCTGTTCAGGGTCACGGTTACACAGGGAGGGGCAGTGGGCCCGGACTCTGCCTTTGGGATTCTGGGGCTGAGATTTTTTGGAAGGAGTGGGTGGTAGAATCAATTAGAAGTGGGAATGGATTATCCCGGGAATGTTTGATGGATTCTGGCACCAACACTCTTTGAGCCGGTGACTCGCCCCTCTGGGAATGAGAAGTGAAGCTTTAAAGCTCGGGGAGGAGGGCTGAGGGGAGCCAATCCAGGACTGAATCTCTGTCTTTACAGAGTCTCGGGAGAGACAGTCTGAAGATGAAGTTATAAAGCACAGAATCAGGGAGAGATTCCTCGGAGGAGCAGTTTAGGTTTAATGAGACTCTTACTGAGGTCATGGAGGCAAATATGCGAATAAAAGCCGATCTAAGCCAGGACACAGGGGAAAGGCTCCCAGTGCAGGCAGTGTGGAAATACTGGAGTAATATGGGAGTAAAAGCATATCTGCTCCAGGATCTCCAGAATTCCAGAGCCCAGGGCCCCGGGTTTTATTTTCTTTCCAGTTTTGAAGAAGGGTTTCGACCCGAAACGTCAACTCAAATTTCTCTCCACGGATGTTGCCTGACCTGCTGAGTTTCTCCAGCATTTTCTGTTGTTATTTCGGATTTCCAACATCTGCAGTATTTTGCTATCGTACTAGTGTTTGGTTCACTGCCACAGCTCTTCTAGGAATTCCTACCTTGAAGAAGTTCTGCTCTTCTCTTCGACGGGATCTCCGTCTGGCTCTTCAACCTTGTTCATCTTCATTACTTTCAGTTTCCCTTCTCGTGTTTGATCAGGTATCTGCCAAGACTCGGTTTCACAGCCACATCATTTTCCTCAGCAACTCTCTCCGGTTCCGACTTATTCCATGTGGATTCCAACTAAACTTCCACCCTTCGTGTTTCAGATCCACCCAGGATTACAAATATCTCCTCGATATTCAGTGTTCCTCGAACCACTGCTCTCGCTGTATCCTGAGATCCACGCTCAACGCCATACGGCGCCACATGAACACTCTCGACCTCTCTCTTCAGCAGCACCGGCGCACTCTATCTCAAAGCTGTCCGGGTCCACAGTTCCATTTCATCCTTTGACTCATCCGACGCTTCAACAAAAAACTTTTTTTCTTCTTCTCCGATGTCAAGGGTCGCAAGCTTCATCAACTCTTGGACACCAACGCCCCTCCGGAACCTTCTTCCCCTTCACTTCCCTCTGACCCCCCTTCTCCCAATCTCACCCCCTGCCGCGTTTTCACTATCCCCTCTGACCTTCCACTCTCTGACCCCGAACGATCAGTCCTCAGCAAAGGCCTGAGCTTCATCCCCTTACGCCCCCACCTCAATGAATTTCGAGCTCGGTACGATGTTGAGCTCTTTTTCTGCCGCCTTTGTCTCCGTGCCCACTCTTTGGCCAGGAGTCTTCCCCCCGCACGACTGACCCTTTCTCCCGCTTGCAGAATTCCCGTTCTACCTGGACCCCTCCCCCTGGCCTCTTAACCTCTCTAGATCTTTTCATTGCTTACTGCCCCCGTGACATCGGCCATCTCCATTTCTCTGCTCCCCTCACTCACTCCAACCTACCTCCCTCTGGACTTGCAGCACTCCATTCTCTTAGATCCAACCCTGACATTGTAATTAAACCCGCTGACAAGGGTGGTGCTGTTGTTGTTTGGCGCACTGACCTCTACCTTGCGGAAGCTGAACGCCAACTCACCGACACCTCCTCCTACCTCCACCTGGACAATGGCCCCACTACTGAACATCAAACCACCGTTTCCAAGACTGTCACTGACCTCATCTCCTCTGGAGATCTTCCCCCCGCTGCCACCAACCTCATAGTTCCCCAACCCCACACAGCCCGCTTCTACCTCCTTCCCAAGATCCACAAACAGGACTGCCCTGGTAGACCCATCGTTTCAGCCTGTTCTTGCCCCACGGAACTTACCTCTTCCTATCTCGACTCTATCTTTTCTCCCCTTGTCCAGTCTCTTCCCACCTACATCCGCGACTCTTTGGACGCCCTCCACCACTTTAACAGTTTCCAGTTTCCTGGCCCCAACCGCTTCCTTTTCACCATGGACGTACAATCCCTCTACACCTCCATCCCCCACCAGGATGGCCTGAGGGCGCTCCGCTTCTTCCTTGAACAGAGGCCCGACCAGTCCCCATCCACCTGGTTGAACTTGTTCTCACATTGAACAACTTCTCCTTTAACTCCACTCATTTCCTCCAAATCAAAGGTGTTGCCATGGGTACCCGCATGGGTCCTAGCTATGCCTGCCTTTTCGTGGGCTATGTGGAATAATCTTTGTTCCAGTCCTACTCGGGTCCCCTCCCTCACCTCTTTTTCCGATACATTGATGACTGTATCGGTGCCGTTTCCTGCTCTCGTCCCGAACTTGACAATTTCATTCACTTTGCCTCCAATTTCCGCCCTTCCCTCACCTTCACATGGTCCATCTCTGACTCTTCCCTTCCCTTCCTCGACTTCTCCGTCTCCATCTCTGGGGATAGGTTATTGACCAATATTCACTACAAGCCCACTGACTCCCACAGCTACCTGGACTACACTTCCTCCCACCCCGCTTCCTGTAAGGACTCTATTCCATTCTCCCAGTTTCTCTGTCTCCGCCGTATCTGCTCCGACGACGCCACCTTCCACACCAGTGCTTCAGACATGTCTTCCTTTTTCCACAACCGAGGATTTCCCTCTACTGTGGTTGACACTGCCCTCAACCGTGTCAGTTCTATCTCCCGCACTTCTGCCCTCACCCCTGCCCCTCCCTCCCGGAACCATGATAGGGTTCCCCTTGTCCTCACCTTTCACCCCACCAGCCTTCACATTCAACGGATCATCCTCCGGCATTTCCGCTACCTCCAAAGTGATCCCACCACCAAATGTATCTTCCCCTCCCCTCCCCTTTCAGCATTCCATAGGGACTGCTCCCTCCGAGACACCCTAGTCCACTCCTCTATCACCCCAAACGCCCCTTCCCGTTCGCCTGGCACCTTCCCGTGCAAGCGGAGGAGATGTAACACCTGCCCCTATACCTCCCTCCTTTCCACTGTCCAGGGCCCCAAACACCCCTTCCAGGTGAAACAGCAATTTACTTGTACTTCTCGCAATCTAGTATACTGTATTCGCTGCTCACGATGCGGTCTCCTCTACATTGGGGAGACCAAATGCAGATTGGGTGACCGCTTTGCGGAACACCTCCGTTCAATCCATAAGGGTGACCCCGAGCTTCCGGTCGCCTGTCATTTTAATTCATCGCTTCATTCCCACTTGGACCTCACCGTCCTTGGCCTCTTGTATTGTTCCACGGAAGCTCAACGTAAACTCGAGGAACAGCACCTCATCTTTCGATTAGGCACTCTGTAGCCTTCCGGACTCAATATCGAGTTCAACAATTTCAGATCATAACCTCGGCCCCTATTACATTTTTTACCTGTAATTTCCCCCCCCCCCCTTTCCTTTCGTTTCGCTCTCCCACCTGGCAGCGATCTCTTGCCCTGCCAGTACACTTCACACCTAATCTCAGCCTATTACCATCTCGTCTGGCTTCGAACACCTTTTATTGTCTCTTCTACTACTTTTGTCTCTTTCACTTCTTTTGTCCGATCGCAGCCCTGCCTTCGATCTATTTTATTTTCTTTCCAGTTTTGAAGAAGGGTTCGACCCGAAACGTCAACTCAAATTTCTCTCCACGGATGTTGCCTGACCTGCTGAGTTTTTCCAGCATTTTCTGTTGTTACCCCGGGTTTAATCCTGTCACGCTCACTGTACAAGACAGCTGGGGACAGTGCGATGGAACAATCTCACACTCTGCCTCTGAATCACATCTTCCACCCTTCAAATAATGATTGGCTCAAAGTCCCAGAGACACCAATATTGGCTCAAAGTCCCAGAGACACCAATATTGACTCAAAGTCCCAGAGACACCAATATTGGCTCAATGTCCCAGAGACACCAATATTGGCTCAAAGTCCCAGAGACACCAATATTGGCTCAAAGTCCCAGAGACACCAATATTGGCTCAAAGTCTCAGAGACACCAATATTGGCTCAAAGTCCCAGAGACACCAATATTGGCTCAAAGTCCCAGAGACAACGATATTGGCTCAAAGTCCCAGAGACACCAATATTGGCTCAATGTCCCAGAGACACCAATATTGGCTCAAAGTCCCAGAGACACCAATATTGACCCAAAGTCCCAGAGACACCAATATTGGCTCAATGTCCCAGAGACACCAATATTGGCTCAAAGTCCCAGAGACACCAATATTGGCTCAAAGTCCCAGAGACACCGATATTGGCTCAAAGTCCCAGAGACACCAATATTGGCTCAAAGTCCCAGAGACACCAATATTGGCTCAAAGTCCCAGAGACACCGATATTGGCTCAAAGTCCCAGAGACACGGTGCGCCGGGGGAGGAGAAAGTGGGTTTGGGAGGGGCTGGGGAAGAATCCTTGGTGAGTTGCTCCAGGGCCTCCTGTGGATGGTCCACACTGCAGACACGGTGCGCCAAGGGAGGAGGGAGTGGGTTTGTGTGATGAAATAACTCTGTGTTCTGGGTTGACAGTTGTTGTACTTGTTAATGTCTGGAATGTTTTACAGGTGTAACCACTAATGTTCCTCCCTAGCTCTGCCTTTATGGATCCTCCGGATTGGTGTGAGTCTTATTTATAAGAGCTGGGTTTTACTCATAATGGCTGGGTCGGTGATGAATGATGGTTGCCCTGTGTTAACTTGATGCCATGATTCTTACTTAAGAAAAGCCCTGAGTTTGAAGCCTTGACCTGGACAGAGAGTCAAGGCAGGGACTTGGGCCTGCTCATTTTCAGCCTTGCTGTCTGTGGAGAAGGTGAAGGAGAAGCCGAGTGGGAAGTGGTGGTCTCCTTGAGATTGACCAGCCTGCAAGCCACCACTACCACTCCCACCAGCTTCAACTACTGAGGTGCCTGGAGAGGGAGGAAAGAGGAGGAGAGGAGGTAGGGGAAGGCCAACTTCAACATCAACCAGAGGAGAGGCCTTTTCCCATCACTGCCTCCCCAAATTGGCCTCCTTCTCAGGAGAGGGAGAGAGGGGAGAAACAACCACCGACCGTCAACTATTTGGAAGGAGGGAAGAATAAGAACATCTACAGGTGGGTGTCATTTTGTGCACTCTCCTAAAGACTTTGTATTGCAGGTGGGGGGAGGAAAGAAGACAGAAGGCCGGATCACCAAAGGGTGTCTGTGTGTGTGTGTGTGTGGCTCTTGTAAAACACTAGGCCACACACACCACTATTAAACACCCCTTCCATTGCATGTCCTGGGACAGCTGGAGCTGCCTAGGCGAAGTCAACAAACCCATTGAACATCATTAAGACCTGGTGGAAAGGACTGAGCCTGGGCATTCTCCAGCTTTCCTGGGTGAAGACATCTTCTCCCCCCACCGGAAG
Source organism: Somniosus microcephalus (assembly GCF_052327205.1). NCBI lineage: Eukaryota > Metazoa > Chordata > Chondrichthyes > Squaliformes > Somniosidae > Somniosus > Somniosus microcephalus. The sequence continues at coordinate 378,358,573 of NC_140989.1, read as the reverse complement.
ACCAACAACAGCAGACTTTATTTTTTTCCATCGGAGAGTGCACCCCTGCCGACACCCACCCACCCACCATCCAGAGTGGTGACCCTGCCCTTGCGGCCTCCCTCCTTCCCAACCCCCCCCTCTCTCTCTCTCTTCGTCTCTCTCTGTCTCTCTCTCTGAGGCACCTCTATTTTATATATATTAATTAATTGCCACTTGAGCAGAGGGGAGAAGGCCCCTCTCCCAATTTTAGTTAATAAGGGGAGAGGTGTAACTTCAATTTAACAGCTCCCTCTGCTCAAGAGAAGACACTAATTAACCTGAGGCCATTAAAACTTTCAGGCCTGTGACATGGGGTGAGTGTGGCTCTTTTAAAGAAAAAACACCCATAATGGCGACTACTTCATCGCCGGTGACGGTGTCAGCAAGGTCATATGCAGCGGTGGCAGCCACAGCCACAGCTGCTCCCGCTGCTTCTGCTGCCCCATCACCTTTCACTTTAATAACTAAAAAGCTTGGGGTGAAGAGCTACACTCACCCCCACATGACTATTGAGGCCTGCGTAAAAGCCATGGCTGGGGTTGTCGGCCCCTCAGCCATCGTCGCGGCCTCAAAAATGTACGGGAAGGCTGTGTTCTTCCTGGGGTCGGAGCGGGCGGTGTCCCTGGCCGTCGCCAAGGGGCTCACCATGGGCGGGACCTTCCTGCCGGTGGATCCTCTCGAGGCCACCGCGCGGAGGATCGTTATTTCCAAAGTCCCGCCCTATATTCCTGGTGAGCTCCTCCTCCCCCACTTACGCCATCTTGGGGAGGTGAGGTCGGGGATCACACCTATCCCGCTCGGCTGCCGGGAGGCCAGCCTTCGGCACGTCTTCTCCTTCCGGCGCCAGCTCTTTATTCAGCTGGCGTGGGAGGAGGACACTGATGGGGCTTTCGTCGTCCTCCACGAGGGGACCGCCTATCGCACCTTTTGGACGGCGGACGGTGTGCGGTGCCACGCCTGCAAGGAGGTGGGGCACATCAGGAAAAACTGCCACGCCTCCAAGGCCGCCGGATCATCTGGTGCGGCCAAGGCGGGCGCCGCCGCTGCTCCTCTCCCCGGGTCTGGCCGCGCCCCCCAAACAACCGATGCGTGGTCGTCGTCGGAGGCCGATGCCATCAAGGCCTCCGGCGGGGGGGGAGGGAGTGCGTCCGGGCGGAAGGAAGGCACGGAGAAAAGCCAAACACCTTAGGGTGGGTCCCCCCGGGGAGGGCGAGCCCTTGAACCTGGAGACCCTGACACCCGCGCTCCTCGCGGAGTTGATCGGGGCAGACAAGGGTGGGAGGGACCTCGTGCCCGAGCCTGTGGTCGTGACCGCCGCGGCAGAAACGTCAATGCCTGCGGCCGGGCTCGGGCCCGAGGAACCCGACAAACCTGCTCCACTGGAGGGAGCTGAAGAGGAGGCCTCTGGAGACATGGAGGTCTCTCTCGCTTCCTCCATGCTAAAAAGAAGGCACGACCCCCTAGAAGAGGAGGAGGACCGGGAGGAGGAAGGTCCCTCCGACATGGGGGGGTCGTCACCCGCCGCGGGTACTGCGCCCCCACCCCCGCTGTCATCATCACCGGCGATCGGCAGGGGTCGCCTGTCCCTCAGGAGGCTGAGGCAGATGTGTCTGTCCAGCACGTGCCTCCCGGGGATGGGGATGAGACCCTGCTCGTGGGGGGGTCGCGGAACAACCCACGGCAGAAATTGCTATTCTTTCGGTGCCGTTACCCCTCACCGGGTCGGGCGGCCTGGGGTCTGGGTCGGGCGAGCTCGAGGAAAATGAGCTCACCCAATATGACCCGGACATTCCCCAGGGGCTGCTCGACCTGGTCGAGGGTTTAGTTGAAGGCACCCCTTCTGCTGGGTTGGAGGCTGATGGCGTCGAGGGGGAGGGCACCCTGACTGTGTCTCATGCGCCGGACGTCCTAGAGGAATTTACATTTGTTTACTCCCCGATTTCTCCGGACGTTCTGGCATCTGAGGCGGAGGGGGCTCCGAACCGCCACCGTCTTCTGGCCCGGCACCCCCGGAGGAGCCCAGGGAGGAATCCTCTGCCACTGATCCTGGGGGTGGGATCCGGGCAGAGGCGGGGCCAGCCAATGCGGCCGAGCCGTTCGCTGCGCACTGCGTGACGGACGGGTCGGCCGCTGGTGGCAACCCCCCAGAGGAGGACGGGGACTCGGTGATGGGCGCGGAGGACGAGTTGGATTCCATCGCTGACGAGGCGATGGATGACCTCATGCCCCTCGCCGAGTCTCCCCTCATTCCCGTCAGGGAACTCCGGGATTTTATGGTCGTATGCCAGGGTCGTCAAAACAAGACCCGGCTGGCCCTCGCCAGGTGGCCGGAGCTGGCGCTGCTCATCGGGTCGGTCCGCGCCGCCGTCAAGATCATGGGCGCGGACGCGGAGGTGAGCCCGCTCGAGCTGCGTCGGCTCAGGTCGTTCCTCACTGGGCTGCTGAGGGAGTGGCGGTCGACTAGCGGCTGTGCTCCCTCCTCCCATTAGTTGTAGGTAGAGGTTGCACTATGCTTCTGATGTGAAGATGACCATAGCCAGCCTCAACATCAACGGCAGCAGGGAGGCTCGCCGCAGATTTAATAACCTTTCGGTCCTTCGGGATGGGAAGTATGTGGTGTGCTTCCTGCAAGAAACCCACACCGTTCCGGGAGACGAGGCTACGTTGCTCCTGGAGTGGCAAGGAGGGGTCGGCATGAGTCACCTCTCCAACGTTTCCAGCGGGGTGGCTATCTTGCTGGCCCCACATTTTCAGCCAGAGATATTGGGGGTCAAGGAGCATGTGCCGGGCCGCTTGCTCCAGGTCACTGTTCGCCTGGGGGGTGTGCCGCTACATCTAGTGAACGTTTATGCCCCTCAGGCCAGTGCGCAGCAAGTGCGCTTCTTTGAAGAAGTGTCCGCTCTTCTGGGCTCCATCGACTTGGGCGAGTGCATCATCCTCGGGGGGGATTTTAACTGCACCCTCGAGGCGAGGGACCGTCCGGGTCCCCTGCGATGCCCGGCGGCGATGGAGAAGTTGAGGGACCTAGTCGGGTCCTTCGACTTGGTGGACGTCTGGCGAAATCTCCATCCCGACTCCAGCGCCTTCACTTACGTGGGGTCTGGAGGAGGAAGGTCCAGAATCGACCGCCTTTACATTTCCCGAGCGTACGTCTCCTGCGTTCCGGCGGCTTCCATGCGGCCGGTGCCATGCACGGACCACCACTTGGTGTGGGCGGAGCTCGTTCCGCTGCGCGCGCGGGGGGGGTCCGCGTACTGGCATTTTAACAACCTGCTGCTGGAGGACGCGCGGTTCCGGGATTCGTTTCATCGGTTCTGGGCCGACTGGAGAAGGAAGCAGGGGGGCTTCCCCTCCTTGAGGCTATGGTGGGATGTGGGCAAGGCTCACGTCCGTCTCTTCTGTCAGGAGTACGCGAAGGGGTCGATCAAGAGGCGGGAGGCCCGGGTCGGGCGGTTGGAGAAGGAGGTGCTCGACCTGGAGTCCCGTCTCGGTCAAGTCATCGAGGAACCGGCCCTGCGGAAGGTGTACGAAGAGAAGAAGGGTGCGCTGAAGGATCTGCAGCTCGTCGGGTCCCAAGGCGCGTATGTGAGGTCGCGGATCCAGTTCCTGCGGGACCTGGACCATGGCTCCCCCTTCTTCTACTCGCTGGAAAATAGACGGGGAGTCCGTAAGCAGCTCTTGGGGCTGCTGGCCGACGACGGATCTCTGGTCTCAGATCCGGAGGGAATCAGCACGGAGGCCCGCACCTATTACAGGGCTCTGTTCTCTCCGGATCCGTCCAGCGAGGATGCACGCAGAGTTTTGTGGGAGGACCTGCTGAAGGTCGGCCTGGAGGGCGCCGAAAAATTGGACGCTCCTCTGAGTCTGGAGGAGCTGACCGGCGCCCTCCGCCAGCTCTCCAGGGGAAAGTCCCCGGGGCTGGACAGGCTGACCGTGGAGTTCCACAGGGCGTTCTGGGACGTCTTGGGGGGCGACTACGCGCGGGTCCTGGGGGAAAGTTTGGTGACTGGGGAGATGCCCCTCTCTTGGTGCAGGGCGGTTATTGTCCTGCTGCCTAAGAAGGGCGATCTCCGCCTCCTTAAGAACTGGCGCCCGGTCTCCCTCCTCAGCACGGACTATAAAATTTTTGCCAGGGCCATGTCTGCTCACCTTGGCGCCGTGCTGGCCCACATGATCCACCCCTACACGGTCCCGGGCCGGACCATCCATGATAACATCCATCTGGTCCGGGACCTGGTCCACCATTCCCAGAGGGCTGGTCTGTCGGTCGCATTCCTTTCCCTGGATCAGGAGAAGGCGTTCGACAGGGTGGATCACGAGTATCTTTTCGGGACTCTGCGCGCATTCGGGTTCGGGACGCATTTTGTCACCCGGATCCGACTTCTGTACGCTGCCGCGGAGTGTCTGATTAAAGTTAACGGGTCCTTGACGGCGCCCCTTCGCTTCGGGAGGGGGGTGCGTCAGGGATGCCCCATGTCCGGCCAGTTATATGCTGTTTGCGTAGAGCCTTTCCTGCGCCTCTTGCGGAAGAGGTTGACGGGACTGGCTCTGCAAGGGCCGGGCGTGGAGGTGGTCCTCTCGGCTTACGCCGATGACGTGCTCCTCACGGTCACGGATCCCGCTGACCTGCGGAGGATGCGGGAATGCCAGCAGATTTACTCGGACGCATCCTCCGCCAAGATCAACTGGGAGAAATGTTCTGGACTCCTGGTGGGCCAGTGGCGGGTGGACTCCCTGCCAGAGGAGTTCAGGCCCTTCGCCTGGAGCACCACGCACCTCCTCTACTTGGGAGTCTACCTCAGCCCTGCCGAGGACGCCTGGCCGGCGAACTGGCAAGAGTTGGAGGCCAAAGTCACCGCTCGCTTAGGACGCTGGACAGGATTGCTCCGAGTGTTGTCCTACAGGGGCCGAGCGATGGTCATAAACCAACTGGTGGCCGCCATGTTGTGGTACCGGTTCATCACTTTGATCCCCCCCCCTGCGTTTGTCGCCAAGATACAGAAGAAGCTCGTCGACTTCTTCTGGGACAAAAGGAAGCACTGGGTCTCTGCCGTGGTTCTGAGTCTCCCGCTTAGGGAGGGCGGTCAGGCGTTGGTGTGCCTCCGCACCCAGGCTGCGACATTCCATCTTCAGATGCTGCAGAGATACCTGTACGTCGAGAATCCTCCGAGATGGTGTGCGCTGGCGACGTATTTTTTCCGCCAGCTGCACGGCCTCAATTACGACATGCAGCTCCTATTTTTGGAAGTGGGCGGCAGGCGTGCCAGCCTGCGGGAGCTGCCTGTCTTCTACCAGGAACTGCTATGGGTTTGGAACAACGTCACCTCCAGGCGGAGCTCTCCCCCGTCAGGAATGGCGGCTGTCCTCCGGGAGCCGCTGTTCAGGAATCCGCACCTCCACGTCCGCGAGTTCGGGTGGCTGGCGGAACGCAGGGCTGTGCCTGGTAGGGTGACTAGAGTCGGGAACCTACTCGATGGCAGAGGAGCGGGCTGGATGGCGCCAGAGGAGTTGGCGCTGCGCATGTCTTGGGACGACGTCCGGCTCGCGGTCGAGGCCATCGAGGCGGTTAAAGCGACGCTGCACCCCGGCGCCACGAGGTGTATCGAGGCGGCTCAAGCGCGTGGGGCGATCCCGTCCGAGCTTTCCCCCGTTCGGACTGAATTCCTTATCGGCGCCCTGCCCCGAAACTCCCCTCGGGGATTGGCGCCTCACAACTTGAGCCATCTCGAGGAGATGCCCTCCGTGCCTTTTCATTCTGCACGGAGAGGTTTCCTGTACGGGCTGCTCCTGCACACCTTCCACTTTGTCATCTTCGCCTGCCGTCCGGACACGCCGTGGCGTGCCGTTTTGCCTTCCGGCGGAGGCGGAGGTCCCCAATGGAGGGCTCTCTATGTGGGAGTCCTCCCTTGTTCTATTGGGGACTTGGCCTGGAGGGTGTTGCACGGAGCGGTCCCGTGCAATGTATTGTTAAATAGGTTCACGGACACCCAGACCGCCTGCTTGTTCTGCGGTCTGGAGGAGTCCGTGTTCCACGTCTATGTTCAATGTGTGAGGTTGCAGCCCCTCTTCCATTATTTGAAGGGGCTGCTCCTCGATTTTTGGTTGCACTTCAGTCCCACACTCTTGATCTACGGTCACCCGGTGCGGAGGGGAGCGGGCAGGTTGGAGGACCTCCTCGTGGGTCTGCTCCTGGGCCTGGCAAAAAAAGCCATGAATTGGTCCACGCAGCGGGCGCTCGAGGGGGTCATCCAGCCAGATTGCCTTCCTCGCTTCCGCGGCCATGTTCGCGCCCGGGTGGCCCTGGAGATGGAGCACGTGGTGTCCGCCGGCGCGCTCGAGCACTTCCGTGAACGGTGGGCGCCGCGGGGACTGAAGTGCATAATTGATTTAAACGACCAAATTTTAATTTGATTTGTTAAGTTTTATTTAAAGATTTATTAGAGTTTTTGTTACAGTTTATTTGTTTAATTTATTTTGGTATTACAAAAAGAGGGAAGTCCTAATTGGCATTGTATGCCGAGCTCATCTTGTGGGCTGAGATTTCAGAGATTGTTTGTAGAATTCCTTTACCAAAGGACTGGTTTCAAATCCACTTGTAGAGTATATCAGGCGGGAAAAGACCATCACTGACTGATTAATATCTCCAGACATTTCTGTCTGAGCTTCTCCCTGTGTGAGCTCAAACCTATTTATACCCGCGGCCAAACAGCTCCCACACAATCGGATTGTTCACGGAGAAAACTTCTGTCCGTTGTCTGTCTTTGTGGGATTGGGTGAAATGTTCGATATGGCAGTGTTCCCTGGGCTAGGGGTGAGGGAGTCTCGCTCCCTCCAGTCTGTTCCCTGGGGTAGGGGTGAGGGAGTCTCGCTCCCTCCAGTCTGTTCCCTGGGCTAGGGGTGAGGGAGTCTCGCTCCCTCCAGCCTGTTCCCGGGGCTAGGGGTGAGGGAGTCTCTCTCCTCCAGTCTGTTCCCTGGGCTAGGGGTGAGGGAGTCTCGCTCCCTCCAGTCTGTTCCCTGGGCTAGGGGTGAGGGAGTCTCGCTCCCTCCAGTCTGTTCCCTGGGCTAGGGGTGAGGGAGTCTCGCTCCCTCCAGTCTGTTCCCTGGGCTAGGGGTGAGGGAGCCTCTCTCCCTCCAGTCTGTTCCCTGGGCTAGGGGTGAGGAAGTCTCACTCCCTCCAGTCTGTTCCCTGGGCTAGGGGTGAGGGAGTCTCGCTCCCTCCAGACTGTTCCCTGGGCTAGGGGTGAGGGAGTCTCACTCGCCCCAGTCTGTTCCCTGGGCTAGGGGTGAGGGAGTCTCGCTCCCTCCAGACAGTGTTCCCTGGGCTAGGGGTGAGGGAGTCTCGCTCCCTCCAGTCTGTTCCCTGGGCTAGGGGTGAGGGAGTCTCGCTCCCTCCAGTCTGTTCCCTGGGCTAGGGGTGAGGGAGTCTCGCTCCCTCCAGTCTGTTCCCTGGGCTAGGGGTGAGGGAGTCTCGCTCCCTCCAGTCTGTTCCCTGGGCTAGGGGTGAGGGAGTCTCGCTCCCTCCAGTCTGTTCCCTGGTCTAGGGGTGAGGGAGTCTCGCTCCCTCCAGTCTGTTCCCTGGGTTAGGGGTGAGGGAGTCTCGCTCCCTCCAGTCTGTTCCCTGGGCTAGGGGTGAGGGAGTCTTGCTCCATCCAGTCTGTTCCTGGGTTTGTGTGAGCTTTGTGATAAAGATGTGTTCTGAATGATCTCACATCGTTTGTGGCAGTTTTAACAATGAGCTGATTTAGTGAAGCTTCGCCATCCGGAACCTCCAGCGCTGAGTTATAGATCACGATCGGTGATGTTCAATTGTGCTTCAAACACCCTCTGTGGGCTGTGAGTAATAAAAGGAATTTTATGACACACTCGCTGTAACAGGACAGCAGTAAACCGGGTAAGGACGGCACGTTTCATCACTAAAGGGCATCAGTGAACCAGTTGGGTTTTTACAACAATCCGACAGCTTCGTGATTACTTTCACTGAGAACAGATTTTAAATTTATTTTTAAATATTTCCACGGGATCTTTATTGATCACCTGAGAGGGCACATGGCGCCTCAATTTAGCATCTTACCCAAAAGGCGGCAACTGTGACAGTGCAGCACTCCCTCAGTACTGCCCCTCCGACAGTGCAATGCTCCCTCAGTACTGCCCCCTCGACAGTGCAGCGCTCCTTCACTACTGCCCCTTCGACAGTGCAGCGCTCCCTCAGTACTGCCCCTCCGACAGTGCAGCGCTCACTCAGTACTGTCCCTCCGACAGCGCAGTGCTCCCTCATTACTGCCCCTCTGACAGTGCAGCATTCCCTCGGTTCTGCTCCTCCAACAGTGCAGCACTCCCTCAGTACTGTCCCTCCCACAGTGCAGCACACCGTCAGTACTGCCCCTCCGACAATACAGTGCTCCCTCAGTACTGCCCCTCCGACAATACAGCGCTCCCTCAGTACTGCCCCTCCGACAATACAGCGCTCCCTCAGTACTGCCCCTCCGACAGTGCAGCACTCCCTCAGTACTGCCCCTCCGACAGTGCAAAGCTCCCTCAGTACTGCCCCTCCGACATTACAGCGCTCCCTCAGTATTGCCCCTCCGACAGTGCAATGCTCCCTCAGTACTGTTCCTCCCACAGTGCAGCAAACCCTCAGTACTGCCCCTCCGACAATACAGCGCTCCCTGAGCACTGCCCCTCCGGCAATAAAGCGATTCCTCAGTACTGCCCCTCCAACAGTGCAAAGCTCCCTTAGTACTGCCCCTCCGAAAGTGCAGCACTCCCTCAGTACTGCCCCTCTGGCAGTGCAACGCTCCCTCAGCACTGCCCCGCCGACAGTGCAGCACACCCTCAGTACTGCCCCTCCGACAGTGCAACGCTCCCTCAGTACTGCCCCTCCAACAGTGCAGCGCTCCCTCAGTTCTGCCGCTCCGACAGTGCAATGCTCCCTCAGTACTGCCCCTCCGACAGTTCAACGCTCCCTCAGTACTGCCCCTCTGACAGTGCAACACTCCCTTAGTACTGCCCCTCCGACAGTGCAACACTCCCTCAGTACTGCCCCTCCGACAGTGCAACGCTCTCTCAGTACTGCCCCTCCAACAGTGCAGCGCTCCCTCAGTACTGTCCCACCGACAGTGCAGCTCTCCCTCAGTACTACCGCTCCGACAGTGCAGCACTCCCTCAGTACTGCCCCTCTGACAGTGCAGCACACCCTCAGTGATGCCCCTCCCACAGTGCAGCCCACCCTCAGTACTGCCTCACCGACAATACAGCGCTCCCTCAGTTCTGCCCCTCCGACAATACAGCGCTCCCTCAGTACTGCCCCTCCAACAGTGCAAATCTCACTCAGTACTGCCCTTCCGACAGTGCAGCACTCCCTCAGTACTGCCCCTCCGGCAGTGCAGCGCTCCCTCAGCACAGCCCTTCCGACAGTGCAGCACACCCTCAGTACTGCCCCTCCGACAGTGCAGCGCTCCCTCAGTACCTCCCCTCCGACAGTGTAGCACTCCCTCAGTACTGCCCCTCCGACATTGCAGCACTCCCTCAGTACTGCCCCTCCGACAATGCAGCGCTCCCTCAGTACTGCCCCTCCGACCGTGCAGCACTGCACTGGGTGTGTCGGCCTGGATTTTGTGCTCAAGTCTCTGGAGTGGGGCTTTAACCCCCGACCTCTGACTCAGGGGCGAGAGTGCTGCCGACTGAGCCACAGCTGACACCCCTATATCGGGTCTCCTATAGCTGTCCCCCCGCCCTCTCTCTGTGAGGGGCTGCTGTACAATTGTTTCCAGGGATCGGGCCTGCGACCCTGACCTGGACCCTGGAGGTCCCACCGCCCCAGTGGACAATCGATGCCGGCTCGGGGTAGACGGACCTGTGCTGGGACCCCCTGAGAACCTGGAGCTCAGGAACTCCCAACGTTCCCTGGCCTGGGCATTTACAGCACAGAACAGGATCCCAGCGCTCCCTCAGTATTGCCCCTCCGACAGTGAGGGGAGACCTTATTGAGGCGTATAAAATTATGAGGGGCTTAGATAAAGTGGATAGAAAGGACCTGTTTCCCTTAGCAGAGAGGTCAAAACCAGGGGGAACAGATTTTAATAAATTGAGGGAAGGTTTAGAGGGGATTGAGGGGAAATTTCTTCACCCAGAGGGTTGTGGGGGTCTGGAACTCACTGCCTGAAAGGGTGGTAGAGGCAGGAACCCGAACCACATTTAAAAAGTACTTGGATGTGCACTTGGGATGCTTTAACCTGCAGGGCTACGGACCAAGAGCTGGGAAGTGGGATTAGGCCGGATCGCTCTCTGTTGGCCGGCGCGGACACGATGGGCTGAATGGCCTCCTTCCGTGCTGTAACTTTCTATGATTCTATGACACTGATGCAATAGTTGATCAGGTGACTCCGTTCAATGGCATCTTTCTGAAATAAACAATCTGCGTGACTTTCTGTAACTAAAGCGGTTTGGGTGTTTAACGGGAGATCTGTTCTCCTTCTCAATGCAGCAGCAGGTTGCAGGAAGGGCCCATTAAGTGAGATGTTGTGACATTGCGAGCAGGATCGATCCCCTCACACATGGCCAGTGTCAGAGAATGTGGGGAGGACAGTGAAAGATAATCTGCTTTTATCATCATTTGAGGCTAACTGGGTTTTGCAACATTGAATCCACGGGCAAATCGAACGATGAAACTTTAATTTGTGTTAATTAGGGTGATGGAGTTACATGTCGCAGGATGTGGTTTATCTTCAGTTCAATACGAGGGAAATGACCCTGGACTCAGAGGGAAGCAGAAATCAATGAAGATCAGTGAGTGATTGTGGCCCAATCTGGGTAATTGCCGATTCTGGCAGTGATTTATATCGGGAGCGTAGGTCCTCGTTTATTGCAAAGCACAGACTTCACTTTAGCTCGAAGATCTTTCTCTTTCTTTTCAAAAGTATGGAAGTTACACTAAACTTTTATAAATCACTGGTGAGGCCCCAGCTGGAGTATTGGGGTCAATTCTGGGCTCCACACTTTGGGAAGGATGTCAAGGACTTGGAGAGGGTGCAGAGGAGATTTACTGGAATGGTACCAGGGATGAGGGACTTCAGTTATGTGGAGAGACTGGAGAAACTGGGATTGTTCTCCTTAGAGCAGAGAAGGTTAGATAGAGTAAATAAGGAGAAACTGTTTCCAGTGGCAGGAGGGCCGGTAACCAGAGGACACAGATTTAAAATAATTGGCAAAAGAAACAGAGGGGAGATGATAATTTTTTTTACGCAGCGAGTTGTTATGATCTGGAATGCGCTGCCTGAAAGGGCGGTGGGGGCAGATTCAATCGGAACTTTCAAAAGGGATTTGGAGAAATACTGGAAGGGGAGAAAATCACGGAGACATGGTTGAGGGAGGGGCAGGACTGGCAGCTCAATATTCCGGGCTATAGAATCTTCAGGCGAGACAGAGGGGGGGGGGGGTAAAAGAGGAGGGGGTGTCGCAATATTAATTAAGGAGTCAATTACTGCTATAAGGAGGGATGATATATTAACAGGTTCCTCTAATGAGGCCATATGGGTAGAACTTAAAAACAAAAAGGGGGCAAGCACTTTGCTGGGCGTGTACTATAGGCCCCCAAACAGTCAGGGGGAGATAGAGGAACAGATATGTAGGCAAATCTGAGACATGTGCAAATAATAGGGTAATAATAGTAGGGGATTTCAACTTCCCCAATATTAACTGGGATAGTTAGAGTGTGAAAGGCTTAGAGGGTGCAGAATTCTTAAAGTGCATCCAGGACAGCTTTTTGAACCAGCATGTAGAAAGTCCTACAAGAGAGGCGGCGGTACTGGACCTAATTCTAGGGAATGTGGCCGGGCAAGTGGTAGAAGTGTTAGTAGGAGAGCACTTTGGTGACAGTGACCATAATTCGGTGAGATTTAAGGTAGTCATGGAAAAGGACAGAGATGGACCGGAAATAAAGGTTCTAAATTGGGGGAAGGCCGATTTTAATATGATAAGGCAGGATCTGGCCAAAGTGGACTGGGATCAGCTACTTGTAGGAAAATCCACATCGGAGCAATGGGAGTCTTTCAGAAAGGAAATTGAGAGAGTACAATGGCAACATGTTCCCGTAAAGGTCAAGGGTGGGACCAACAAGCCCAGGGAACCTTGGATGTCAAGGGGTATACAAGAATGGATTAGAAAAAAAAGGGAGGCTTTTGGCAGATACAAAGGACTAAAGACAGAGGAAGCCCTAGAGGAGTATAAAAAGTGCAGGGGGATATTTAAAAGAAATTAGGAGAGCGAGGAGGGGCCATGAAATAACACTGGCGAGCAAAATAAAAGAAAACCCTAAGGTGTTTTATAAGTATTAAGGGCAAGAGGATAACTAGGGAAAGAAGTAGGGCCCATTAGGGCCAAAGTGGCAATCTGTGTGTGGAGCCAGAAGATGTAGGTGGGGTTTTAAATGAATTTTTTGCATCTGTGTTCACTATGGAGAAGGACAATGTAGACATAGGAATCGGGCAGGGGGACTGTGATATACTTGAACATATTAGCATCGAGTGGGAGGAGGTATTAGCGGTTTTAGCAGGCTTAAAAGTGGATAAATCCCCAGGCCCGGACGAGATGTATCCCAGGCTGCTGTGTGAGGCAAGGGAGGAGATTGCAGGGTCTCTGACACAAATTTTCAGAACCTCTCTGGCCACAGGGGATGTGCCAGAGGACTGGAGAACAGCTAATGTAGTACCATTATTCAAGAAGGGTAGTAGGGATCAACCAGGGAATTACAGGCCAGTGAGCCTAACATCAGTGGTAGGGAAATTATTGGAAAAAATTCTGAGGGACAGAATTAGTCTCCACTTGGAGAGGCAAGGATTAATCAGGGATAGTCAGCATGGTTTTGTCAAGGGAAGATCATGTCTGACCAATTTGATTCAATTTTTCGAGGGGGTGACTAGGTGTGTGGATGAGGGTAGTGCAGTGGATGTGGTATACATGGATTTCAGTAAGTCCCGCATCGGAGACTGGTCAAGAAGGTAAGAGCCCATGGGATCAATGGTGCCTTGGCACATTGGGTCCAAAACTGGCTTAGTGGCAGAAGGCAGAGGGTGATGGTCGAAGGTTGTTTTTGTGACTGGAAGCCTGTGTACAGTGGGGTACCGCAGGGATCGGTGCTGGGTCCCTTGCTGTTTGTGGTCTACATTAATGATTTGGATGTGAATGTAAAAGGTATGATCAGTAAGTTCGTAGATGACACGAAAATTGGTGGGGTGGTAAATAGTGAGGAGGGTAGCCTCAGTCTGCAGGACGATATAGATGGGTTGGTCAGATGGGCGGAACAGTGGCAAATGGAACTTAACCCTGAAAAGTGTGAGGTGATGCATTTTGGAGGGACTAACAAGGCAAAGGAATACACAATGAATGGAAAGACCCTAGGAAAGACAGAGGATCAGAGGGACCTTGGTGTGCATGTACATAGATCCCTGAAGGCAGCAGAACAGGTGGATAAGGTGGTTAAAAAGGCATATGGGATACTTGCCTTCATTAACCGAGGCATAGAATATAAGAGCAGGGAGGTTATGATGGAGCTGTACAAAACGCTGGTTAGGCCACAGCTGGAATACTGTGTGCAGTTCTGGTAGCCACACTATAGGAAGGATGTGATTGCTTTGGAGAGGGTGCAGAGGAGATTCACCAGGATGTTACCTGGACTGGAGCGCTTCAGCTATGAAGAGAGACTGGACAGGCTGGGGTTGTTTTCCTTGGAGCAGAGAAGGCTGAGGGGGAACCTGATTGAGGTGTACAAAATTATGAGGGGCACAGATAGGGTAGATAGAAAGGAACTTTTCCCTTAGTAGAGGGGTCAATAACCAGGGGGCATAGATTCAAGATAAGGGGCAGGAGGTTTAGAGGGGATTTGAGGAAGAACTATTTCACCCAGAGGGTGGTTGGAATCTGGAACTCGCTGCCTGAAAGGGTGGTAGAGGCAGGAACCCTCACAACATTCAAGAAGCATTTGGATGAGCACTTGAAACACCATAGCATACAAGGCTACGGACCAAGTGCTGGAAAATGGGATTAGAATAGACAGGGCTTGATGGCCAGCGTGGACACGATGGGCCGCAGGGCCTCTTTCTGTGCTGTATAACTCTATGACTATGAGAAAATTGCTGGAGTGTGTGTGCGAGTGTGGCAGTGAGTGTGTGTGAATGTGTGTGTGTGTTTATGTGTGTGTGTGAGTGTGAGACTATGTGAGTGTGTTTGGGGTACATTTTGACTTTCTCCGATAGTGTGAATCAGATGATGGCGAATCACAGCCTGTTTTATATCCCAACATCAATGCAAATAAAAATGGGGGAGATGTAAAACAGGATGCGATTCGCTCTTAGCCAGTTTGCAATATTGCACAAAGTCACAATCTATCTGTGTGACTCTGTGTACAACCATCTGAGAGGGCAGCTGGGGCCTTGGTTTAATTTCTCTTCCAAAAGACGGCATCTCCGACAGTGCAGCACTCGCTCAGTATTGCCCCTCCAACAGTGCAGTGCTCCCTCAGGACTGTCCCTCCGACAGTGCAGCACTCCCTCAGTACTGCCCTCCGACAATTCAGTGCTCCCTCAGTACTGCCCCTCTGACAGCGCAGCACTCCCTCAGTACTGCCCCTCTAACAGTGCAACACTCCCTCAGTACTGCCCCTCCGACAGTGCAGCACTCCCTCAGTACTGACCCTCCAACAGTGCGGCACTCCCTCAGTACTGCCCCTCCGACAATGCAGTGCTCCCTCAGTACTGCCCCTCTGACAGTGCAGCACTCCCTCAGTACTGCCCCTCTAACAGTGCAGCACTCCCTCAGTACTGACCCTCCGACAGTGCGGCACTCCCTCAGTACTGCCCCTCCGACAGTGCAGCGCTCCCTCAGTACTGCCCCTCCAACAGTACGGCTCTCCCTCAGTACTGTCCCTCTGACAGTGCGGCACTCCCTCAGTATTGCCCCTCCGACAATGCAGCACTCCCTCAGTACTCTCCGTCGGACAGTGTGGCACTCCCTCAGTACTGCCCCTCCGACAGTGCAGCACTCCCTCAGTACTGCCCCTCCGACAGTGCAGCACTCCCTCAGTACTGCCCCTCCGACAGTGCAGCACTCCCTCAGTACTGTCCCTCGAAAGTGCGGCACTCCCTCAGTACTGCCCCTCCGACAATGCAGTGCTCCCTCAGTACTGCCCCTCTGACAGTGCAGCACTCCCTCAGTACTGCCCCTCTAACAGTGCAGCACTCCCTCAGTACTGACCCTCCGACAGTGCGGCACTCCCTCAGTACTGCCCCTCCGACAGCGCAGCGCTCCCTCAGTACTGCCCCTCCAACAGTGCGGCTCTCCCTCAGTACTGTCCCTCTGACAGTGCGGCACTCCCTCAGTATTGCCCCTCCGACAATGCAGCACTCCCTCAGTACTCTCCGTCGTACAGTGTGGCACTCCCTCAGTACTGCCCCTCCGACAGTGCAGCACTCCCTCAGTACTGCCCCTCCGACAGTGCAGCACTCCCTCAGTACTGCCCCTCCGACAGTGCAGCACTCCCTCAGTACTGTCCCTCGACAGTGCGGCACTCCCTCAGTACTGCTCCTCCGACAATGCAGCACTCCCTCAGTACTGTCCCTCGACAGTGCGGCACTCCCTCAGTACTGTCCCTCCGACAGTGCAGCACTCAGTCAGTACCGCCCCTCTGACAGTGCAGCGCTCCCTCAGTACTGTCCCTCCGACAGTGCAGCACTCCCTCAGTAGTGTCCCTCTGACAGTGCGGCGCTCCCTCAGTACTGCCCCTCCGACAGTGCAGCACTCGGTCAGTACCGCCCCTCTGACAGTGCAGCGCTCCCTCAGTACTGTCCCTCCGACAGTGCAGCACTCCCTCAGTAGTGTCCCTCTGACAGTGCGGCGCTCCCTCAGTAATACACTGGCAGTGTCGGCCTGCGGGATTCGACTTCTTAAACAACTAATCGAGTAGAGAGTTTCTCTATAGTGAGAGGAGTGATCTGTCCAGGGTCCTGAATCCCTGAGATCACAGAACCAGAGTTAATGGGGTCGATTTTCAGTGGGCCGTGAGGCGGGCTTTTAGGCGTGCGGGGGGCTAAAATCCCGAATTCGGGGGTCCCGACACCATCCCGCCCAGAACCTGCCTCCATGTAAGTTTCAAAAGAGGCTGGGACCCGCTGACCCGAGGCGGGAGGGATTAGTGCCAATTAACTGCCAGTTAACAGGAAGTTAACAGGCAGTTTTTAGCCGAATCCCTATTTTGAGGGGTGTCCTGTGGGAATCCCGATGGCTCCAAACCACGCCAGGTTAGAGGAGTCGGGCCGTCAGGTTGAAGGACTTTGGGGGGTCGAGATGTCGGTGTTCAGGTGAGTGATGGGTGCATGAGTGCAAAGGTAAGTGTGTTTGGTGTGTCTAAAGTGTGTAAAGAAGTTTAAATTACCTGTACTTACCTTTACAGCCTTCTTTCCTCTAGGCTTCGGGAGTCCATCATTCAGCCGGCACAGAAAGCAGAATGGCTGCGAGCTGTCAAAAGTGACAGCCTGCAGCTTTCTGTGCTGGTGAGATTTCTAACTGAGTCTGTGTAGAAAGACTCAGGTTAGAAGTAAGACTGTCAGTGTTTGACAGCTTCAAACAGCTGTGAAACACTGATATTTCATCTGTCAACACGTCTTGACAGATGAAATTTCAGTCTGTGACGTCACCTGTTGCCGGGTGGTCCTTAATTGGCCTGCTGAGCCCGCTGGGCGGCTCAACAAGGTCAATCAAGTGAAAATCGCGTGGATTGGCCGCATCTCGCTGGAGGCGGGACTACAACCCGAAAGTTGTAGTCCCGCCTCCTTCCCGACTTCTGAATGAAAATCAAGCCCAATGTTTCAGGTCGATGACCCTTCGTCAGAACTGGAAAAAGTTAGAGATGTAACAGATATTTAGCAAGTGTGGGGCTGGGAAAGGGGGAGGAGAGGAAAGAACAAAAGGAAAGGTCCGTGATAGGATGGGAGGCAGGAGAAATTAAAAGACAAAAGGGATGATGGTGCGAGGCAAAAGGAGATGTTAATGGGACAAGTTAAGAAACAAAAGGTGACTCGAGATGAGGTGTAAATGGCAATGGCAGAATCATCAACAACTGCCCCATGAGAGAGAGAGAAAAAACATGAGGGTCGAGGTTATAGTCTGAAATTCTTGAACTCGATGCTGAGTCAGAGGCTTTGATGGAGCAAATAAGGAGAAACTGTTTCCAGTGGCAGGAGGGTTGGTAACCAGAGGACACAGAGTGAAGGGAATTGGCAAAAGAACCAGAGGGGAGATGAGGAGAATGTTTTTACAGCGAGTTGTTGTGATCTGGAATGCGCTGCCTGAAAGGGCGGTGGAAGCAGATTCAATAGGAACTTTCAAAAGGGAATTGGAGAAATACTTGAATGGAAAGATTAGCAGGGCTGTGGGGAAAGAGCAGGGAGTGGGACTAATTGGAGAGCTCTTTCAAAGAGCCGGCACAGGCACGATGGGCCGAATGGCCTCCTCCTGTGCTGTGAGATTCTGTGATTCGCTGCCTGCTGCCCTCCAATCATTGAGATGAACCAGTTATTCTCACTCACTCTCCCGCTCATCATTCTTTGGGTCATTTCCAGTTCAAGACGCTAAGTTCGGGGGAGAGGAATATAAATGCTTGAAACAAAGTGTGTTTTGCAGGCAGTGATGGAGCAGCTGTCGGAACCTCAGTGTGGGGAGATCTTTATTGCTGCCGATGGGTTTCTGTTATTGATCACTGCAGAAAAACACAAACAAAATATCAGCTTTGGAAAACAATCTGCAGGAACAGTGGCCGAGGCTGAACAGGGAGTATGTCGGTGCTGGGTTCAGATGGAGTCAGAAGATCTCACACTTTGTAGGATATCCGCACACTCCCAAACTCAACCAATGTTTCACACGCCCACACTCACCCAATGTTTCACATGCCCACACTCACCCAATGTTTCGCACGCCCACACTCACCCAATGTTTCACATTCCCACACTCGCCCAATGTTTCACACTCCCACACTCACCCAATGTTTCACACTCCCACACTCACCCAATGTTTCACACTCCCACACTCACCCAATGTTTCACACTCCCACACCCACCCAATGTTTCACAATCCCACACTCCCCCAATGTTTCACACGCCCACACTCACCCAATGTTTCACACTCCCACACTCACCCAATGTTTCACACTCCCACACTCGCCCAATGTTTCACACTCCCACACTCACCCAATGTTTCACACTCCCACACTCGCACAATGTTTCACAATCCCACACTCCCCCAATGTTTCACACTCCCACACTCACCCAATGTTTCACACTCCCACACTCACCCAATGTTTCACACTCCCACACTCGCCCAATGTTTCACACTCCCACACTCACCCAATGTTTCACACTCCCACACTCACCCAATGTTTCACACTCCCACACTCACGCAATGTTTCACACTTCCACACTCAGCCAATGTTTCACACTCCCACACTCACCCAATGTTTCACACTCCCACACTCACCCAATGTTTCACACTCCCACACTCGCCCAATGTTTCACATTCCCACACTCACCCAATGTTTCACACTCCCACACTCGCCCAATGTTTCACACGCCCACACTCACCCAATGTTTCACACTCCCACACTCGCCCAATGTTTCACATTCCCACACTCACCCAATGTTTCACACTCCCACAATCACCAAATGTTTCACACTCCCACACTCACCCAATGTTTCACACTCCCACACCCACCCAATGTTTCACAATCCCACACTCCCCCAATGTTTCACACGCCCACACTCACCCAATGTTTCACACTCCCACACTCACCCAATGTTTCACACTCCCACAATCACCCAATGTTTCACACTCCCACACTCACCCAATGTTTCACACTCCCACACCCACCCAATGTTTCACACTCCCACACTCACCCAATGTTTCACACACCCACACTCACCCAATGTTTCACACTCCCACACTCACCCAATGTTTCACACTCCCACACTCACCCAATGCTTCACACTCCCAAACTCACCCAATGTTTCACACTCCCAAACTCACCCAATGTTTCACACTCCCACACTCACCCAATGTTATACACTCCCACACTCACCCAATGTTTCACACTCCCACACTCCCCCAATGTTTCACACGCCCACACTCACCCAATGCTTCACACTCCCAAACTCACCCAATGTTTCACACACCCAAACTCACCCAATGTTTCACACTCCCACACTCACCCAATGTTTCACACTCCCACACTCACCCAATGTTTCACACTCCCACACTCCCCCAATGTTTCACACGCCCACACTCACCCAATGTTTCACACTCCCACACTCGCCCAATGTTTCACACTCCCACACTCCCCCAATGTTTCACACTCCCACACTCACCCAATGTTTCACACTCCCACACTCACCCAATGTTTCACACTCCCACACTCACGCAATGTTTCACACTTCCACACTCAGCCAATGTTTCACACTCCCACACTCACCCAATGTTTCACACTCCCACACTCACCCAATGTTTCACACTCCCACACTCACCCAATGTTTCACACTCTCACACTCACCCAATGTTTCACACTGCCACAATCACCCAATGTTTCACACTCCCGCACTCACCCAATGTTTCACACTCTCACACTCACCCAATGTTTCACACTCCCACACTCACCCAATGTTTCACACTCCCACACTCACCCAATGTTTCACACTCCCACACTCACGCAATGTTTCACACTTCCACACTCAGCCAATGTTTCACACTCCCACACTCACCCAATGTTTCACACTCCCACACTCACCCAATGTTTCACACTCACCCAATGTTTCACACTCTCACACTCACCCAATGTTTCACACTGCCACAATCACCCAATGTTTCACACTCCCACACTCACCCAATGTTTCACACTCTCACACTCACCCAATGTTTCACACTCCCACACTCAGCCAATGTTTCACACTCCCACACTCACCCAATGTTTCACACTCCCACACTCACCCAATGTTTCACACTCCCACACTCACCCAATGTTTCACACTCCCACACTCACCCAATATTTCACACTCCCTCACTCACCCAATGTTTCACACTCCCACACTCACCCAATGTTTCACACTCTCACACTCACCCAATGTTTCACACTCTCACACTTAACCAATGTTTCACACTCCCACACTCACCCAATGTTTCACAATCCCACACTCACCCAATGTTTCACACTCCCACACTCACCCAATTTTTCACACTCCCACACTCAACCAATGTTTCACACTCTCACACTCACCCAATGTTTCACACTCCCACACTCACCCAATGTTTCACACTCCCACACTCACCCAATGTTTCACACTCTCACACTCACCCAATGTTTCACACTCTCACACTTAACCAATGTTTCACACTCCCACACTCACCCAATGTTTCACAATCCCACACTCACCCAATGTTTCACACTCCCACACTCACCCAATGTTTCACACTCCCACACTCCCCCAATGTTTCACACTCTCACACTCACCCAATGTTTCACACTCCCACACTCACCCAATGTTTCACACTCTCACACTCACCCAATGTTTCACACTCTCACACTCACCCAATGTTTCACACTCTCACACTTAACCAATGTTTCACACTCCCACACTCACCCAATGTTTCACACTCCCACACTCGCCCAATGTTTCACTCTCCCGCACTCACCCAATGTTTCACACTCCCACACTCACCCAATGTTTCACACTCCCACACTCACCCAATGTTTCACACTCATACACTCACCCAATGTTTCACACTCCCACACTCACCCAATGTTTCACACTCACCCAATGTTTCACACACCCACACTCACCCAATGTTTCACACTCCCACACTCACCCAATGTTTCACACTCCCACACTCACCCAATGTTTCACACTCTCACACTCACCCAATGTTTCACACTCTCACACTTAACCAATGTTTCACACTCCCACACTCACCCAATGTTTCACACTCCCACACTCACCCAATGTTTCACACTCCCACACTCACCCAATGTTTCACACTCCCACACTCACCCAATGCTTCACACTCCCACACTCACCCTATGTTTCACACTCCCACACTCGCCCAATGTTTCACACTCCCACACTCGCCCAATGTTTCAGACTCTCACACTCACCCAATGTTTCACACTCTCACACTCACCCAATGTTTCACACTTTCACACTCACCCAAAGTTTCACACTCCCACACTCACCCAATGTTTCACATTCCCACACTCACCCAATGTTTCACACTCCCACACTCACCCAATGTTTCACACTCCCACACTCACCCCATGTTTCACACTCCCACACTCACCCAATGTTTCACACTCCCACACTCACACAATGTTTCACACTCCCACACTCACCCAATGTTTCACACTCCCACACTCACCCAATGTTTCACACTCCCACACTCACCCAATGTTTTGCACTCCCACACTCGCCCAATGTTTCACACTCCCACACTCACCCAATGTTTTGCACTCCCACACTCACCCAATGATTCACACTCCCACACTCACCCAATGTTTCACACTCCCACACTCACCCAATGTTTCACATGCCCTCACTCACCCAATGTTTCGCACGCCCACACTCACCCAATGTTTCACATTCCCACACTCGCCCAATGTTTCACACTCCCACACTCACCCAATGTTTCACACTCCCACACTCACCCAATGTTTCACACTCCCACAATCACCCAATGTTTCACACTCCCACACTCACCCAATGTTTCACACTCCCACACCCACCCAATGTTTCACAATCCCACACTCCCCCAATGTTTCACACGCCCACACTCACCCAATGTTTCACACTCCCACACTCGCCCAATGTTTCACACTCCCACACTCCCCCAATGTTTCACACTCCCACACTCACCCAATGTTTCACACACCCACACTCACCCAATGTTTCACACTCCCACACTCACCCAATGTTTCACACTCCCACACTCACCCAATGTTTCACATTCTCACACTCACCCAATGTTTCACACTCTCACACTTAACCAATGTTTCACACTCCCACACTCACCCAATGTTTCACACTCCCACACTCACCCAATGTTTCACACTCCCACACTCACCCAATGTTTCACACTCCCACACTCACCCAATGCTTCACACTCCCACACTCACCCTATGTTTCACACTCCCACACTCGCCCAATGTTTCACACTCCCACACTCGCCCAATGTTTCAGACTCTCACACTCACCCAATGTTTCACTCTCTCACACTCACCCAATGTTTCACACTTTCACACTCACCCAAAGTTTCACACTCCCACACTCACCCAATGTTTCACACTCCCACACTCACCCAATGTTTCACACTCCCACACTCACCCAATGTTTCACACTCCCACACTCACCCCATGTTTCACACTCCCACACTCACCCAATGTTTCACACTCCCACACTCACACAATGTTTCACACTCCCACACTCACCCAATGTTTCACACTCCCACACTCACCCAATGTTTCACACTCCCACACTCACCCAATGTTTTGCACTCCCACACTCGCCCAATGTTTCACACTCCCACACTCACCCAATGTTTTGCACTCCCACACTCACCCAATGATTCACACTCCCACACTCACCCAATGTTTCACACTCCCACACTCACCCAATGTTTCACATGCCCTCACTCACCCAATGTTTCGCACGCCCACACTCACCCAATGTTTCACATTCCCACACTCGCCCAATGTTTCACACTCCCACACTCACCCAATGTTTCACACTCCCACACTCACCCAATGTTTCACACTCCCACAATCACCCAATGTTTCACACTCCCACACTCACCCAATGTTTCACACACCCACACCCACCCAATGTTTCACAATCCCACACTCCCCCAATGTTTCACACGCCCACACTCACCCAATGTTTCACACTCCCACACTCCCCCAATGTTTCACACTCCCACACTCACCCAATGTTTCACACTCCCACACTCACCCAATGTTTCACACTACCACACTCACGCAATGTTTCACACTTCCACACTCAGCCAATGTTTCACACTCCCACACTCACCCAATGTTTCACACTCCCACACTCACCCAATGTTTCACACTCCCACACTCACCCAATGTTTCACACTCTCACACTCACCCAATGTTTCACACTGCCACAATCACCCAATGTTTCACACTCCCACACTCACCCAATGTTTCACACTCTCACACTCACCCAATGTTTCACACTCCCACACTCACCCAATGTTTCACACTCCCACACTCACCCAATGTTTCACACTCCCACACTCACCCAATGTTTCACACTCCCACACTCACCCAATGTTTCACACTTCCACACTCAGCCAATGTTTCACACTCCCACACTCACCCAATGTTTCACACTCCCACACTCACCCAATGTTTCACACTCACCCAATGTTTCACACTCTCACACTCACCCAATGTTTCACACTGCCACAATCACCCAATGTTTCACACTCCCACACTCACCCAATGTTTCACACTCTCACACTCACCCAATGTTTCACACTCCCACACTCAGCCAATGTTTCACACTCCCACACTCACCCAATGTTTCACACTCCCACACTCACCCAATGTTTCACACTCCCACACTCACCCAATGTTTCACACTCCCACACTCACCCAATATTTCACACTCCCTCACTCACCCAATGTTTCACACTCCCACACTCACCCAATGTTTCACACTCTCACACTCACCCAATGTTTCACACTCTCACACTTAACCAATGTTTCACACTCCCACACTCACCCAATGTTTCACACTCCCACACTCACCCAATGTTTCACACTCCCACACTCACCCAATGTTTCACACTCCCACACTCACCCAATGCTTCACACTCCCACACTCACCCTATGTTTCACACTCCCACACTCGCCCAATGTTTCACACTCCCACACTCGCCCAATGTTTCAGACTCTCACACTCACCCAATGTTTCACACTCTCACACTCACCCAATGTTTCACACTTTCACACTCACCCAAAGTTTCACACTCCCACACTCACCCAATGTTTCACACTCCCACACTCACCCAATGTTTCACACTCCCACACTCACCCAATGTTTCACACTCCCACACTCACCCCATGTTTCACACTCCCACACTCACCCAATGTTTCACACTCCCACACTCACACAATGTTTCACACTCCCACACTCACCCAATGTTTCACACTCCCACACTCACCCAATGTTTCACACTCCCACACTCACCCAATGTTTTGCACTCCCACACTCGCCCAATGTTTCACACTCCCACACTCACCCAATGTTTTGCACTCCCACACTCACCCAATGATTCACACTCCCACACTCACCCAATGTTTCACACTCCCACACTCACCCAATGTTTCACATGCCCTCACTCACCCAATGTTTCGCACGCCCACACTCACCCAATGTTTCACATTCCCACACTCGCCCAATGTTTCACACTCCCACACTCACCCAATGTTTCACACTCCCACACTCACCCAATGTTTCACACTCCCACAATCACCCAATGTTTCACACTCCCACACTCACCCAATGTTTCACACACCCACACCCACCCAATGTTTCACAATCCCACACTCCCCCAATGTTTCACACGCCCACACTCACCCAATGTTTCACACTCCCACACTCCCCCAATGTTTCACACTCCCACACTCACCCAATGTTTCACACACCCACACTCACCCAATGTTTCACACTACCACACTCACGCAATGTTTCACACTTCCACACTCAGCCAATGTTTCACACTCCCACACTCACCCAATGTTTCACACTCCCACACTCACCCAATGTTTCACACTCCCACACTCACCCAATGTTTCACACTCTCACACTCACCCAATGTTTCACACTGCCACAATCACCCAATGTTTCACACTCCCACACTCACCCAATGTTTCACACTCTCACACTCACCCAATGTTTCACACTCCCACACTCACCCAATGTTTCACACTCCCACACTCACCCAATGTTTCACACTCCCACACTCACGCAATGTTTCACACTTCCACACTCAGCCAATGTTTCACACTCCCACACTCACCCAATGTTTCACACTCCCACACTCACCCAATGTTTCACACTCACCCAATGTTTCACACTCTCACACTCACCCAATGTTTCACACTGCCACAATCACCCAATGTTTCACACTCCCACACTCACCCAATGTTTCACACTCTCACACTCACCCAATGTTTCACACTCCCACACTCAGCCAATGTTTCACACTCCCACACTCACCCAATGTTTCACACTCCCACACTCACCCAATGTTTCACACTCCCACACTCACCCAATGTTTCACACTCCCACACTCACCCAATATTTCACACTCCCTCACTCACCCAATGTTTCACACTCCCACACTCACCCAATGTTTCACACTCTCACACTCACCCAATGCTTCACACTCTCACACTTAACCAATGTTTCACACTCCCACACTCACCCAATGTTTCACAATCCCACACTCACCCAATGTTTCACACTCCCACACTCACCCAATTTTTCACACTCCCACACTCAACCAATGTTTCACACTCTCACACTCACCCAATGCTTCACACTCCCACACTCACCCAATGTTTCACACTCTCACACTCACCCAATGTTTCACACTCCCACACTCACCCAATGTTTCACACTCCCACACTCCCCCAATGTTTCACACTCTCACACTCACCCAATGTTTCACACTCCCACACTCACCCAATGTTTCACACTCTCACACTCACCCAATGTTTCACACTCTCACACTCACCCAATGTTTCACACTCTCACACTTAACCAATGTTTCACACTCCCACACTCACCCAATGTTTCACACTCCCACACTCGCCCAATGTTTCACTCTCCCGCACTCACCCAATGTTTCACACTCCCACACTCACCCAATGTTTCACACTCCCACACTCACCCAATGTTTCACACTCATACACTCACCCAATGTTTCACACTCCCACACTCACCCAATGTTTCACACTCCCACACTCACCCAATGTTTCACACTCACCCAATGTTTCACACACCCACACTCACCCAATGTTTCACACTCCCACACTCACCCAATGTTTCACACTCCCACACTCACCCAATGTTTCACACTCTCACACTCACCCAATGTTTCACACTCCCACACTCACCCAATGTTTCACACTCCCACACTCACCCAATGTTTCACACTCCCACACTCACCCAATATTTCACACTCCCTCACTCACCCAATGTTTCACACTCCCACACTCACCCAATGTTTCACACTCTCACACTCACCCAATGTTTCACACTCTCACACTTAACCAATGTTTCACACTCCCACACTCACCCAATGTTTCACAATCCCACACTCACCCAATGTTTCACACTCCCACACTCACCCAATTTTTCACTCTCCCACACTCAACCAATGTTTCACACTCTCACACTCACCCAATGCTTCACACTCCCACACTCACCCAATGTTTCACACTCTCACACTCACCCAATGTTTCACACTCCCACACTCACCCAATGTTTCACACTCCCACACTCCCCCAATGTTTCACACTCTCACACTCACCCAATGTTTCACACTCCCACACTCACCCAATGTTTCACACTCTCACACTCACCCAATGTTTCACACTCTCACACTCACCCAATGTTTCACACTCTCACACTTAACCAATGTTTCACACTCCCACACTCACCCAATGTTTCACACTCCCACACTCGCCCAATGTTTCACTCTCCCGCACTCACCCAATGTTTCACACTCCCACACTCACCCAATGTTTCACACTCCCACACTCACCCAATGTTTCACACTCATACACTCACCCAATGTTTCACACTCCCACACTCACCCAATGTTTCACACTCCCACACTCACCCAATGTTTCACACTCACCCAATGTTTCACACACCCACACTCACCCAATGTTTCACACTCCCACACTCACCCAATGTTTCACACTCCCACACTCACCCAATGTTTCACACTCCCACACTCACCCAATGCTTCACACTCCCACACTCACCCTATGTTTCACACTCCCACACTCGCCCAATGTTTCACACTCCCACACTCGCCCAATGTTTCAGACTCTCACACTCACCCAATGTTTCACACTCTCACACTCACCCAATGTTTCACACTTTCACACTCACCCAAAGTTTCACACTCCCACACTCACCCAATGTTTCACACTCCCACACTCACCCAATGTTTCACACTCCCACACTCACCCAATGTTTCACACTCCCACACTCACCCAATGTTTCACACTCCCACACTCACCCAATGTTTCACACTCCCACACTCACACAATGTTTCACACTCCCACACTCACCCAATGTTTCACACTCCCACACTCACCCAATGTTTCACACTCCCACACTCACCCAATGTTTTGCACTCCCACACTCGCCCAATGTTTCACACTCCCACACTCACCCAATGTTTTGCACTCCCACACTCACCCAATGATTCACACTCCCACACTCACCCAATGTTTCACACTCCCACACTCACCCAATGTTTCACACTCCCACACTCACCCAATGTTTCACACTCCCACACTCACCCAATGTTTCACACTCCCACACTCACCCAATGTTTCACACTCCCACACTCACACAATGTTTCACACTCCCACACTCACCCAATGTTTCACACTCTCACACTCACCCAATGTTTCACACTCTCACACTTAACCAATGTTTCACACTCCCACACTCACGCAATGTTTCACACTCCCACACTCACCCAATGTTTCACACTCCCACACTCACCCAATGTTTCACACTCCCACACTCACCCAATGCTTCACACTCCCACACTCACCCTATGTTTCACACTCCCACACTCGCCCAATGTTTCACACTCCCACACTCGCCCAATGTTTCAGACTCTCACACTCACCCAATGTTTCACACTCTCACACTCACCCAATGTTTCACACTTTCACACTCACCCAAAGTTTCACACTCCCACACTCACCCAATGTTTCACACTCCCACACTCACCCAATGTTTCACACTCCCACACTCACCCAATGTTTCACACTCCCACACTCACCCCATGTTTCACACTCCCACACTCACCCAATGTTTCACACTCCCACACTCACACAATGTTTCACACTCCCACACTCACACAATGTTTCACACTCCCACACTCACCCAATGTTTCACACTCCCACACTCACCCAATGTTTTGCACTCCCACACTCGCCCAATGTTTCACACTCCCACACTCACCCAATGTTTTGCACTCCCACACTCACCCAATGATTCACACTCCCACACTCACCCAATGTTTCACACTCCCACACTCACCCAATGTTTCACATGCCCTCACTCACCCAATGTTTCGCACGCCCACACTCACCCAATGTTTCACATTCCCACACTCGCCCAATGTTTCACACTCCCACACTCACCCAATGTTTCACACTCCCACACTCACCCAATGTTTCACACTCCCACAATCACCCAATGTTTCACACTCCCACACTCACCCAATGTTTCACACACCCACACCCACCCAATGTTTCACAATCCCACACTCCCCCAATGTTTCACACGCCCACACTCACCCAATGTTTCACACTCCCACACTCCCCCAATGTTTCACACTCCCACACTCACCCAATGTTTCACACTCCCACACTCACCCAATGTTTCACACTACCACACTCACGCAATGTTTCACACTTCCACACTCAGCCAATGTTTCACACTCCCACACTCACCCAATGTTTCACACTCCCACACTCACCCAATGTTTCACACTCCCACACTCACCCAATGTTTCACACTCTCACACTCACCCAATGTTTCACACTGCCACAATCACCCAATGTTTCACACTCCCACACTCACCCAATGTTTCACACTCTCACACTCACCCAATGTTTCACACTCCCACACTCACCCAATGTTTCACACTCCCACACTCACCCAATGTTTCACACTCCCACACTCACCCAATGTTTCACACTCCCACACTCACCCAATGTTTCACACTTCCACACTCAGCCAATGTTTCACACTCCCACACTCACCCAATGTTTCACACTCCCACACTCACCCAATGTTTCACACTCACCCAATGTTTCACACTCTCACACTCACCCAATGTTTCACACTGCCACAATCACCCAATGTTTCACACTCCCACACTCACCCAATGTTTCACACTCTCACACTCACCCAATGTTTCACACTCCCACACTCAGCCAATGTTTCACACTCCCACACTCACCCAATGTTTCACACTCCCACACTCACCCAATGTTTCACACTCCCACACTCACCCAATGTTTCACACTCCCACACTCACCCAATATTTCACACTCCCTCACTCACCCAATGTTTCACACTCCCACACTCACCCAATGTTTCACACTCTCACACTCACCCAATGTTTCACACTCTCACACTTAACCAATGTTTCACACTCCCACACTCACCCAATGTTTCACACTCCCACACTCACCCAATGTTTCACACTCCCACACTCACCCAATGTTTCACACTCCCACACTCACCCAATGCTTCACACTCCCACACTCACCCTATGTTTCACACTCCCACACTCGCCCAATGTTTCACACTCCCACACTCGCCCAATGTTTCAGACTCTCACACTCACCCAATGTTTCACACTCTCACACTCACCCAATGTTTCACACTTTCACACTCACCCAAAGTTTCACACTCCCACACTCACCCAATGTTTCACACTCCCACACTCACCCAATGTTTCACACTCCCACACTCACCCAATGTTTCACACTCCCACACTCACCCCATGTTTCACACTCCCACACTCACCCAATGTTTCACACTCCCACACTCACACAATGTTTCACACTCCCACACTCACCCAATGTTTCACACTCCCACACTCACCCAATGTTTCACACTCCCACACTCACCCAATGTTTTGCACTCCCACACTCGCCCAATGTTTCACACTCCCACACTCACCCAATGTTTTGCACTCCCACACTCACCCAATGATTCACACTCCCACACTCACCCAATGTTTCACACTCCCACACTCACCCAATGTTTCACATGCCCTCACTCACCCAATGTTTCGCACGCCCACACTCACCCAATGTTTCACATTCCCACACTCGCCCAATGTTTCACACTCCCACACTCACCCAATGTTTCACACTCCCACAATCACCCAATGTTTCACACTCCCACACTCACCCAATGTTTCACACACCCACACCCACCCAATGTTTCACAATCCCACACTCCCCCAATGTTTCACACGCCCACACTCACCCAATGTTTCACACTCCCACACTCCCCCAATGTTTCACACTCCCACACTCACCCAATGTTTCACACTCCCACACTCACCCAATGTTTCACACTACCACACTCACGCAATGTTTCACACTTCCACACTCAGCCAATGTTTCACACTCCCACACTCACCCAATGTTTCACACTCCCACACTCACCCAATGTTTCACACTCCCACACTCACCCAATGTTTCACACTCTCACACTCACCCAATGTTTCACACTGCCACAATCACCCAATGTTTCACACTCCCACACTCACCCAATGTTTCACACTCTCACACTCACCCAATGTTTCACACTCCCACACTCACCCAATGTTTCACACTCCCACACTCACCCAATGTTTCACACTCCCACACTCACGCAATGTTTCACACTTCCACACTCAGCCAATGTTTCACACTCCCACACTCACCCAATGTTTCACACTCCCACACTCACCCAATGTTTCACACTCACCCAATGTTTCACACTCTCACACTCACCCAATGTTTCACACTGCCACAATCACCCAATGTTTCACACTCCCACACTCACCCAATGTTTCACACTCTCACACTCACCCAATGTTTCACACTCCCACACTCAGCCAATGTTTCACACTCCCACACTCACCCAATGTTTCACACTCCCACACTCACCCAATGTTTCACACTCCCACACTCACCCAATGTTTCACACTCCCACACTCACCCAATATTTCACACTCCCTCACTCACCCAATGTTTCACACTCCCACACTCACCCAATGTTTCACACTCTCACACTCACCCAATGTTTCACACTCTCACACTTAACCAATGTTTCACACTCCCACACTCACCCAATGTTTCACAATCCCACACTCACCCAATGTTTCACACTCCCACACTCACCCAATTTTTCACACTCCCACACTCAACCAATGTTTCACACTCTCACACTCACCCAATGCTTCACACTCCCACACTCACCCAATGTTTCACACTCTCACACTCACCCAATGTTTCACACTCTCACACTTAACCAATGTTTCACACTCCCACACTCACCCAATGTTTCACAATCCCACACTCACCCAATGTTTCACACTCCCACACTCACCCAATGTTTCACACTCCCACACTCCCCCAATGTTTCACACTCTCACACTCACCCAATGTTTCACACTCCCACACTCACCCAATGTTTCACACTCTCACACTCACCCAATGTTTCACACTCTCACACTCACCCAATGTTTCACACTCTCACACTTAACCAATGTTTCACACTCCCACACTCACCCAATGTTTCACACTCCCACACTCGCCCAATGTTTCACTCTCCCGCACTCACCCAATGTTTCACACTCCCACACTCACCCAATGTTTCACACTCCCACACTCACCCAATGTTTCACACTCATACACTCACCCAATGTTTCACACTCCCACACTCACCCAATGTTTCACACTCCCACACTCACCCAATGTTTCACACTCACCCAATGTTTCACACACCCACACTCACCCAATGTTTCACACTCCCACACTCACCCAATGTTTCACACTCCCACACTCACCCAATGTTTCACACTCTCACACTCACCCAATGTTTCACACTCTCACACTTAACCAATGTTTCACACTCCCACACTCACCCAATGTTTCACACTCCCACACTCACCCAATGTTTCACACTCCCACACTCACCCAATGTTTCACACTCCCACACTCACCCAATGCTTCACACTCCCACACTCACCCTATGTTTCACACTCCCACACTCGCCCAATGTTTCACACTCCCACACTCGCCCAATGTTTCAGACTCTCACACTCACCCAATGTTTCACACTCTCACACTCACCCAATGTTTCACACTTTCACACTCACCCAAAGTTTCACACTCCCACACTCACCCAATGTTTCACACTCCCACACTCACCCAATGTTTCACACTCCCACACTCACCCAATGTTTCACACTCCCACACTCACCCAATGTTTCACACTCCCACACTCACCCAATGTTTCACACTCCCACACTCACACAATGTTTCACACTCCCACACTCACCCAATGTTTCACACTCCCACACTCACCCAATGTTTCACACTCCCACACTCACCCAATGTTTTGCACTCCCACACTCGCCCAATGTTTCACATTCCCACACTCACCCAATGTTTTGCACTCCCACACTCACCCAATGATTCACACTCCCACACTCACCCAATGTTTCACACTCCCACACTCACCCAATGTTTCACACTCCCACACTCACCCAATGTTTCACACTCCCACACTCACCCAATGTTTCACACTCCCACACTCACCCAATGTTTCACACTCCCACACTCACCCAATGTTTCACACTCCCACACTCACCCAATGTTTCACACTCCCACACTCACCCAATGTTTCACACTCTCACACTCACCCAATGTTTCACACTCCCACACTCACCCAATGTTTCACACTCCCACACTCACACAATGTTTCACACTCCCACACTCACCCAATGTTTCACACTCCCGCACTCACCCAATGTTTCACACTCCCACATTCACCCAATGTTTCACACTCCCACACTCACCCAATGTTTCACACGCCCACATTCACCCAATGTTTCACACTCCCACACTCACCCAATGTTTCACACTCCCACACTCACCCAATGTTTCACACTCCCACACTCACCCAATGTTTCACACTCCCACACTCACCCAATGTTTCACACTCCCACACTCACCCAATGTTTCACACTCCCACACTCACCCAATGTTTCACACTCCCACACTCACCCAATGTTTCACACTCCCACACTCACCCAATGTTTCACACTCCCACACTCACCCAATGTTTCACACTCCCACACTCACCCAATGTTTCACACTCCCACACTCACCCAATGTTTCACACTCCCACACTCACCCAATGTTTCACACTCCCACACTCACCCAATGTTTCACACTCTCACACTCACCCAATGTTTCACACTCCCACACTCACCCAATGATTCACACTCCCACACTCACCCAATGTTTCACACTGCCCCTCTGACAGTGCAGCACTCCCTCAGTACCCAGCAATCAGTCGAGTGAACTGGAAATCAGCCTTGGAAGGAGTTTGGTTCCACCTGTTGATTCAGGAGTGGGACAGCCCATGAATAGATCACCGTCATTAATAATTAAATAGCTTCTACCAAGAATAATGATCAGGTTGAAATAATTACAGGAATTCGCTGAGGGGATAATGCAGTTTATGGATTTCAGTGCGATCTATAAAAAGCTCAGGATAACAGATTCTGCCCCTGAAGACATTATTGTATAAATTAGTCAACTTAAACCTCAGTGAATCAGAATTAAGATCGTTACTTGATTTAATGAATCTGTTCAGTTTCAGCACAGGGATTTTATCTAACAGGGTTTAAATACTATTCTGTTCCATTTGTGATCATTTTTGATTCTCATTAAACATAAATACACTTTTACTTTTGCTAATAAGAGTCGCTATTCTCCGTAATCCCGAATTGCCGCGTTTCCCAATGGCAGGTGGGCGGGAGCAGGTTTACTGATCAATGGGCCCATCAGACAGAGACAAAGAGCTCCTGGGAGTGGGTTCCATTTCTTTCATTCAATCTGGGGATGTGGGCCTCGCTGGCACGGCCGGCATTTATTGCCCATCCCCAGTTGCCCTGAGAAGGTGGGGGTGGGCCTTCTTCTTGAACCGCTGGGAGCAGGTTTGATACAAACTGAGGGTCTCGCTCGGCCACTTCAGAGGGCAGTTCAGAGTCAACCAGGTTGGTGAGGGACTGGAGTCACCTATAGGCCCAGACCGGGTAAGGACGGCAGGTTTCCTTCCCTAAAGGACATCAGTGAACCAGTTGGGATTTTAGACAATCCGACAGCTTCATGGTCACTTTGACTGATCCCAGATTTTTATTGAGCCCATATTCCAGGCCGACACTCCCAGTGCAATACTGAGTCAGAGCCAGGCCATTCAGGAGAGAAGTTAGGAATCACTTCTTCACTCAAAGGGTGGTAGAAGTGTGGAACTCTCTCCCACTAAAAGCAGTAGATTCTGGCTCAATTAATGGTGTTAACTCTGAGATCGATAGATGTTTGCTCGCCAAGGGTATTAAGGGATATGGAGCCAAGGAAGGTAAATGGAGTTAGGATACAGATCAGCCATGATCTCATTGAAAGGCAGAGCCAGCTCGAGGGGCTGAATGGCCTCCTCCTGTTCTACGAGGGAGTGCTGCACTGTCAGAGATGCCGTCTTTCAGATGAGACATTAAAACAAGACCCCGTCTGCCCTCTCAGGTGGATGTAAAAGATCCCCCGGCACTATTTGGAAGATGAGCAGGGAGTTCTCCCCAGTGTTCTGGGCCAATATTTATCCCTCAACCAATATCTCCAAAAAACAGATTATCTGGTCAATATCACATTGCTGTTTGTGGGAGCTTGCTGTGCACAAATGGCTTCTGCTTTTCCTACATTCCAACAGTGACGACATTTCATTGCCTGTGAGGCGCTTTGGGCTGTCCTGAGGTGGTGAAAGGCGCTATAGAAATACAAGGTCTTTGTTTCTGAGCTGAACATGTTAATCATTTCTCCCAAACTCTCGATGTAGGATCGATTTCCCCCAGAAAATAACATTTTGTGCTCCAGTATCTTAGTAATTGGAGACATGAGGTGTGGTGAGTGTAGCGAGCTCGGGAGGAACAGGTGAGTTTGGACCTCTGGTTCCCAAAGCTCCCCCCCACTGGGGTTTAGCTCACCTCATGTCTGGGTCTGTTGTAGACTCATTGATCGAGATTGATCGCTGTGATTGGTCAATAACCCGAAAGGAAAGAAAGAACGAAAGCGCCTTTCACCCCCTCAGGACGTCCCAAAGCATCACAGCCAATCAAGTACTTTCTTGAAGTGTAGTCACTGTTGTCGTGTAGGAAACGCAGCAGTCAATTTGAGCACAGCAAGATCCCGCAAACAAAAGCACAATAAATGAGCAAACGAAGATTAACTCCGGATCAAACATGGATTAACTCCGGAATAAACATGGATTAATTTTGTGAGGAGGAAGACTGAAGATTGGAAAAGCTGTATTTCCAAACTGAAGGAGCTGCGGCAATGAACTGAAGATTGTCCAGATGGTGAAGATGGATCAGGTGCCCTGGGACAATGAACTGAAGATTGTCCAGATGGTGAAGATGGATCAGGTGTCCTGGGACAATGAACTGAAGATTGTCCAGATGGTGAAGATGGATCAGGTGCCCTGGGACAATGAACTGAAGATTGTCCAGATGGTGAAGATGGATCAGGTGTCCTGGGACAGTGAACTGAAGATTGTCCAGATGGTGAAGATGGATCAGGTGTCCTGGGACAGTGAACTGAAGATTGTCCAGATGGTGAAGATGGATCAGGTTTCCTGGGACAATGAACTGAAGATTGTCCAGATGGTGAAGATGGACCAGGTGTCCTGGGACAGTGAACTGAAGATTGTCCAGATGGTGAAGATGGATCAGGTGTCCTGGGACAGTGAACTGAAAATTGTCCAGATGGTGAAGATGGATCAGGTGTCCTGGGGCAATGAACTAAAGATTGTCCAGATGGTGAAGATGGATCAGGTGTCCTGGGACAGTGAACTGAAGATTGTCCAGATGGTGAAGATGGATCAGGTGTCCTGGGACAGTGAACTGAAGATTGTCCAGATGGTGAAGATGGATCAGGTGTCCTGGGACAATGAACTGAAGATTGTCCAGATGGTGAAGATGGATCAGGTGTCCTGGGACAATGAACTGAAGATTGTCCAGATGGTGAAGATGGATCAGGTGTCCTGGGACAATGAACTGAAGATTGTCCAGATGGTGAAGATGGATCAGGTGCCCTGCGACAATGAACTGAAGATTGTCCAGATGGTGAAGATGGATCAGGTGCCCTGGGACAATGAACTGAAGATTGTCCAGATGGTGAAGATGGATCAGGTGCACTGGGACAGTGAACCGAAGATTGTCCAGATGGTGAAGATGGATCAGGTGCACTGGGACAGTGAACTGAAGATTGTCCAGATGGTGAAGATGGATCAGGTGTCCTGGGACAGTGAACTGAAAATTGTCCAGATAATGAAGGTGAATCAGGTGTTCTGGGACAACAAGGACACATCGACACTGACCTTCCAGCTCCCCGGTCAGTCACTGGGAGAACCTCACAGCGTGAAGCAGCATAACATTGATAGATTGAGGATCACATTAATCCTGCCCAGTCTGGGACTGTGCTGTCACTACAGCTGATGGAGGTTCCAGTTAGAGCTGGGATCTGCCCAGAGTAATAACGGTTCAGCGAGGTTGAAGACAAGACAGACTGAGTGCAAGCGAGAGTTTGGTAAGTGAGAGAAAAGTTATTTAAGTTTATTGAGAGAATTTAAGTGAAGGGAAAATTTAATTTTTTGAAGTAAGTTTAATTTATTAAAGAAAATTAAATTGTTGGGGAGTTTAAACCAGAAGTAGAATCCGGGTTTAAAAAGGGGCAGGTCGAGTGCGGCAGCGCGAGTGCGGTCGGCGTTGAGTGCAAGCGAGAGTTTTGGTAAGTGAGAGAGTTCGGGCAAGTGGGAGGTGAGAGGGTGCTTTTGCCCTGTTTTGTTTACCACTCTCAGGCTTAGCCAGCACTGCGGGAGCGGAGCAGCAAGACGATTCAACCTAATAGACCCCACCGACAGCATTCAAAAGGGAGGTAGGTGATCAGCTGGTTGGTAGGTCCTCTTCCTTCTCTTTTATACCTTTATAAGTTGGTAAGTCCTATTAAATAGTGGTGTGATATTCATCATCTATATTGGGGCAGAGGGTCTTCATAACTAATAATAAGAAATTTAATTAATTATATAGAATGGGTGAGCAGGTGATGTGTTACTGCTGCGAAATGTGGGAGCTGGTGGACAACATTGATGCTCACGGTGATTACATTTGCAGGAAGTGTTTGATGCTAGAGGAACTCCGGCTCCGTGTTGATGTGCTTGAGACCGAGCTTCAGACACTGCGACATATCAGGGAGGGGGAGAAGTACTTGGGCTCTATGTTTCAGGAGGTAGTCACACCTATGAAATTAATTAATTCAGATGTAGTCCGTGGTCAGGGACAGGATGGTGTGACTCTGAGTGAGGCAGGTACGGGGATCCAGGAGGTAGTGTTGGAGGAGCCGCAGCCCTTGCTCTTGTCAAACAGGTTCGAGGTTCTTACTCCCTGTGGCGGCGGGAGCGTGGACTGCAGGGAGGATGAGCAATCTGGCCACAGCACCATGGATTGGGGGGCCATTCAAGAGGGGGGAGTTAATAGAAATGTTGTAGTGGCAGGGGATAGTATCATTAGGGGGATAGATAGGGTTCTCTGCAGTCGAGAGCGGGAGTCCCGAAGTCTGTGTTGCCTGCCTGGTGCCAGGGTTAAGGACATCTCTTCTGGGCTGGAGAGAAACTTGGAGTGGGAGGGGGAGGATCCAGTTGTCATGGTCCATGTTGGTACCAATGACGTAGATAGGACAAGGAAGGAACCATGAGCGAATTTGGCTCGGATAAATAAAATTAGAGAGTTAAATGCATGGCTCAAAGACTGGTGTGGGAGAAATGGGTTTTGCTTCCTGGGACACTGGCACCAGTACTGGGACAGGAGGGAGCTGTTCCATTGGGACGGACTCCACTTGGCCAGTGCTGGGACTAGAGTCCTGGCGAATCATATAACTAGGGCTGTAGAGAGGGCTTTAAACTAATTAGTGGGGGGGAGGTTTCTAGAGAGCAAATAATAAAAATGACAACGGAGAAGGTCATAGACCTAGGTAGCAGTGGGGAAATTAAAAACCAGAGAGTGTCAGGAAAGGACAGAATGTATGGCGTAAAAGGTAAAGTAGTAAAAGGGGAAAAAGCAGGAACTAAGTGTCACAAAACATATTTGAAAGTTCTTTATCTGAATGCACGTAGCATTCGTAACAAAATGGACGAGTTGATGGCACAAATAACTACATATGGGTATGATCTTGTGGCCATTATAGAAACATGGCTGCAGGGTGACCATGACTGGGAATTAAACATACGAGGGTATTTAACAATCAGGAAGGACAGGCAGGAAGGAAGGGGAGGTGGGGTGGCTATGTTAATAAAGGAAGGAATCACTGCAATACAGAGAAATGATATTGGGTCAAAGGATCAGGATAATGAAACAGTTTGGGTGGAGATAAGGAATAATAAGGGAAAAAAACACTAGAGGGCGTAGTCTATAGGCCTCATAACAGGTGCAACGGAGTATTAATCAGGAAATAGTTGGGGCTTGTAATAAGGGAACAGCTATAATTATGGGGGATTTTAACTTTCATATTAACTGGACAAATCAAATTGGGCAGGGCAGCCTTGAGGAAGAGTTCATTGAGTGTATTAGGGATGGGTTTCTTGAGCAGTATGTAACTGAACCGACCAGGGGGCAAGCAACCTTAGATTTGGTCCTGTTTAATGAGACAGGATTAATTAAAAATGTCCTAGTAAAGGATCCCCTTGGAATGAGTGACCATAACATGATTGAATTCCATATTCAATTAGATGGTGAGAAGGTTGGATCTCAAACAAACGTACCGAGCTTGAATAAAGGAGACTATGAAGGTATAAGAGCGGAATTGATTGGAGTGGACTGGGAAAATAGATTAAAGGGTAAGATGGAACATGATCAGTGGTGTACATTCAAGGAGTTATTTTACAACTTTCAAAAAAAAATATTCCACTGAGGAAAAAAGGGTGTAAAAGAAAAGACAGCCATCCGTGGCTAAGTAAAGTAATAAAGGATAGTATCCGACTAAAAACAAGGGCATATAAGGTAGCCAAATCTAGTGGGAGGATAGAAGATTGGGAAGACTTTAAAAGACAGCAAAAAATGACTAAAAGATTGATTAAGAAAGGGAAGATAGATTATGAAAGTAAATTAGCAAAAAATATAAAAACAGATAGCAAGAGTTTCTATAGTTATATAAAAAGAAAAAGGGTGGCTAAAGTAAATGTTGGTCCCTTAGAGGATGAGACCGGGAAATTAATGGTGAGAAACATGGAGATGGCAAAAACGCTGAACAAATATTTTGTATCAGTATTTACAGTAGAGGACACTAAGAATATCCCAACACTGGGCTCCGGGAGGGAGGAGCTAAATACGATTAAAATCACTAAGGAAGTGGTACTCGGTAAAATAATGGGACTTAAGGCAGATAAATCCCCTGGACCTGATGGCTTACATCCTAGGGTCTTGAGGGAAGTGGCGGTAGGGATTGTGGATGCATTGGTTATAATTTGCCAAAACTCCCTGCACTCAGCAAAGGTCCCGGCAGATTGGAAAACTGCTAATGTAACACCCTTATTTAAAAAGGGCAGTAGACAGAAGGCTGGGAAGTATAGACCAGTTAGCCTAACATCTGTGGTTGTTAAAATTTTAGAGTCCATTATTAAGGAGACAGTAACGGGACATTTGGATAAACATAATTTAATAGGACAAAGTCAGCATGGTTTTACGAAGGGGAAGTCATGTTTGACAAATTTGCTTGAGTTCTTTGAGGACGTAACATACAGGGTGGATAAAGGGGAACCAGTGTTTAGACTTCCAAAAGGCATTTGACAAGGTGCCACACAAAAGATTATTGCTCAAGATAAAAAATCACAGGATTGGGGGTAATATTCTGGCATGGGTGAAGGATTGGCTATCTAACAGAAAGCAGAGAGTTGGGATAAATGGTTCATTCTCAGACTGGCAATCAGTAACTAGTGGTGTTCTGCAGGGGTCAGTGTTGGGACCCCAACTCTTTACAATCTATATTAACGATTTGGAGGAAGGGACCGAGTGTAACATATCAAAGTTTGCAGATGATACAAAGATGGGAGGGAAAGTAATGAGTGAGGAGGACATAAAAAACCTGCAAAGGGACATAGACAAGCTAAGTAAGTGGGCAGAGATTTGGCAGATGGAATATAATACTGGAAAGTGTGAGGTTCTGCACTTTGGCAGGAAAAATTATAGAGCAAGTTATTATCTTAATGGCAAGAAACTGGAAAGTACTGCAGTACAAAAGGATCTGGGGGTCCTGGTGCACGAAACTCAAAAAGTTAGTATGCAGGTGCAGCAGTTGATCAAGAAGGCCAATGGAATGTTGGCTTTTATTGCTAGGGGGATGGAATATAAAAACAGGGAGGTATTGCTGCAGTTGTACAAGGTATTGGTGAGACCACACCTGGAATACTGCATACAGTTTTAGTGTCCATACTTAAGAAAAGACATACTTGCTCTCGAGGCAGTACAAAGAAGGTTCACTCGGTTAATCCCGGGGATGAGGGGGTTGACATATGAGGAGAGGTTGAGTAGATTGGGACTCTACTCATTGGAGTTCAGAAGAATGAGAGGCGATCTTATTGAAACATATAAGATTGTGAAGGGGCTTGATCGGGAGGATGCGGTGAGGATGTTCCCAATGATGGGTGAAACTAGAACTAGGTGGCATAATCTTAGAATAAGGGGCTGCTCTTTCAAAACTGAGATGAGGGGAAACTTCTTCACTCAGAGGGTGGTAGGTCTGTGGAGTTTGCTGCCCCAGAGAGCTGTGGAAGCTACATCATTAAATAAATTTAAAACAGAAATAGACAATTTCCTAGAAGTAAAGGGAATTAGGGGTTACGGGGAATGGGCAGGAAATCGGACATGAGTCTCGGTTCGGATCGGTCATGGCCCTGTGGGTGGCGGAGCGGGCCCAGGGGCCGTGTAGCCTGGTCCTGCTCCTACTTCTTGTGTTCTAATTCTGTGTTAGATTTCAGGAGATGGTTCTATTCACAGGGATTAGTGGAGACCTTGGGAACAGACTGCCAGCTAGGAGTCCTTCAAGAGTAAATTGGGCCTGTTCCTGGCTGGGGTGGAGATCACCTCTTACAGAAGGTAAGTACTGCAGGAAATACAGGGACAGAGTGATCTCCTGGACGAGTTTCGATCGCCTAGTTGGGTCGGAGAGGAATTTCCCTGATTTTTTCTCCCAAATTGGCCATTGGGTTTTTTATCTGGTTTTGCACCTCTCCCGGGAGATCACATGGGTTCGAGTGGGATGGAGAGTGAAAGTAGATTTGAGGTTAGGATCAGATCAGCCATGATCTTATTGAATGGCGGAGCAGGCTCGAGGGGCCGATTGGCCGACTCCTGCTCCTATTCCTTATGTTCTTATTACAAACAGTGTCAAACACTGATAATATCTCACAACTCAACTCGCGTCCTGAATGTTAAAATAAATCCTGTTTTATCCCACAAATTTTACAGAAAAGGAAGTGTAGTGTATGTACCTTTTAAGAGGGAACTACTTTTACAGCTCCTGTATACTTTAGTACCGGCAGTGACCACACCTGTATATAAGCCTTGAGCATGCCTCTGTACTGTTAGTCTTTAGACTACCCTCCTCCAGTAAACACCTGTTGATTGTTAATTTACAGCCTCTGTCTAGTTATTGGAAAACATCATACTTTAAGAATCACGGATTCAACAGTGGCGACGAGGTCGATTAGAATCTACCTGCAACTCTGCATTTCCTTTCAAGGATTCGCTCCGGGAGGACGGTGGGAGAAAGTCGAGGCCAGAAGCACGGGCGTCGACCACGAGCAACTGCCCAGTCATCCGGCAGAGAGTGAACATCACAGGGGAGGCTGGTGATAGCTGCGCTTGGTTCTCCAGTCATGACGATCCAGCAACAGACTGGCAACAGGTACAGCGCAGACCCTTCCCGGACAGCGGCGGCTGGAGCCGACCGACGGCACAGAAAAGGCTGAGCAGCGTCGACGGGGTAAGAGAGAGGGTGAAGTGCACAGGGCGCAGCCGGGGGTTGAAAACCGAGCGGCATCGACGGAAAACAAAAAGAGAGGGTAAAGCAGCAGCCGGGTTCAGGACCGAGCGGCGGCAACGAGAGAGGCGCACAGGAGAATGCGCAGAGCACAGCCAGGGCTCAAGGGCTGAACAGCATCCGCGGGGGAAAGAAAGGAAGCGAGGGAGATGCCATTGAGCTGCGGAGAAGAAGGGAGAGCGCGGGAGACGCCATTTTAGAAGCGCAGCGGAGAAGAAGGGCGAGCGCGGGAAGAAAGGAAAGCGCGGGAGATGCCATTTTGTGCCAGCGGAGAAGAAGGGAGAGCGCGGGAGACGCCATTTTAGACAGTTTAATCACGCCCAGGGATGCCGAAGAGTGGCAGTATCACTGCGTTCGACAATGAAGTCAAAGATTGGGTGACATATGTGGAACGCATTTAGGTGCACTGCAAGGCGAATGAAGTGCCAGATGCTAGGAAAGCACTGGTTTTGTTGAATTCCATGGGAGCAAAAACTTATGGCTTTCTGCGAAACCTAATAACCCCAGAGAAGCCAGTGGATAAGAATTTCGAAAGCATAGTGGAAATCCTACAGGACCACTTAAACCCCACACTGCTGCTGATAGCAGAAAGATTTAAGTTCCATAAAAGGAACCAGCATAAAGACGAAAGTAATGCTGAGTACTTAACGGAACTGCGCAAGCTATCGAAAAACTGCCAGTTTGGATTGGGACTAGCAGATACGTTAAGGGACAAGTTTGTGTGTGGGCTTCAAAGTGAAGGAACCCAGAAACGGCTTCTATCAGAAAAGGATCTTACGCTGGAAAAGGCTTTCAGCATGGCAGTATCACACGAAGCAGCCGCACGGGGCGTTGCAGAGATACAACGGAGACCGCAAGAATATGGCACCAATGAAATGTCATATGGAGCAGGGAAGTGTTATCGCTGCGGCAGAACAACACACGACCAGAAGGATTGTTGGTTCAAGGACCAAGTGTGCAGACAGTGTGGAAAAGCAGGACACATAGCAAGAGTCTGCAGGTCAGGGAAGAAAACCAGCAGCAAGAAATCTCCACAGGAGAAATACAAAAATGTACATAAGGTGATGGACAGTAGTTCAGACGAACAGAAAAGTGATACAGACTCCGGAAGCAAGGAGCTGAGTTGTCTGAAACTACATAAGGTAATCAAAATGGAGGATCACCAGGCTATCTGGGTCACGCACAAGATAGACGGAGTCCAAGTGAAAATGGAATTGGACACAGGATCAGCCCTAACAGTCATAAACCAAAGGGACTACAAGCGGCTATTTTCACATATACCCTTGAAAGCTACAGAGATTGTCTTGAAGACCTACACGGGGCAAAAAGTCTACCCCAAAGGAAAAATAAGGGTGAACGTGATATACAAAGGCCAGGAAATACCCAAAATGGACCTATATGTATTGCCAGATGGAGGACCACCACTACTAGGACGTGAATGGATCCGGAAGATACAATTAGATTGGCATTCCATACAGACACTGAAGGTTGAGGCCAAAAAGGATGACGACGTCACACTTGGACGACTGTCAAAAATGCTAACTGACGCACAAGAAGTGTTCCAGGAGGGACTCGGAACACTAAGAGGCATAACAGCGGTGATTAAAATAGAGGAAAATGCAAGCCCAAAGTTTTTTAAGGCCAGACCGGTGCCTTATGCGATCCGACCAGCCGTCAAAGCAGAGCTGGAAGGGTTGGAACATTCAGGAGTACTGTCCAAGGTAGACTGGAGCGAGTGGGCTACACCCAGCATTCCTGTAATGAAGAGGT
Organism: Somniosus microcephalus; assembly: GCF_052327205.1. NCBI lineage: Eukaryota > Metazoa > Chordata > Chondrichthyes > Squaliformes > Somniosidae > Somniosus > Somniosus microcephalus. The sequence continues at coordinate 378,314,538 of NC_140989.1, read as the reverse complement.
CGTTGAGTAATACGCCTGGGGAACCAAAGAAGGTCCGCATCTGTGGGGATTTTAAGGTGACAGTGAACCCAATCCTTCACACGGTACAATATCCACTTCCACGGATTGAGGATATTTTCGCCTCGCTATCTGGAGATAAACGCTTCACCAAAATTGATCTGGCCCAGGCGTACCTGCAAATGGAGGTAGAAGAAGCCTCGAAACAATACCTCACGATCAACACTCATAAAGGTCTCTACCAATACAACCGGCTGGTGTTCGGGGTAGCATCAGCTCCGGCTATTTGGCAAAGGGCAATGGATCAAGTCCTGCAAGGGATTCCAGGGACCCAGTGTTATTTGGACGACATCCTGGTCATGGGCGAAAATGACAGTGATCACCTCGCCAACCTGGAGAAGGTGCTCACTAGATTAAAGGAATATGGGCTACGAGCTAATCGCCACAAGTGCGAGTTTTTCCAGAAGCAGACCTCGTATTGTGGCCACGTTATTGATGAAGAGGGGTTACATAATTCCCCTGAAAAGATTGAGGCAGTAGTCAAGGCTCCAGCACCGGAAAATGTGTCACAACTGAGGTCGTTCCTCGGGCTGGTGAACTACTACCATAATTCTTACCAAATTTGTCCACGGTATTACACCCACTGAACACCCTACTGCAAACGGGGGTACCATGGAAGTGGAATGACGAATGTAAACGAGCTTTCCAGAAGTGCAAAGAATTGATCACATCAAAAGAGGTGTTGGCCCATTTCAACCCAGCACTACCAATTCGGATGGCATGTGATGCATCACCCTATGGTATTGGAGCGGTGCTGTTGCACAAATTCCCAGACGGGTTGGAGAGGCCAGTAGCCTTTGCGTCTCGGTCACTAACCTCAGCCGAGCGCAACTACGCCCAGATCGACAGGGAGGCCCTCAGCCTAGTATGGGGAGTAAAAAAATTCAACCACGATCTGCATGAGCAGAAGTTCATCTTGCTGACTGACCGCCAACCACTTGTCTCCATCTTTAATCCAAAGAAGGGCGTTCCAGTGATGACTGCACAACGGTTACAAAGATGGTCCCTGTTTCTAGGGGCGAACCAATATGAAATAGAGTATAAGGGCACGAAACAGCATGGAAACACTGATGGGCTATCACGCCTGCCACTGCCTACTGTGGAGGAAGCACCAGCAGTGGACCCTATTGAAATATTTTATTCGTCGATAATTGAACGATTGCCAGTAACTAACGCGGATATAGAGAAGGAGACCCGCAATGATCCGACACTGTCTCGGGTATATGATTTGACGGTGAAGGGATGGCCAACACATGGCGACTCACTGTTGCCAGCATTCTCATCCAGAAGAGAACAGCTGTCAGTATGCCAGGGGACAGTGATGTGTGGATCCCGAGTGGTAATTCCACCCAAGTTAAGGGAGCGAGTGCTCAATGAGCTTCACGAAGGCCATCTGGGAGGGGTGAAAATGAAAAGCCTCGCTAGGGCTTATGTGTGGTGGCCGGGGATCGATCAACAAATCGAGGACCTAACAAAGAGCTGCTCAGGATGCCAGAAGGTCCAAAATGCACCACCACATGCCCCTCTACACCCATGGGAGTGGCCCTCCTCTCCATGGCAACGGGTGCATGTTGATTTTGCTGGTCCATTCATGGATTCAATGTTCTTAGTAACAGTGGATGCACACTCAAAATGGCCTGAGGTGATCAAAATGTCCTCAACCACTACAGAGAAAACGATTGCAGTCCTACGGACCATATTTGCCAGGACGGCTTGCCAGAGCAGATTTGCTCTGATAACGGACCACAGTTTGTGTCCGAAGAGTTTCGGAAATTTATGAGAAGGAATGGGGTAAGGCATTACACATCCGCCCCGTATCATCCAGCCACAAATGGATTGGCTGAGAGGTTCGTACAAACCTTTAAAAAGGCGATAAGGGCCATGTGCGATGATGAAATTCCACTACAGCATAAGGTGAACAATTTCCTGTTAGCCTGCAGAAATGCGACACATGCAGTTACCAACCAGACCCCGGCCATGATGTTCTTTAACCGAAGGTTGAGATCTCGTCTGGATTTGCTCAGACCAAATTTGCGAAGAAATGTTGAGGATAAGCAATTCCAGCACATCAATGAAAAGCCGACAAGGAGCTTGGCCCGCGACTACTGAACAGAGAAATGGCAACCTGGAACGATATGCACACGGCAGGGGCCATTAATGTACACAGTGGATGTCAGGGAGAACATTGTGAGACGCCACGTCGACCAGATCCTAGCGTCACAGGAACGAGTCAACCCCATGTCTCGTGTACCTGGGGATGAACCTGACATACCGGTAACATCTACCTCAAACAGTAGCAGCGGAACCTGATGAATTAACCAACGAAAGGGGGCCAGAATCGCCTCCGCACCAAGAACAAGAACCTCAGGAAAGGCGCTATCCAGAAAGGATCAGGAAGCCACCCCAAAGACTGAATCTATAAATGGACTATTTCAGTTTAATGTGCATGTTAACGTGTTAACTGTTATTTGAATGTTATGGGTACTGTTAATCGAAAAGGGGAGGAATTGTAGTGTATGTACCTTTAAGAGAGAACTACTTTTACAGCTCCTGTATACTGTAGTACCGGCAGTGACCACACCTGTATATAAGCCTTGAGCATGCCTCTGTACTGTTAGTCTTTAGACTACCCTCCTCCAGTAAACACCTGTTGATTGTTAATTTACAGCCTCCGTGTAGTTTTTGGAAAACATCATACTTTAAGAATCACGGATTCAACAGGAAGAACTTGAATTTCCAAAACACCTTTCATGACCTCAGGATGTCCTTAAAAGTTTTACAGCCAATGACGGCCTTGCCAGTGACGCCCACATCCTGAAAGTGAATTAAAAACTATCATCTTACAATCCTGAAGATAACTTTCTGGGCATCACACCTTAGGAAGGATGTCAAGGCCTTGGAGAGGGTGCAGAGGGGATTTACTAGAATGGTGCCAGGGATGAGGGACTTCAGTTATGTGGAGAGACTGGAGAAGCTGGGATTGTTCTCCTTAGAGCAGAGAAGGTTAAGCGGAGATTTAATGGAGGTGCTGAAAATCATGAGTAAATAAGGAGAAACTGTTTCCAGTGGCAGGAGGGTCGGTAACCAGAGGACACAAAGTGAAGGGAATTGGCAAAAGAGTCAGAGGGGAGATGAAGAGAATGTTTTTACAGCGAGTTGTTGTGATCTGGAATGCGCCGCCTGAAAGGGCGGTGGAAGCAGATTCAATAGTAACTTTCAAAAGGGAATTGGAGAAATACTTGAAAAGGAAAATTGTCAGGCTATGGGGAAAGAGCAGGGAGTGGGACTAATTGGAGAGCTCGTTCAAAGAGCCGGCACAGGCACGATGGGCCAAATGGCCTCCTCCTGTGCTGTCTGATTCTCTGATTCTAACCTGGTTACTGAGTTGCATTTCTGTTCTGATGAATTCTTTCCTCTTTGTTTAGTCCTGGGGCTCAATATCAGGCCGATTATTCATTATTTAAATGATATTGAATGAAGCATTCCATTGCCGTAGTATTATCAATGCTTTGTAAAAGATCTGAATCAGTTTCAATGTAACTCTCAGCATGACCCAGGCATCCAATGAATAATGCAGGTGCTTCACCCCCAGTGAGAGACAGAGACAGACAATGAGCAGCTCCTCACCCCCAGTGAGAGACAGAGACAGACAATGAGCAGCTCCTCACCCCCAGTGAGAGACAGAGAGATAATAAGCAGCTCCTCACCCCCAGTATCATTTATCTCCATTCCTGCTCTTTAAAGGTGACACACGGTGAGATTTCTCCACATTTTATTCTTATATTTATCATAAAATTGATTCATGAATGAAAAATGCTGAGAGGAAATATCTTAAATTAGGAAGAATTTACTTTCACTGGAGAGAAGCAGACTGAGAGATGATCGGATTCAAGTTTTTAAAGGTCTGGATAAACATCACAGAATCAGACAGCACAGGAGGAGGCCATTTGGCCCATCGTGCCTGTGCCGGCTCTTTGAAAGAGCTCTGCAATTAGTCCCACTCCCTGCTCTTTCCCCACAGCCCTGCAATTATTTCCTCGTTACTTCAGAAGTACTTCATTGTCTGTAAAGCTCTTTGGGACGTCCTGAGGTGGTGAAAGGGGCTCATGTGCAACCACTGAGCCATGGCTGACACACAAAAGACTATTGAAGTCTGGGTCGAACACTGCACGATAACCAGATCCAAACCTCAGCCAGGTTCCTTAACACCAGAACGATTGGCAACTGTTCCACAATATAAATCCTGGGCAATGGGGAACGAGAAAGAAGGCAATCCATTTCTCAAGTAGTCGCTTTTGATCTACGGTGAACTCCAACTTGTGTCAATGTCACCATCATCTTTCGGCACCGTTACCGACTCTCATTCCTACGGCAACAACCTCCATCCTCCAACTCTCGACCCTTCAAACAGCTTCGAGACTTCACTCGCCTGCTACACCTGTCTCTGAATTTGGATAACGGCTCATCAATGCTCCGTGCCGCCTCCATCCTGCTTACATTGGCTTGTCGCTCCATGGGACCTCTGACTTTGACCCTGGTCTCCCTACAATATCTCCAACCTATTCCCTGCTCCCAGGAAATATGTATCCCACATCAAAGCTCTGCAGACCTGCCACATCCAGTTGTGAATGGTGGTGGACCATTAAACAACTAACGGGAGGGGGAGGCTCCATGAATATCCCCATCCTCAATGATGGTGGAGCCCAGCACGTGAGTGCAAAAGACAAGGCTGAAGCGTTTGCAACCATCTTCAGCCAGAAGTGCCGAGTGGATGATCCATATTAGCCTACTCCTGAGGTCGCCACCATCACAGAAGCCAGTCTTCAGCCAATTCGATTCACTCCACGTAATATCAAGAAACAGCTGAGCGCACTGGATACAGCAAAGGCTGCGGGACCTGACAACATCCCGGCTGTCGTGCTGAAGACTTGTGCTCCAGAACTAGCCGCGCCTCTAGCCAAGCTGTTCCAGTACAGCTACAACACTGGCATCTATCCAACAATGTGGAAATCTGCCCAGGCGTGTCCTGTCCACAAAAAGCAGGACAAATCCAATCTGGCCAATTACCACCCATCAGTCTACTCTCAATCATCAGCAAAGTGATGGAAGTTATCGTCGACAGTGCTAGCAAGCGGCACTTACTCACCAATAACCTGCTCACTGATGCCCAGTTTGGGTTCCACCAGGACCACGCAGCTCCAGACCTCATTACAGCCTTGGTCCAAACATAGACATAAGAGCTGATTTCCAGAGGTGAGGTGAGAGTGACTGCCCCTGACATCAAGGCAGCATTTGACCGAGTCTGGCATCAAGGAGCCCCAGTAAAACTGAAGTCATTGGGAATTGGGGGGAAACTCTCCACTGGTTGGAGTCATACCGAGCACAAAGGGAGCTGGTTGTGGTGAGAAGGAATAAGCGGTATAACCTATTCAGAATAATCCTCTATGTTATGAAAGGATTCTGGCCTTATTAGAATATGACCAAGTGGGTTTGGAAATTTAGAAACCGAACGATGAAATAGTTATGAAAGAATTCTGACTATTGAGATAAGACAGTTGTTGACCCTGAATAAATAACCTTATTGAAACAGAAGTGCATGGCTCCGACAGGCTGACCGTTGGGAACAAAAACAATGGTTCACCCTGGATAAGGTGTTCTAATTTAAACTTTGTAAAGATGACATAAAATAAGGAACACTGCCTTTCACACCATTCTATATGGGAAACTCGGAATGCCTGGAGATGAGACAAGATTCTGTAATATTACCAGCTGATGTGGCAGTAAGAATTGCAGAGGTCGGCAGGCAGATGAATAGGGATAATTAACTTGGGTCAGCAGAAACTTTAAAGGAAATACCACTGAAAAAGGGTATAAATATTGAACGCTCAAATGGGACATCAGACTCGCTTTAATCGGGCAAAGTGAATCTCAGCTACAGAGGCAGCTCTGTAGTCTCCAACTCTTTGTACCTCGGGGATCAAAGGTATTTGATATTGATGGATATCCTGTATAGAAAACTTTAAGAACTGTAATACGGTAGCAAAGTTAAGATTTAAAAGTAAGATTCTCTGTTAATAATAAGATAGTATATTTTCTCTTTTTAGAACTGTTAATGTTGCGATTGACTGATTCACCAACTGTAAATGGCATGTCGGTTCTTTTAATAAATCTCTATATATTTTTAGAATTGTCTCACATAGGTTTTCTGTTTCAATAACTCGCAAACCCAATCTCTGTACACTCTTTGGTGAAGAGTTACAGAACCCTGAGGGAGGGTTCCAGACGATCATCCTATCCGGGACGTTACAGTCCAGCTAAACTTATTAAAAGCGCTATCTGGAGGACGGTCTGATTCCCTGGTTGTTCCTTTCCTTTAGGGAGAGATAGCCCGGAACTTTAGATGCAATTAAGCGTCTTTAGGATTTGGCTACCTCAAACTTTAGTTGAAAGTGTCCGTCTGAGAAATACACCTGATCCGGGGTAGCCCGAAAGGGGCTAGGACTAGTAAATATCCCTTCAGTGGTGGTTGGAGGTCAATCATCACAGCCCCAGGACATCACTGCAGGAGTTCCTCAGTGCAGTGTCCGAGGCCCAACCATCTTCAGCTGCTTCATCAATGAACTTCGCTCCATCATAAGGTCAGAAGTGGGGATGTTCACTGATGACTACAAAGTGTTCAGTGCCATTCGCAACTCCTCAGATAATGAAGCAGTCCATGCCCACATGTAGCAAGACCTGGATGACATTCAGGCTTGAGCTGATAAGTAACAGGTAACATTCGCGCCACACAAGTGCCAGGCAATGACTATCTCCAACAAGCGAGCATCTAACCACCGCCCCTTGACATTCAACGGCATTACCATTGCCAAATCCCCCACCATCAGTATCCTGGGGGTCACCATTGACCAGAAACTTAACTGGACCAGCCACATAAATACTGTGGCAACAAGAGCAGTTCAGAGGCTGGGTATTCTGCGGCGAGTGTCGCAGCTCCTGACTCCCCAAAGCCTTTCCACCACCTACAAGGCACAAGTCAGGAGTGTGATGGAATACTCTTCACTTGCCTGGGTGAGTGCAGCTCCAACAACACTCAAGAAGCTTGACACCATCCAAGACAAAGCAGCCCGCTTGATTGGCTCACCATCCACCACCTTAAACACGCACTCCCTCCAGCACCGGCGCACCGTGGCTGCAGTGTTGTAGCTTCCAAAATATTTTATATTAATCCTGGAACTCCCTCCCTAACAGCACGGTGTGAGTATCTTCACCACACGGACTGCAGCGGTTCAAGAAGGTGTCTCACCACCACCTTCTCAAGGGCAATTAGGAATGGGCAATAAACTCTGGCCTTGCCAGCGACGCCCACATCCCATAAACTAATAAAAACAAGTCCTCCATTATCACTACTCTATATTCTTGAACCTCTCTGTAATTTCCCAGTAAATTTGCTCCTCTATATCCCTCCCACTAGTTGGCAGCCTATAGAATACACCAAGTAGTGAAATGGCACCTCGATTATTTCTTAACTCCAATCAAATAGATTCTGTCCTTGACCCCTCCGGGACATCCTCTCTCTCCAGCACGGTAACATTTTCCACAACCAATACTGCCACCCCACCTCCTTTCATTGCTGACATTTTATTATTCTTATAGATCATAAAATTAATTCATGAATGTAAAGTACTGAGAGGAGATATTTTAAATTAAGAAGAATTTACTTTCACTGGAGCGAATCAGACTGAGAGATGATCTGATACAAGTCTTTAAAGGTCTGGATAAACATCATAGAATCAGACAGCACAGGAGGAGGCCATTCGGCCCATCGTGCCTGTGCCGGCTCTTTGAAAGAGCTCTCCAATTAGTCCCACTCCCTGCTCTTTCCCCACAGCCCTGCAAATTGTTCCTCGTTACTTCAGAAGTACTTCATTGGCTGTAAAGCTCTTTGGGATGTCCTGAGGTGGTGAAAGGGGCTCGTGTGCAACCACTGAGCCACGGCTGACACACAAAAGACTATTGAAGTCTGGGTCGAACACTGCACGATAACCAGATCCAAACCTCAGCCAGGTTCCTTAACACCAGAACGATTGGCAACTGTTCCACAATATAAATCCTGGGCAATGGGGAACGAGAAAGAAGACAATCCATTTCTCAATTAGCTCGCAGAACATTATTGCCTCCTCAGCATGTGTGAGAGGGAAGGTTCATTTGAAGATTAAAAGCTGAAAATCAATTCCCACTTAAACACAAATCAATAGGAAGACAGAACAAGACCCAGAGTTGAGCAGAGTGCGCTTGTAAATGGAAATAAGGGTCTGATTGAGCGACAGACGCACAGTTTTCCTTCCGGGAACATTATCTTCACCCATGGAGAACATTCCCCTCTCCTGATGTTTGAGCAATTATTTATTTATAATAAACCCGTGTTGGGGAATTGAACCCGATTGGTCAGTTGTCCAGTGGTAGGTGATTGGCTGAAACCTTCGACTTCCTGTGACAGGCATTGAGTTGGGATCCTGTTATTAGGAATGCTCAGTGATTCCCAGCAGCCCAGAGGGTGGGATTGCTGTAGGACGGGTCTCTTTAATAACCTGGAAAAGCAGAAACTCTGGGAGACCCGGAATTAATCTGGGCTGCTGCAGCTGTTCAGAGAATCTCACAGCCCAGGAGGAGGCCATTCGGCTCATCGTGCTGTGCTGGCTCTTTGACAGAGCTCTCCAATTAGTCCCTCTCTCCCGCTCTTTCCCCACAGCCCGACAAACATTTCCTTTTCAAATATTTATCCAAATCCCATTGGTCTGAGGTGGCAGGTGGGGAGGATGATGTAGGAACAGGAGGAGGTCATTCAGCCCGTCGAGTCTGATCCGCCATTCAATTCGATCATGACTGATCTGTATCTCAAACCCATTTACACATTTAGCTCCGTACTCTGGATACGTGTCTCAGCCATGGCTCAGTGGGCAGCACTCTCGTCTCTGCGTCAGAAGGTCATGGGATTCAAGTTCCGTTCCACAGACTCGAGCCCATAATCCAGGCGGACAGTCCCAGTGCTGTCCTGCGGAAGAGCTGCACTGTCAGAGGGGCAGTACTGAGGGAGTGCTGCACTGTCAGAGGGGCAGTATTTTGGTGGAGCACTGCACTGTGGGAGGGGCAGTACTAAGGGAGCGCTGCACTGTGGGAGGGGCAGTACTGGGGGAGTGCTGCACTGTCGGAGGAGCAGTACTGAGGCAGCGACGCATTGTCGGAGGGACAGTCCAGAGCAAGCACTGCACTGTCAGAGGGGCAGTACTGAGGGAGCGCTGCACTGTCGGAGGGGCAGTACTGAGGGAGCGCTGCACTGTCGGAGGGGCAGTGCTGAGGGAGCGCTGCACTGTGGGAGGGGCAGTACAGAGGGAGTGCTGCACTGTCGGAGGAGGAGTACTGAGGGAGCGACGCATTGTCGGAGGGACAGTCCAGAGCAAGCACTGCACTGTCAGAGGGGCAGTACTGAGGGAGTGCTGCACTGTCAGGGGGACAGTGCTGAGGGAGTGCTGCACTGTCGGAGGGGCAGTACTGAAGGAGCACTGCCAATTCAGCGGGGCAGCACTGAGAGAGCGCCGCACTGTCGGAGCCGCAGTACTGAGTGAGCACTGCACTGTACGAGGGGCAGTACTGAGGAAGCGCTGCACTGTCGGAGGGGCAGTACTGAGGGAGCGCTGCACTGTGGGGGGGCAGTACTGAGGGAGTGCTGCGCTGTCGGAGGAGCAGTACTGAGGGAGCGACGCATTGTCGGAGGGACAGTACTGAGGAAGCGCTGCACTGTCGGAGGGACAGTCCAGAGCAAGCGCTGCACTGTCAGAGGGGCAGTACTGAGGGAGTGCTGCACTGTCGGAGTCGCAGTACTGAGGAAGCGCTGCACTGTCGGAGGGACAGTCCAGAGCAAGCGTTGCACTGTCAGAGGGGCAGCACTGAGGGAGTGCTGCACTGTCGGAGGAGCAGTACTGAGGGAGCGCTGCATTGTCGGAGGGACAGTACTGAGGGAGCACTGCACTGTCGGAGGGGCAGTACTGAGGGAGCGCTGCACTGTGGGACGGGCAGTATTGAGGGACTGCTGCACTGTCAGATGGCAGTACTGAGGGAGTGCTGTACTGTCGGAGGGACAGTACTGAGGGAGCGCTGCACTGTCAGAGGGGCAGTACTGAGGGAGCGCCGCACTGTCGGAGGGGCAGTACTGAGTGAGCGCTGCACTGTCGGAGGGGCAGTACTGGGGGAGTGCTGCTCTGTCAGAGGGGCAGTACTGAGGGACTGCTGCACTGTCAGAGGGGCAATACTGAGGGAGCGCTGCACTGTCGGAGGCGCAGTACTGAGGGAGTGCTGCACTGTCAGCGGGGCATTACTGAGGGAGCGCTGCCAAGTCAACGGGATAGTACTGAGGGAGTGCCGCACTGTCGGAGGCAAATTACCGAGTGAGTGCTGCACTGTTGGAGGGGCAGTACTGAGTGAGCACTTCACTGTCAGAGGGGCAGTACTGAGGGAGTGCCGCACTGTCGGAGTGGCAGCATTGAGGGAGCGCTGCATTGTCGGTGGGTCGGACTGAGGATGTTCTGCACTGTCGGAGGGGCAGTACTGAGGGAGTGCTGCACTGCTGGAGGGGCAGTACTGAGGTAGCGCTGCACTGTCAGAGGGGCAGTACTGACGGAGAGCTGCACTGTCGGAGGGGCAGTACTGAGGGAGTGCTGCACTGTCGGAGGGGCAGTACTGAGGGAGTGCTGCACTGTCAGAGGGGCAGTACTGACGGAGAGCTGCACTGTCAGAGGGGCAGTACTGAGGGAGAGCTGCACTGTCGGAGGGGCAGTACTGACGGCGAGCTGCACTGTCGGAGGGGCAGTACTGACGGCGAGCTGCACTGTCAGAGGGGCAGTACTGAGGGAGTGCTGCACTGTCAGAGGGGCAGTACTGAGGGAGAGCTGCACTGTCGGAGGGGCAGTACTGACGGCGAGCTGCACTGTCGGAGGGGCAGTACTGAGGGAGAGCTGCACTGTCGGAGGGGCAGTACTGAGGGAGAGCTGCACTGTCGGAGGGGCAGTACTGAGGGAGAGCTGCACTGTCGGAGGGGCAGTACTGACGGCGAGCTGCACTGTCGGAGGGGCAGTACTGACGGCGAGCTGCACTGTCGGAGGGGCAGTACTGAGGGAGTGCTGCACTGTCAGAGGGGCAGTACTGACGGAGAGCTGCACTGTCAGAGGGGCAGTACTGAGGGAGAGCTGCACTGTCGGAGGGGCAGTACTGAGGGAGAGCTGCACTGTCGGAGGGGCAGTACTGACGGCGAGCTGCACTGTCGGAGGGGCAGTACTGACGGCGAGCTGCACTGTCGGAGGGGCAGTACTGAGGGAGTGCTGCACTGTCAGAGGGGCAGTACTGACGGAGAGCTGCACTGTCAGAGGGGCAGTACTGAGGGAGAGCTGCACTGTCGGAGGGGCAGTACTGACGGAGAGCTGCACTGTCGGAGGGGCAGTACTGAGGGAGTGCTGCACTGTCAGAGGGGCAGTACTGACGGAGAGCTGCACTGTCAGAGGGGCAGTACTGAGGGAGAGCTGCACTGTCGGAGGGGCAGTACTGACGGCGAGCTGCACTGTCGGAGGGGCAGTACTGACGGCGAGCTGCACTGTCGGAGGGGCAGTACTGAGGGAGTGCTGCACTGTCAGAGGGGCAGTACTGACGGAGAGCTGCACTGTCAGAGGGGCAGTACTGAGGGAGAGCTGCACTGTCGGAGGGGCAGTACTGACGGAGAGCTGCACTGTCGGAGGGGCAGTACTGAGGGAGTGCTGCACTGTCAGAGGGGCAGTACTGACGGAGAGCTGCACTGTCAGAGGGGCAGTACTGAGGGAGAGCTGCACTGTCGGAGGGGCAGTACTGACGGAGAGCTGCACTGTCGGAGGGGCAGTACTGAGGGAGTGCTGCACTGTCAGAGGGGCAGTACTGACGGAGAGCTGCACTGTCAGAGGGGCAGTACTGAGGGAGTGCTGCACTGTCAGAGGGGCAGTACTGACGGAGAGCTGCACTGTCAGAGGGGCAGTACTGAGGGAGAGCTGCACTGTCGGAGGGGCAGTACTGACGGAGAGCTGCACTGTCGGAGGGGCAGTACTGACGGAGAGCTGCACTGTCAGAGGGGCAGTACTGAGGGAGAGCTGCACTGTCGGAGGGGCAGTACTGACGGCGAGCTGCACTGTCGGAGGGGCAGTACTGACGGCGAGCTGCACTGTCGGAGGGGCAGTACTGAGGGAGTGCTGCACTGTCAGAGGGGCAGTACTGACGGAGAGCTGCACTGTCAGAGGGGCAGTACTGAGGGAGAGCTGCACTGTCGGAGGGGCAGTACTGACGGAGAGCTGCACTGTCGGAGGGGCAGTACTGAGGGAGTGCTGCACTGTCAGAGGGGCAGTACTGACGGAGAGCTGCACTGTCAGAGGGGCAGTACTGAGGGAGAGCTGCACTGTCGGAGGGGCAGTACTGACGGAGAGCTGCACTGTCGGAGGGGCAGTACTGAGGGAGTGCTGCACTGTCAGAGGGGCAGTACTGACGGAGAGCTGCACTGTCAGAGGGGCAGTACTGAGGGAGTGCTGCACTGTCAGAGGGGCAGTACTGACGGAGAGCTGCACTGTCAGAGGGGCAGTACTGAGGGAGAGCTGCACTGTCGGAGGGGCAGTACTGACGGAGAGCTGCACTGTCGGAGGGGCAGTACTGAGGGAGTGCTGCACTGTCAGAGGGGCAGTACTGACGGAGAGCTGCACTGTCAGAGGGGCAGTACTGAGGGAGAGCTGCACTGTCGGAGGGGCAGTACTGACGGCGAGCTGCACTGTCGGAGGGGCAGTACTGACGGCGAGCTGCACTGTCGGAGGGGCAGTACTGAGGGAGTGCTGCACTGTCAGAGGGGCAGTACTGACGGAGAGCTGCACTGTCAGAGGGGCAGTACTGAGGGAGAGCTGCACTGTCGGAGGGGCAGTACTGACGGAGAGCTGCACTGTCGGAGGGGCAGTACTGAGGGAGTGCTGCACTGTCAGAGGGGCAGTACTGACGGAGAGCTGCACTGTCAGAGGGGCAGTACTGAGGGAGTGCTGCACTGTCAGAGGGGCAGTACTGACGGAGAGCTGCACTGTCGGAGGGGCAGTACTGACGGCGAGCTGCACTGTCGGAGGGGCAGTACTGACGGCGAGCTGCACTGTCGGAGGGGCAGTACTGACGGCGAGCTGCACTGTCGGAGGGGCAGTACTGAGGGAGTGCCGCACTGTCGGAGTGGCAGCATTGAGGGAGCGCTGCATTGTCGGTGGGTCGGACTGAGGATGTTCTGCACTGTCGGAGGGGCAGTACTGAGGGAGTGCTGCACTGCTGGAGGGGCAGTACTGAGGTAGCGCTGCACTGTCAGAGGGGCAGTACTGACGGAGAGCTGCACTGTCGGAGGGGCAGTACTGAGGGAGTGCTGCACTGTCGGAGGGGCAGTACTGAGGGAGTGCTGCACTGTCAGAGGGGCAGTACTGACGGAGAGCTGCACTGTCAGAGGGGCAGTACTGAGGGAGAGCTGCACTGTCGGAGGGGCAGTACTGACGGCGAGCTGCACTGTCGGAGGGGCAGTACTGACGGCGAGCTGCACTGTCAGAGGGGCAGTACTGAGGGAGTGCTGCACTGTCAGAGGGGCAGTACTGAGGGAGAGCTGCACTGTCGGAGGGGCAGTACTGACGGCGAGCTGCACTGTCGGAGGGGCAGTACTGAGGGAGAGCTGCACTGTCGGAGGGGCAGTACTGAGGGAGAGCTGCACTGTCGGAGGGGCAGTACTGAGGGAGAGCTGCACTGTCGGAGGGGCAGTACTGACGGCGAGCTGCACTGTCGGAGGGGCAGTACTGACGGCGAGCTGCACTGTCGGAGGGGCAGTACTGAGGGAGTGCTGCACTGTCAGAGGGGCAGTACTGACGGAGAGCTGCACTGTCAGAGGGGCAGTACTGAGGGAGAGCTGCACTGTCGGAGGGGCAGTACTGAGGGAGAGCTGCACTGTCGGAGGGGCAGTACTGACGGCGAGCTGCACTGTCGGAGGGGCAGTACTGACGGCGAGCTGCACTGTCGGAGGGGCAGTACTGAGGGAGTGCTGCACTGTCAGAGGGGCAGTACTGACGGAGAGCTGCACTGTCAGAGGGGCAGTACTGAGGGAGAGCTGCACTGTCGGAGGGGCAGTACTGACGGAGAGCTGCACTGTCGGAGGGGCAGTACTGAGGGAGTGCTGCACTGTCAGAGGGGCAGTACTGACGGAGAGCTGCACTGTCAGAGGGGCAGTACTGAGGGAGAGCTGCACTGTCGGAGGGGCAGTACTGACGGCGAGCTGCACTGTCGGAGGGGCAGTACTGACGGCGAGCTGCACTGTCGGAGGGGCAGTACTGAGGGAGTGCTGCACTGTCAGAGGGGCAGTACTGACGGAGAGCTGCACTGTCAGAGGGGCAGTACTGAGGGAGAGCTGCACTGTCGGAGGGGCAGTACTGACGGAGAGCTGCACTGTCGGAGGGGCAGTACTGAGGGAGTGCTGCACTGTCAGAGGGGCAGTACTGACGGAGAGCTGCACTGTCAGAGGGGCAGTACTGAGGGAGAGCTGCACTGTCGGAGGGGCAGTACTGACGGAGAGCTGCACTGTCGGAGGGGCAGTACTGAGGGAGTGCTGCACTGTCAGAGGGGCAGTACTGACGGAGAGCTGCACTGTCAGAGGGGCAGTACTGAGGGAGTGCTGCACTGTCAGAGGGGCAGTACTGACGGAGAGCTGCACTGTCAGAGGGGCAGTACTGAGGGAGAGCTGCACTGTCGGAGGGGCAGTACTGACGGAGAGCTGCACTGTCGGAGGGGCAGTACTGAGGGAGTGCTGCACTGTCAGAGGGGCAGTACTGACGGAGAGCTGCACTGTCAGAGGGGCAGTACTGAGGGAGAGCTGCACTGTCGGAGGGGCAGTACTGACGGCGAGCTGCACTGTCGGAGGGGCAGTACTGACGGCGAGCTGCACTGTCGGAGGGGCAGTACTGAGGGAGTGCTGCACTGTCAGAGGGGCAGTACTGACGGAGAGCTGCACTGTCAGAGGGGCAGTACTGAGGGAGAGCTGCACTGTCGGAGGGGCAGTACTGACGGAGAGCTGCACTGTCGGAGGGGCAGTACTGAGGGAGTGCTGCACTGTCAGAGGGGCAGTACTGACGGAGAGCTGCACTGTCAGAGGGGCAGTACTGAGGGAGAGCTGCACTGTCGGAGGGGCAGTACTGACGGAGAGCTGCACTGTCGGAGGGGCAGTACTGAGGGAGTGCTGCACTGTCAGAGGGGCAGTACTGACGGAGAGCTGCACTGTCAGAGGGGCAGTACTGAGGGAGTGCTGCACTGTCAGAGGGGCAGTACTGACGGAGAGCTGCACTGTCAGAGGGGCAGTACTGAGGGAGAGCTGCACTGTCGGAGGGGCAGTACTGACGGAGAGCTGCACTGTCGGAGGGGCAGTACTGAGGGAGTGCTGCACTGTCAGAGGGGCAGTACTGACGGAGAGCTGCACTGTCAGAGGGGCAGTACTGAGGGAGAGCTGCACTGTCGGAGGGGCAGTACTGACGGCGAGCTGCACTGTCGGAGGGGCAGTACTGACGGCGAGCTGCACTGTCGGAGGGGCAGTACTGAGGGAGTGCTGCACTGTCAGAGGGGCAGTACTGACGGAGAGCTGCACTGTCAGAGGGGCAGTACTGAGGGAGAGCTGCACTGTCGGAGGGGCAGTACTGACGGAGAGCTGCACTGTCGGAGGGGCAGTACTGAGGGAGTGCTGCACTGTCAGAGGGGCAGTACTGATGGAGAGCTGCACTGTCAGAGGGGCAGTACTGAGGGAGTGCTGCACTGTCAGAGGGGCAGTACTGACGGAGAGCTGCACTGTCGGAGGGGCAGTACTGACGGCGAGCTGCACTGTCGGAGGGGCAGTACTGACGGCGAGCTGCACTGTCGGAGGGGCAGTACTGACGGCGAGCTGCACTGTCGGAGGGGCAGTACTGAGGGAGTGCTGCACTGTCAGAGGGGCAGTACTGACGGAGAGCTGCACTGTCAGAGGGGCAGTACTGAGGGAGAGCTGCACTGTCGGAGGGGCAGTACTGACGGAGAGCTGCACTGTCGGAGGGGCAGTACTGAGGGAGTGCTGCACTGTCAGAGGGGCAGTACTGACGGAGAGCTGCACTGTCAGAGGGGCAGTACTGAGGGAGAGCTGCACTGTCGGAGGGGCAGTACTGACGGAGAGCTGCACTGTCGGAGGGGCAGTACTGAGGGAGTGCTGCACTGTCAGAGGGGCAGTACTGACGGAGAGCTGCACTGTCAGAGGGGCAGTACTGAGGGAGTGCTGCACTGTCAGAGGGGCAGTACTGACGGAGAGCTGCACTGTCAGAGGGGCAGTACTGAGGGAGAGCTGCACTGTCGGAGGGGCAGTACTGACGGAGAGCTGCACTGTCGGAGGGGCAGTACTGAGGGAGTGCTGCACTGTCAGAGGGGCAGTACTGACGGAGAGCTGCACTGTCAGAGGGGCAGTACTGAGGGAGAGCTGCACTGTCGGAGGGGCAGTACTGACGGCGAGCTGCACTGTCGGAGGGGCAGTACTGACGGCGAGCTGCACTGTCGGAGGGGCAGTACTGAGGGAGTGCTGCACTGTCAGAGGGGCAGTACTGACGGAGAGCTGCACTGTCAGAGGGGCAGTACTGAGGGAGAGCTGCACTGTCGGAGGGGCAGTACTGACGGAGAGCTGCACTGTCGGAGGGGCAGTACTGAGGGAGTGCTGCACTGTCAGAGGGGCAGTACTGACGGAGAGCTGCACTGTCAGAGGGGCAGTACTGAGGGAGAGCTGCACTGTCGGAGGGGCAGTACTGACGGAGAGCTGCACTGTCGGAGGGGCAGTACTGAGGGAGTGCTGCACTGTCAGAGGGGCAGTACTGACGGAGAGCTGCACTGTCAGAGGGGCAGTACTGAGGGAGTGCTGCACTGTCAGAGGGGCAGTACTGACGGAGAGCTGCACTGTCAGAGGGGCAGTACTGAGGGAGAGCTGCACTGTCGGAGGGGCAGTACTGACGGAGAGCTGCACTGTCGGAGGGGCAGTACTGAGGGAGTGCTGCACTGTCAGAGGGGCAGTACTGACGGAGAGCTGCACTGTCAGAGGGGCAGTACTGAGGGAGAGCTGCACTGTCGGAGGGGCAGTACTGACGGCGAGCTGCACTGTCGGAGGGGCAGTACTGACGGCGAGCTGCACTGTCGGAGGGGCAGTACTGAGGGAGTGCTGCACTGTCAGAGGGGCAGTACTGACGGAGAGCTGCACTGTCAGAGGGGCAGTACTGAGGGAGAGCTGCACTGTCGGAGGGGCAGTACTGACGGAGAGCTGCACTGTCGGAGGGGCAGTACTGAGGGAGTGCTGCACTGTCAGAGGGGCAGTACTGACGGAGAGCTGCACTGTCAGAGGGGCAGTACTGAGGGAGTGCTGCACTGTCAGAGGGGCAGTACTGACGGAGAGCTGCACTGTCGGAGGGGCAGTACTGAGGGAGTGCTGCACTGTCAGAGGGGCAGTACTGACGGAGAGCTGCACTGTCGGAGGGGCAGTACTGAGGGAGCGCTGCACTGTCAGAGGGTTAAACCGAGGTTACACCTGCCCTCTCAGTTAGTCGTATAAGTTCCCACGGCACTATTCGAAGAGGAGCAGGGTGTAATGTATATACCTTTAAGGGGGGAACTATCTTTTACAGCTCATGTATACTGCAGTACCGGCAGTGACCACACCTGGATATAATACTGAGTAGTAATCTGTACAGATCAGTTCCAGTGTGAGCCACGTTTAGTAAACACCTGTTGTACCGTTCTCCTGCAGTCTGTGTCTTATTATACACAGACACAACACAGGGGAGTTCTCCTGGTCTCAAGGCCAATATTTATCCCTCAACCAACATCACTAAAACCGATGATATGGCCATTGTCACAGTGCAGTTTTGGGAGCTTGCTGTGCGCAGAATGGCGATCACATTTCCTACATTCCAACAGTGACTACACTTCAATAGTCCTTCATTGTCTGTGAAGCGCTTTGGGATGTTCTGAGTTTGTGAAAGGCGCTATAGAAATGCAAGTCCTTTCAATCTTTCTTTCCTTCTCATGATTCTACAGGAGCTCCTTTCAACAAAGTATCTGAGATCAAAACCTCTCCCTTTCCAGCAGTCGATGCTCAATCTCTCTCAGTAAAAGATTCCGTTGGCAGGTTTTGTAGACCGAGGATGATAAAGTTCTTTGTAGACACAGAAACAAAGCTCTCTCCTCTCTCCAGTGTCCTAACATGCTCAGATTACAGATCAGACATTCAGAAATGATGGCGCTTTAATACCTTGGTCACGGAGGAAGCACAGATAGAAAGATTGCTCCTGTAAATGTTCCAGACACAGAGTTTCACGTTTCTAGAAACTCCAAGCTGCTATTTTATCCTCACAGCCTAATTAGCCGATGGCCGGGGTCGGGGGTCAGTGTGGTGTAAACGGGGCTAATAAATGAAACCAGTCTCAGTGACTGAGACACAAATGTATATTCAGCCTGTGCGATACCTCAGAGAGAATCCAACCTCCGCTGAATCTATTCATGGAAGATCTGAAGCTAAGGATTGAAACCAAGTGAATTGAGAGCTCCTGAGTAACAAGGACACCTTCTGGAACAGTGCGAGGGGGAGACTGGGAGCTGACATCACTCTCCGCCAGTACTTTGAACTGAGAGGGTCGATGGAGAGAAACTTTTTCCGCTGGTGGGTGAGTCTAGGACAAGGGGACAGAACCTTAAAATCAGAGCCAGGCCATTCAGGAGAGAAGTTAGGAAACACTTCTTCACACAAAGGGTGGTGGAAGTGTGGAACTCCCTCCCACACAAAGCAGGAGATGCTGGGGCTCAATTAATCATTTTATAGAATCAGAGAATGGTTACAGCACGGAACAAGGCCATTCGGCCCGTCGAGCCCGTGCCGGCTCTCTGCAAGAGCACTTCAGTTAGTCCCACTCCCCCGCCCTTTCCCCGGAGCCCTGCTAATTACTTTCCATCAGATAATTATCCAACTCCCCTTTGAAAGCTGTGATTGAATCTGCCTCCACCGCCCTTTCAGGCAGTGCATTCCAGATCATAACCACTCGCTGAGTAAAAGAGCTTTTCCTCATGTCACCTTTGGTTCTTTTGCCAATCACCTTAAATCTGTGTCCTCTGGTTCTCGACCCTTCTGCCAATGGGAACAGTTTCTCTCTGTCGACTCTGTCCAGACCCCTCATGATTTTGAACACCTCTATCAAATCTCCTCTCAACCTTCTCTGCTCCAAGGAGAACAACCCCAGCTTCTCCAGTCTATCCACGTAACTGAAGTCCCTCATTCCAGGAATCATTCTCGTAAATCTTTTCTGCACCCTCTCTAAGGCCTTCACATCCTTCCTAAAGTGTGGTGCCCAGAATTGGACACAATACTCCAGTTGGGACCGAACCAATGTTTTAAACAGGTTGATCATAATTTCCACACTTATGTTCTCTATCCCTCTATTTATGAAGCCCAGGATCCCGTAAGCCTTTTTAACTGCTTTCTCAACCTGCCCTGCCACCTTCAACGCACACACACCCCCAGGTCTCTCTGTTCATGCCCCACTTTCAGGATTGGACCATTTAGTTTATATTTCCTCTCCTCATTCTTTCTACCAAAATGTATCACTTCACACTTTTCTGTGTTAAATTTCATCTGCCACGTGTCCGCCCATTTCACCAGCCTGTCTATGTCTTCCTGAAGTCTATCACTCTCCTCCTCACTGTTCACTCTACTTCCAAGTTTGGTGTCATAAGCAAATTTTTTAATTGTGCCCTGTACACCCAAGTCCAAGTCATTAATATATATCAAGAAAAGCAGTGGTCCTAGAACCGACCCCTGGGGAACACCACTGTAAACCTTCCTCCAGTCCGAAAAACAACCGTTCACCACTACTCTCTGTTTCCTGTCACTTAGACAGTTTCATATCCATGCTGCCACAGTCCCTTTTATACCATGGGTTCAACTTTGTAGGCAAGCCTATTATGTGGCACGTTGTCGAACGCCTTTTGGAAATCCATGTACACCACGTCAACCGCATTACCCTCATCAACTCTCTGTTACCTCATCAAAGAACTCAAACAAGTTAGTTAAACACGATTTGCCTTTAACAAATCCGTGCTGGCTTTCCTTAATTAATCCACACTTGTCCAAGTGGCTGTTAATTTTGTCCCTGATTACTGTTTCTAAAAGCTTCCCCACTACCGAGGTCAAACTGACTGCCCCGTAGTTGCTGGGTTTATCTTTACACCCTTTTTTGAACAATGGTGTAACATTTGCAATTCTCCAGTCCTCTGTCACCACCCCCATATCTAATGAGGATTGGAATATTATGGCCAGTACCTCCGCCATTGCCTCCCTCATTTCTAGAGAGGAGATAGTTTGGGTACAGAGTCAGCACATTCCAACGAGGGGGAAAGGAAGTGAATCCAAAGCTACAGCTCCCTGGATGACTAAAGATACAGGCCGTGAGATTGGGAAGTTTATCACCGGTCAATCTGAGATGGGTACATTTCCCTAGCCAAGGGTATTTAGGGATATGGAGCCAAGGCGGGTAAATGGAGTTAGGATACAGATCAGCCATGATCTCATTGAATGGCCGAACAGGCTCGAGAAGGTGTCCTTGGTAGTAAGGGTCTGAATGGCCTCCTCCTGTTCCTATGTTCCTATGTACTGACAGTAAAGAGCGAGAATGATGGTGAGCCGGGTTTATTAATATTCAATATTTCACCAATGAGGTCGGGGTGACATATAGGGGGGATTAAAGGAAATGAAATGGAAGGCAGCGATAAACTAACATAATCTGAGCCTCAATCTTCAGGGAGATTAAAATAAATAGAGAATGGAGTAAATATCTCTGTGAAAGAATGAAGGGGATAAAGAGGATGAATGGAATGAAACCCTGACTCCGGAATCTCGGGCTCAGATATTTATTGGTCTGTTTATTACCGTCTCTCGTGGATTGGATGGTTCGTGTGAGCAACTCGATTATAGGACAGGATCAAACAACTCCAACCTGTAATTATATAGCACCCTTAATGTAGGAAAACATCCCAAGGTGCTTCACAGCAGCTTAATCTGAGAAAAATTGACACCGAGCCACAGAAGGAGATATTAGGACAGGGGAACAAAAGCTTGGTCACAGAGGTAGATCTTAAGGAGAGTCTTAAAGGAGGAGAGCGAGGCGGAGAGGTTTAGGGAGGGAATTCCAGAGGTTAGGGCCCAGGCAGCTGAAGGCACGGCCACCAATGGTGGAGCGAATTGAGTGGGGGATGGACAAGAGGCCAGAATTGAAGGAGCGCAGTGATCTCGGAGGGTTGTAGGGCCCACAGGGAGATCTGTTGTCCTCACATTCCCGGTGTTGGAGGAGCGCAGTGATCTCGGAGGGTTGTAGGGCCCACAGGGAGATCTGTTGTCCTCACATTCCCGGTGTTGGAGGAGCGCAGTGATCTCGGAGCATTGTAGGGCCCACAGGGAGATTTGTTGTCCTCACATTCCCGGTGTTGGAGGAGCGCAGTGATCTCGGAGAGTTGTGGGGCCCACAGGGAGATCTGTTGTCCTCACATTCCCGGTGTTGGAGGAGCACAGTGATCTCGGGGAAATGTAGGGCCACAGGGAGATCTGTTGTCCTCACATTCCTGGTGTTTGAGGAGCACAGTGATCTCGGAGGGTTGTAGGGCCCACAGGGATATCTGTTGTCCTCACATTCCCGGTGATGGAGGAGCGCAGTGATCTCGGAGGGTTGCAGGGCCCACAGGGAGATCTGTTGTCCTCTCATTCCCAGTGTTGGAGGAGCGCGGTGATCTCGGAGGGTTGTAGGGCCCACAGGGAGATCTGTTGTCCTCACATTCCCGGTGTTGGAGGAGCACAGTGATCTCGGAGGGTTGTAGGGTCCACAGGGAGATCTGTTGTCCTCACATTCCTGGTGTTGGAGGAGCGCAGTGATCTCGGAGGGTTGTAGGGCCCACAGGGAGATTTGTTGTCCTCACATTCCCGGTGTTGGAGGACCGCAGTGATCTCGAAGGGTTGTAGGGTCCACAGGGAGATCTGTTGTCCTCACATTCCGGTTTTGGAGGAGCACAGTGATCTCGGAGGGTTGTAGGGCCCACAGGGAGCTCTGTTGTCCTCACATTCCTGGTGTTGGAGGAGCGCAGTGATCTCGGGGGGTTGTAGGGCCCATAGGGAGGTCTGTTGTCCTCACATTCCCGGTGTTGGAGGAGCGCAGTGATCTCGGAGGGTTGTAGGGCCCACAGGGAGATCCGTTGTCCTCACATTCCCGGTGTTGGAGGAGCACAGTGATCTCGGAGGGCTGTAGGGCCCACAGGGAGATCTGTTGTCCTCACATTCCCGGTGTTGGAGGAGAGAAGTGATCTCGGAGGGTTGTGGGGCCCACAGAGAGATCTGTTGTCCTCACATTCCTGGAAGGGGCCAGTGACACTCCAAGCCTGCCTTCGTTTAAAGGGATAATTACTAGTCCAAGCTCTTTTCGGGCAACCCCAGATCAGGCGTCTTCCCCAGATTTTCACCTTCAACTAAAGTTAGAGATAGCCGTTTTCTATAAGATGCTTAATAGGGCCTAAAGTTTCAGACTATCTCTCCTTAAAGGAGAGGAACGACCTAAAGATATTACCATCCTCCGGATAGCACTTTTAATAAGTTTAACTGGACTGTAACCTTCCAGATATTATGAGGGTCCGGAAAACCCCCCGAGCATTCTGCAACTCCTCACAAAAGAATCTACAGAAATTGAGTATGCGAGTTTGATACAGAAATACTATTTGAGACAATTCTAAAAATATATAGATTTATTTAAGAGCCGACAAACAGTTAACAGCTAGTGAGTCAATCGCGACTTTAACAGTTCAAAATACAAATAGCTTACATTTCTTATTCTGAGAGATCCTTATTCTCAAATATTAACTTTGTACATTTTTACATTTCTTATTATTTCTGATCCAGTATATCCACCAAAATCAAATAAGAGTACTTCAAGATCCCCGAGACTCAAAGAGTTAAAAACTTACAGAGCCTGCCTCTGAAGTTGAGAATCGCTTGCCCCTTCCAGCGACTTCTGACTTTCTATTGGAAAGCTTATTTTTATACTCCTTTTTTAGGGGTTTATTCTTTGAAGTTTTCTGCTGATGTAAGCTAATTATCTCTAGTCATCTCCTGTTGAAGTCTTTCTAATCTTACTGTCATTTCAGCTGTTAACTTTCAGAACCCTGTCTGCTGTGTAGGTGTTTCAAAAACTTATCATAAAAAATGGTTATTACAGATTTATCTCTTTGATGCCATTCTTACGAAGGGCTTCAATTCAATTCTTAATATTGGCTTAACTGGTTATAATCAGACGTTGTGTCTCCTAACTGTTTCATTTTCAAGACAAAAACCATGTGATTGCTTGGTGTCATCTATTGAAGTCATATTTTCAAAGTCTTCTGTAGGTACTTTTTACAATATGTAAATCAAAAACACTTCAACTAGGTTGTTCTTTGCATTTCTTATCTACTTCAATTGGTTCTATATATAATCGTGTTTCCTGTTTCTCATTTGATGTTACTTTTAGCAAAGGCACATGCTTTTTTAATGTTCTGTGTTTCTGTTCGAAGTGTCAGTTTTTAACACTTTACTTGGGCATTGCTATTGTGTTGGTTCCAAACTGCAGACTCCTTGGAAGCAAGCCTTTGCTTCTTCAATAGGGCCTTTGTCTCAGTATTAACAATCAATTCCCATTTCAAAAGCTCGTGTGGTGTTTACAACTCTTACCTAAGAAGCCTGTATTTACAGCTTGTGTCGTTGAGGCTTTTTAGGTTTATAAACTCAGTATGTCATGATTTAATAATATCAGAAATCTGTTGATAGGATGGTGTATCTTTCTGAAATATGGCTTTTCCTTCACACGATCACCCTCCATATTATTGCACTCGGTCGATGTAAACTCTGAGTTGGTTGAGGGAGGAATGTTGACCAGGACACCGGGAGATCTCTCTGCTCCTCTTCCAATGGGGCAACAGATGGATTCCCATTGGCTGATGTCTTCTTGCCCCATGAAGGTGAGTGTCTGTGAGAGCTCGGAGTTTGTAGAAGGAACTTTTCTCCCTTTTGATGAACTGTTTAAGAGAAGCCTCTTATTGAGCTGACCTCCAGCCCACTGACTCCTGCACTGAGCTGAGCAAAGTCCTGCTTTCCGTCCCATTACTGTCAGCTCAAACTCATCCTTAACGCTTCACCTCACTCCACACTCGGACACCAGGCAGACCAACAAGCTCGTCCCCAGTCCTGGGCTTCAGACACTGAGCGACAAGGACAGAAAATCATTGCAGTCAAAACATCTCAACCCAAGGCTATTATAATCGCAAATTAAATCAGTGACGTTGAGAGGGAATAATGTAGCTGGAGAGGGCTGGAAGATGAAGGAATCAACGTTTAACAACCGTTATACTGAATCTCCTCGATTCAGCGGGACAGCTACATGACAAGTTGGGGCAACGATTCAGTCATTGAATGTCCTGTTAATTGCTGCCAGTGATTAATGGAATCCCAGACAAGGTGTTTATTCCAAGGACCATCTGCACATCATTCCATCAGATGATGGGATTAAGCAAAGAGACGTCCCCATGAACCTCAGCACTCTCGTTCCCCAGTCACTGCCCGAGGAATGAAACTGAGGGACCATCTCTGTTATTAAAGCAGGTACAGTAGAGTAATCCCTATCACTGTAACCCCCTCCCACCCTACACCCCTCCCTATCACTGTAACCCCCTCCCACCCTACAGCCCTCCCTATCACTGTAACCCCCGCCCACCCTACACGCCTCCCCATCACTGTAACCCCCGCCCGCCCTACACCCCTCCCTATCACTGTAACCTCCTCCCACCCTACACCCCTCCCTATCACTGTAACCCCCTCCCACCCTACACGCCTCCCTATCACTGTAACCCCCTCCCACCCTAAACCCCTCCCCATCACTGTAACCCCCTCCCACCCTACACCCCTCCCCATCACTGTAACCCCCTCCCACCCTACACCCCTCCCCATCTCTGTAACCCCCTCCCACCCTACACCCCTCCCCATCACTGTAACCCCCTCCCACCCTACACCCCTCCCTATCACTGTAACCCCCTCCCACCCTACATCCCTCCCTATCACTGTAACCCCCTCCCAACCTACACCCCTCCCTATCACAGTAACCCCCGCCCACCCTACACCACTCCCCATCACTGTAACCCCCTCCCACCCTACACCCCTACCTATCACTGTAACCCCCTTCCAACCTAAACCCCTCCCTATCATTGTTACCCCCTCCCACCCTACACCCCTCCCTACCACTGTAAACCCCTCCCACCCTACACCCCTCCCCATCACTGTAAACCCCTCCCACCCTACAATCCTCCCTATCACTGTTACCCCCTCCCACCCTACACCCCTCCCTATCACTGTAACCCCCGCCCACCCTACACCCCTCCCCATCACTGTACAATAATACAATACAATACAATACAAATCGCTTTATTGGCATGATAAGGTACATCTTATGTTGCCAAAGCATCAAAATACATTTATGGTTGAACACATAAACGCGGTTCCATTCATACAGTGTATAAACAGGTATATCCCTGAGTTTATAAATATATTTTCGCCTTGTTTATATATACTCTTGTCTTAGTTTACTGGTTGTCCCTCTGTTCATGGCAAGCTGTAACATAGTGTGCCGCCAGTGTTACACAGCTTCTCTCCTCCCCCAGTAGGAATGGGAGTTTTTGGTTGTCAGTCAGATTTCTGAATTCAGGGCATATTTGTGAGAATTTTTGATAGAAATTCTCTCTGATGCCCTGATATTTTTCCACAGGCTGTGAGGAAGTGCATCTCTGTCTCAACTACTCCCTGACTGCAGTGAGAGCATATCCCTGTCTTCTCTTGGCAGCCTGGTCTGCCTGTGTCCCTGCCTTTTTCGATCGCTAGGCTATGTTCGCTAAGTCTGTACCTTGTCAAGGTTCTTCTCAGTTTGTTATCCTTTACCATGGTCAGGTAATCAGCTATGTTGTATTGTCTGTTTAGGGGCCAAGTAGCAATTGAGTTTGCTTTGGGTTTTTTGTTGTTTCTGCCCAATATGGACAGATATTTTTCCTTTTTGCTTAGCGACGATTGTGTTGGGTCGAATTCTTTGTGTTACCCTGTCACTGTCCTGGGGCTGGTTATTGTTAGTATTGTTATTAGTTACTTTATTGGAGTCCCAGGACTAGTTTGACTGAGGGTATTCTTCTTTATGGTCAGCTCTTGGCATTTCAGGGTGTCGTAGTGATAGCATTGGGGGTGGCTCATTTGTAGGTGATTCCAAAATTTGGTGGCTCTTTTTTGGATAGTGATTATTAATGGGTATTGGGCCTAGTTCCGCCCTGCATGCGTTGTTTACTGTTTTCCTTTGAGTCCGGAGGATACTTTTACAGAATTCCGCATGTAGGATCTCAATTGGGTGTTTGTTCCCATTTTGCAAAATCTTGTTGTGTAAGTGATCCCCAGACCTCACTGCCATAGAGTGCAATTGGTTCAATTACTGAATTTGAAAATTTTGAGCCAAATGCTAATTGGGATTTCTATTTGGATTGATTTTTTTGATGGCTGTAACCCCCTCCCACCCACCTACACCACTCCCCATCACTGTAACCCCCCTCCCACCCTACACCCCTACCTATCACTGTAACCCCCTTCCAACCTAAACCCCTCCCTTATCATTGTTACCCCCCTCCCACCCTGCACCCCTCCCTACCACTGTAAACCCCCTCCCACCCTACACCCCTCCCCATCACTGTAAAACCCCTCCCACCCTACAATCCTCCCTATCACTGTTACCCCCCTCCCACCCTACACCCCTCCCTATCACTGTAACCCCCGCCCACCCCTACACCCCCTCCCCATCACTGTAACCCCCCTCCCACCCAACACCCCTCCCTATCACTGTAACCCGCC
>NC_140989.1:378165134-378286932 GCF_052327205.1 Somniosus microcephalus | reverse complement strand
TCTCTGGTTACACAGCGTTGAACGGACTTTGTGTGGGTGTTTATTGCTGAGATTCATTGCGAGCGAGCCACAGTTTGTGTCTGAAGACTCCCAAAGCCCAGAGCCTTGTGCTGAGAGGGAGCGGTTTCATTAGGAACAGTTAATGAGCAAGTATTGGAGGAGAGGGGAGGGAGCAGCCCATCGCCCAGTGCCGCTGGGTGGGGAGACTGCAGGCATACTCTGCCTGCGCCTCACTCTTGCTCAATATAAAGCTGCTGTGTGTGTGGAGAATAGAAAAGATGCTGCAATAATTAGCGGTAGAATGGCCTTCCAGGGCGGGCCCTCCATGGTCAATGATTGCTGTTCTAATCAACACTCCTCGGGGATTTCCAGTGGGTCAGGAGAGCGAGAGGTGAGGACACAACATTCTCCAGCTCAGCACTCTCACTGGGCCCACTGCCTCCTTTCAGCAAATCATTCCAGGCCTTAATAGTCGGCAATTTGGGATTTCTCTCTGGGAATGAGGCGGTGGGAAGGTCATTAAGCTAGTGTTTCCCATTTATCCATTGTGTGATAAAGCGGCAATATTACTGAATCAGGAGAAGTCCTAATTGGCATTGTATCCCGAGCTCATCTTGTGGGCTGAGATTTCAGAGATTGTTTGTAGAATTCCTTTACCAAAGGACTGGTTTCAAATCCACCTGTAGAGTCTATCAGGCAGGAAAAGACCATCACTGACTGATTAATATCTCCAGACATTTCTGTCTGTGCTTCTCCCTGTGTGAGCTCAAACCTATTTATACCCGCGGACAAAAAGTTCCCGACACAATCGGTTTGTTCACGGAGCAAACTTCTGTCCGTTGTCTGTCTTTGTGGTATTGGGTGAAATGTTCGATATGGCAGTGTTCCCTGGGCTAGGGTGTGAGGGAGTCTCGCTCCCTCCAGTCTGTTCCCTGGGCTAGGGGGTGAGGGAGTCTCGCTCCCTCCAGTCTGTTCCCTGGGCTGGGGGTGAGGGAGTCTCGCTCCCTCCAGTCTGTTCCCTGGGCTAGGGGTGAGGGAGTCTCGCTCCCTCCAGTCTGTTCCCTGGGCTAGGGGTGAGGGAGTCTCGCTCCCTCCAGTCTGTTCCCTGGGCTAGGGTGTGAGGGAGTCTCGCTCCCTCCAGTCTGTTCCCTGGGCTAGGGGTGAGGGAGTCTCGCTCCCTCCAGTCTCTGTTCCCTGGGCTAGAGGTGAGGGAGTCTCGCTCACTCCAGTCTGTTCCCTGGGCTAGGGGTGAGGGAGTCTCGCTCTCCTCCAGTCTGTTCCCTGGGCTAGGGGGTGAGGGAGTCTCGCACCCTCTCCGGTCTGTTCCCTGGGCTAGGGGTGAGGGAGTCTCGCTCCCTCCAGTCTGTTCCCTGGGCTAGGGGTGAGCGAGTCTCGCTCCCTCCAGTCTGGTCCCTGGGCTAGGGGTGAGGCAGTCAAACTCCCTCCAGTCTGTTCCCTGGGCTAGGGGGTGAGGGAGTCTCGCTCCCTCCAGTCTGTTCCCTGGGCTAGGGGTGAGGGAGTCTTGCTCCCCTCCAGTCTGTTCCCTGGGCTAGGGTGAGGGAGTCTCGCTACCCTCCAGTCTGTTCCCTGGGCTAGGGGTGAGGGAGTCTCGCTCCCTCCAGTCTGTTCCCTGGGCTAGGGGTGAGGGAGTCTCGCTCCCTCCAGTCTGTTCCCTGGGCTAGGGGTGAGGGAGTCTCGCTCCCTCCAGTCTGTTCCCTGGGCTAGGGTTGAGGGAGTCTCGCTCCCTCCAGTCTGTTCCCTGGGCTAGGGGTGAGGGAGTCTCGCTCCTCCTCCAGTCTATTCCCTGGGCTAGGGGTGAGGGAGTCTCGCTCCCTCCAGTCTGTTCCCTGGGCTAGGGGTGAGGGGAGTCTCGCTCCCTCCAGTCTGTTCCCTGGGCTAGGGGTGAGGGAGTCTCGCTCCCTCCAGTCTGTTCCCTTGGCTAGGGGTGAGGGAGTCTCGCTCCCTCCAGTCTGTTCCCTGGGCTAGGGGTGAGGGAGTCTCGCTCCCTCCAGTCTGTTCCCTGGGCTAGGGGTGAGGGAGTCTCGCTCCCTCCAGTCTGTTCCCTGGGCTAGGGGTGAGGGAGTCTCGCTCCCTCTCAGTCTGTTCCCTGGGCTAGGGGTGAGGGAGTCTCGCTCCCTCCAGTCTGTTCCCTGGGCCAGGGGTGAGGGAGTCTCGCTCCCTCCAGTCTGTTCCCTGGGCTAGGGGTGAGGGAGTCTCGCTCCCTGCAGTCTGTTCCCTGGGCTAGGGGGTGAGGGAGTCTCACTCCCTCCAGTCTGTTCCCTGGACTAGGGGTGAGGGAGTCTCGCTCCCCTCCAGTCTGTTCCCCGGGCTAGTGGTGAGGGAGTCTCGCTCCCTCCAGCCTGTTCCCTGGGCTAGGGGTGAGGGAGTCTCGCTCCATTCAGTCTGTTCCCTGGGCTAGGGGTGAGGGAGTCTCGCTCCATTCAGTCTGTTCCCTGGGCTAGGGGTGAGGGAGTCTCGCTCCCTCCAGTCTGTTCCCTGGGCTAGTGCTGAGTTATAGATCAGGATCGGTGATGTTCAATTGTGCTTCAAACACCCTCTGTGGGCTGTGAGTAATAAAAGGAGTTTTGTGACACACTCGCTGTAACAGGACAGCAGTAAACCGGGTAAGGACGGCAGGTTTCATCCCTAAAGGACATCAGTGAACCAGCTGGGTTTTTACAACAATCCGATAGCTTCATGATTGCTTTTACTGATCCCAGATGTATATACTTTATATTTAAATAGTGTAATTTACGTTCACCTGAGACGTCAAATGTTGCTTTGTTATAATGTCCAACCAACAGTGCAGCACTCGCTCAGTACTGCCCCTCTGACACTGCAGCGCTCCCTCAGTACTGCACCTCTGACAGTGCAGCGCTCCCTCAGTACTGCCCCTCCGACAGTGCAGCGCTCCCTCAGTACTGCCCCTCCGACAGTGCGGCGCTCCCTCAGTACTGCCCCTCTAACAGTGCAGCGCGCCCTCTGTACTGCCCCTCTGACAGTGCAGCGCTCCCTCAGTACTGCCCCTCCGACAGTGCAGCACTCCCTCAGTACTGCCCCTCTGACAGTGCAGCGCTCCCTCAGTACTGCCCCTCTGACAGTGCAGCGCACCCTCTGTACTGCCCCTCTGACAGTGCAGCGCTCCCTCAGTACTGCCCCTCTGACAGTGCAGCGCACCCTCTGTACTGCCCCTCCAACAGTGCAGGACTCCCTCAGTACTGCCCCTCCGACAGTGCAGCACTCCCTCAGTACTGCCCCTCCGACAGTGCAGCGCTCCCTCTGTACTGCCCCTCCAACAGTGCAGGACTCCCTCAGTACTGCCCCTCCGACACTGCAGCACTCCCTCAGTACTGCCCCTCCGACAGTGCAGCGCTCCCTCAGCACTGCCCCTACGACAGAGCAGCACTCCCTCAGGACTGCCACTCCGACAGTGCAGCACTCCCTCAGTACTGCACCTCCGACAGTGCAGCGCTCCCTCAGTACTGCTCCTCCGACAGTGCAGCGCTCCCTCAGTACTGCCCTTCCGACAGTGCCACACTCCCTCAGTACTGCCCCTCCGACAGTGCAGCACTCCCTCAATACTGCCCCTCCGAGAGTGCAGCTCTCCCTCAGTACTGCCCCTCCAACATTGTAGCACCCCATCAGTACTGCCCCTCCGACAGTGCAGCGCTCCCTCAGTAATGCCCCTCCAACAGTGCTGCGCTCCATCAGTACTGCCTCTCCAACAGTGCAGATGTCCCTCAGTACTTTCCCTCTGACAGAGCAGCACACCCTCAATACTGCCCCTCTGACAGTGCAGCACACCCTCAGTACTGCCCCTCCGACAGTGCAGCGCTCCCTCAGTACTGCCCCTCTGACAGTGCGGCTCTCCCTCAGTACCGCCCCTCCGACAGTGCAGCGCTCCCTCAGTACTGCCCCTCCGAAAGTGCAGCTCTCCCTCAGTACTGCCCCTCCGACAGTGCAGCACTCCCTCAGCACTGCCCTTCCGACAGTGCAGCGCTCCCTCTGTACTGCCCCTCCAACAGTGCAGGACTACCTCAGTGCTGCCCCTCCGACAGTGCAGCACTCCCTCAGTACTGCCCCTCCGACAGTGCAGCGCTCCCTCAGTACTGCACCTCCGACAGTGCAGCGCTCCCTCTGTACTGCCCCTCCAACAGTGCAGGATTCCCTCAGTACTGCCCCTCCGACAGTGCAGCACTCCCTCAGTACTGCCCCTCCGACAGTGCAGCGCTCCCTCAGCACTGCCCATACGACAGAGCAGCACTCCCTCAGGACTGCCACTCCGACAGTGCAGCACTCCCTCAGTACTGCCCGTCCGACAGTGCAGCTCTCCCTCAGTACTGTCCCTCCGACAGTGCAGCTCTCCCTCAGTACTGCCCCTGTGACAGTGCGGCACTCCCTCAGTACTGCCCCTCCAACAGTGATGCTCTCCATCAGTGCTGCCCCTCCGACAGTGCAGCACATCCTCAGTACTGCCCCTCCGACAGTGCAGCACTCCCTCAGTACTGCCCCTCCGAAGGTGCGGCACTCCATCAGTACTGCCCCTCCGACAGTGCAGCGCCCCCTCAGTACTGCCCCTCCGACAGTTTAGGGCACCCTCAGTACTGCCCCTCCAACAGTGCGGTGCTCCCTCAGTACTGTCCCTCTGACAGTGCGGCACTCCCTCAGTACCGCTCCTCTGACATTGCTGCGCTCCCTCAGTACTGCCCCTCCGACAGTGCAGCACTCCCTCAGTACTGCCCCTCCAACAGTGCATCGCTCCCTCAGTACTGCCCCTCCGACAGTGCAGCGCTCCCTCAGTACTGCCCCTCTGACAGTGCGGCACTCCCTCAGTCCTGCCCCGCTGACAGTGCGGCACTCCCTCAGTACTGCTCCTCCGGCATTGTAGCACTCCATCAGTACTGCCACTCCGACAGTGCGGCGCTCCCTCAGTACTGCCCCTCTGACAGTGCGGCGCTCCCTGAGTACTGTCCCTCTGGCAGTGCGGCACTCCCTCAGTACTGCTCCTCCGACAGTGCGGCGCTCCCTCAGTACTGCCCCTCCGACTGTGCAGCACTCCCTCAGTACTGCCCCTCCGACAGTGCACTGCTCCCTCAGTACTGCCCCTCCGACAGTGCAGTGCTCCCTCAGTACTGCCCCTCTGACAGTGCGGTACTCCCTCAGTTCTGCCCCGCTTAAAGTGCGGCACTCCCTCAGTACTGCTCCTCCGACATTGCAGCACTCCATCAGTACTGCCCCTCCAACAGTGCAGCGCTCCCTCAGTACTGCCCCTCCATCAGTGCTGCGCTCCATCAGTACTGCCCTTCCGACAGTGCGGCGCTCCCTCAGTACTGCCCCTCTGACAGTGCGGCACTCCCTCAGTACTGCCCCACTGCCAGGGCGGTGCTCCCTTAGCACTGCCCCTCTGGCATTGCGGCACTCCCTCTGTAATGCCCCTCCGACAGTGCGGCACTCCCTCAGTACTGCCCCTCTGACAGTGCGGCACTCCCTCAGTACTGCCCCTCCGACAGTGCGGCACTCCCTCAGTACTGCCCCTCCGACAGTGCAGGTCTCCCTCAGCACTGCCCCTGTGACAGTGCGGTACTCCCTCAGTACTGCCCCTCCAACAGTGATGCGCTCCATCAGTGCTGCCCCTCCGACAGTGCAGCACATCCTCAGTACTGCCCCTCCGACAGTGCGGCACTCCCTCAGTACTGCCCCTCTGACATTGCGGCACTCCCTCTGTACTGCACCTCCGACAGTGTGGCGCTCCCTCAGTACTGCCCCTCTGACAGTGCGGCACTCCCTCAGTACTGCCCCTCCGACAGTGTAGGGCTCCCTCAGTACTGCCCCTCTGACAGTGCGGCGCTCCCTCAGTACTGCCCCTCTGGCAGTGCGGCGCTCCCTCAGTACTGTCCCTCTGACAGTGCGGCACTCCCTCAGTACTGCTCCTCCGACAGTGCTGCGCTCCATCAGTACTGCCCCTCCGACAGTGCAGCACTCCCTCAGTACCTCCCCTCCGACAGTGCAGCGCACTCTCAGTACTGCCCCTCCGATAGTGCAGCGCTCCCTCAGTACTGCCCCTCTGTCTGTGCGGCACTCCCTCAGTACTGCCCCGCTGACAGTGCGGAACTCCCTCAGTACTGCTCCTCCGACATTGTAGCACTCCATCAGTACTGCCCCTCCGACAGTGCAGCGCTCCCTCAGTACTGCCCCTCCAACAGTGCTGCGCTCCATCAGAACTGCCCCTCCGACAGTGCGGCGCTCCCTCAGTACTGACCCTCTGTCAGTGCGGCACTCCCTCAGTACTGCCCCACTGACAGTGCAGCACTCCCTCAGTACTGCCCCTCTGACAGTGCGGCACTCCCTCAGTACTGCCCCTCCGACAGTGCAGCACTCCCTCTGTACTGCCCCTCACACAGTGCGGCACTCCCTCAGCACTGCCCCTCCGACACTGCTGCGCCACCCAGTACTGCCCCTCCGACAGTGTAGGGCTCCCTCAGTACTGCCCCTCCGACAGTGCAGTGCTCCCTCTGTACTGCCCCTCCGACAGTGCTGCGCTCCCTCAGTACTGCCCCTCCGACAGTGCGGCGCTCCCTCAGTACTGCCCCTCTGACAGTGCGGCACTACCTCAGTACTGCCCCGCTGACAGTGCGGCACTCCCTCAGTACTGCCCCTCTTACATTGCGGCACTCCCTCTGAACTGCCCCTCCGACAGTGCGGCACTCCCTCAGTACAGCCCCTCTGACAGTGCGGCACTCCCTCAGTACTGCCCCTCCGACAGTGCAGCTCTCCCTCAGTACTGCCCCTCTGACAGTGCGGCACAACCTCAGTACTGCCCCTCCGACAGTGCAGGTCTCTCTCAGTACTGCCCCTGTGACAGTGCGGCACTCCCTCAGTACTGCCCCTCCGACATTGCAGCACTCCTTCAGTGCTGCCCCTCCGACAGTGCAGCACATCCTCAGTACTGCCCCTCCGACAGTGCAGCGCCCCCTCAGTACTGCCCCTCCGACAGTGCAGGGCTCCCTCAGTACTGCCCCTCCGACAGTGCAGTGCTCCCTCAGTACTGCCCCTCCGACAGTGCAGCGCCCCCTCAGTACTTCCCCTCTGACAGTGCAGCACTCCCTCAGTACTGCCCCGCTGACAGTGCAGCACCCCCTCAGTACTGCCCCTCCGACAGTGCAGCGCCCCCTCAGTACTGCCCCTCCAACAGTGCGGCACTCCCTCAGTACTGCACTGGGAGTGTTGTCTAGGAATCTGTGCTCGAGTCTCTGGTGGATGACTTGAACCCACAACCTGCTGACTCGGGGGGAGGAGTCTGAAATATTAGATGAGATAAACATTGTGAGAGAGGAAATATTAAGGGGTTTAGCAGGTTTAAAAGTGAATAAATCCCCAGGCCCAGATGAAATGTATCCCAGGCCGTAAAGTGAAGCAAAAGAGGAAATAGCAGAGGCCCTGACCATTATTTTCCAATCCTCTCTGGCTTCAGGTGTGGTGCCGGAGGACTGGAGGACTGCTAATGTGGTACGCTTGTTTAAAAAGGGAGAAAGGGATAGACCGAGTAATTACAGGCCAGTCAGCCCAACCTCGGTGGTGGGAAAATTATTGGAAAGAATTCTGAAGGACAGGATAAATCTTCATTTAGAAAGACACGGATTAATCAGCATGGATTTGTTAAGGGAAGGTCGTGTCTGACAAACTTGATTGAATTTTTTGAGGAGGTAACAAGGAGGGTCGATGAGGGTAGTGCGTTTGATGTCGTGAATATGGACTTTAGCAAGGCTTTTGATAAGGTTCCACATGGCAGACTGGTCACGAAGTTAAAAGCCCATGGGATCCAGCGCAAAGTGTCACGTTGGATTCAAAACTGGCTCGGAGACAGGAAGCAGAGGGTAATGGTTGATGGGTGTTTTTGTGACTGGAAGGCTGTTTCCAGTGGGGTTCCACAGGGCTCAGTACTAGGACCCTTGCTTTTTGTGGTATATATCAATGATCTTGACTTGAATATAGGGGGTATGATTAAGAAGTTTGCAGATGATACTAAAATCAGCTGTGTGGTTGATACTGAAGAAGGAAGCTGTAGACTGCAGGAAGATATCAATAAATTGGTCAGGTGGGCAGAACAGTGGCAAATGGAATTCAACCCGGAGAAGTGTGAGGTAATGCATTTGGGGAGGGCTAACAAGGAAAGGGAATACACATTAAATGGTAGGACACTGAGAAGTGTAGAGGAACAAAGGGACCTTGGAGTGCATGTCCACAGATCCCTGAAGGTAGCAGGCCAAGTAGATAAGGTGGTTAAGAAGGCATACGGAATGCTTGCCTTTATTAGCCGTGGCATAGAATACAAGAGCAGGGGGTTATGCTTCAACTGTATAAAACACTAGTTAGGCCTCAGCTAGAGTACTGCGTGCAGTTCTGGTCACCACATTACAGGAAAGATGTGATTGCACTAGAGAGGGTACAGAGGAGATTTACAAGGATGTTGCTGGGAGTAGAGAATCTTAGCTATGAGGAAAGACTGGATAGGCTGGGTCTGTTTTCCTTGGAACAGAGGAGGCTGAGGGGAGACCTTATTGAGGTGTATAAAATTATGAGGGGCCTAGATAAAGTGGATAGAAAGGACCTATTTCCCTTAGCAGAGGGGTCAAAAACCAGGGGGAACAGATTTAAAGTAATTGGTGGAAGGTTTAGAGGGGATTTGAGGGGAAATTTCTTCACCCAGAGGGTTGTGGGGGTCTGGAACTCACTGCCTGAAAGGGTGGTAGAGGCAGGAACCCGAACCACATTTAAAAAGTACTTGGATGTGCACTTGGGATGCTGTAACCTGCAGGTCTACGGACCAAGAGCTGGGAAGTGGGATTAGGCTGGATCGCTCTTAGTTGGCCGGCGCGGACACGATGGGCCGAAATGGCCTCCTTCCGTGCTGTAACTTTCTATGATTCTATGACACTGATGCAATACTTGATCAGGTGACTCCGTTCAATGGCATCTTTCTGAAATAAACAGTCTGCGTGACTTTCTGTAACTAAAGCGGTTTGGGTGTTTAACGGGAGATCTGCTCTCCTTCTCAATGCAGCAGCAGGTTGCAGGAAGGGCCCATTAAGTGAGATGTTGTTGAGACATTGCGAGCAGGATCGATCCCCTCACACACGGCCAGTGTCAGAGAATGTGGGGAGGACAGTGAAAGATAATCTGCTTTTATCATCATTTGAGGCTAACTGGGTTTTGCAACATTGAATCCACGGGCAGATCGAACGATGAAACTTTAATTTGGGTTAATTAGGGTGACGGAGTTACATGTCGCAGGATGTGGTTTATCTTCAGTTCAATACGAGGGAAATGACCCTGGGCTTGGAGGGAAGCAGAAATCACCATTGATCAGTGAGTGATTGTGGCCCAATCTGGGTAATTGCCAATTCTGGCAGTGATTTATATTTATATTTATAGGTCCTTGTTTATTGCAAAACACAGACTTATAGAGGAAGTTATGTTAAACCTTTATAAATCACTGGGGAGGCCCCAGCTGGAGTATTGTGTCCAATTCTGGGCACCACACTTTAGGAAGGGTGTCAAGGCCTTGGAGAGGGTGCAGAGGAGATTTACTAGAATGGTGCCAGGGATGAGGGACTTCAGTTGTGTGGAGAGGCTGGAGAAGCTGCGATTGTTCTCCTTAGAGCAGAGAAGGTTAAGGAAAGATTTAATAGAGGTGTTCAAAATCATGAGTGGTTTTGATCGAGTAAATAAGGAGAAACTGTTTCCAGTGGCAGGAGGGTCGGTAACCAGAGGACACAGAGTGAAGGGAATTGGCAAAAGAACCAGAGGGAGATGAGGAGAATGTTTTTGCAGCGAGTTGTTGTGATCTGGAATGCGCTGCCTGAAAGGGCGGTGGAAGCAGATTCAATAGGAACTTTCAAAAGGGAATTGGAGAAATACTTGAGGGGGAGAAAATTGCAGGAGTGTGTGTGCGAGTGTGTCAGTGAGTGTGTGTGAATGTGTGTGTGCATTTATGTGTGTGTGTGAGTCTGTGAGTGTGAGACTGTGTGTGTGTGAGTGACTGTGTTTGGGGTAGATTTAGATTTTCTCCGACAGTGAGAATCGGATGATGGCGAATCACAGTCCGTTTTATATCTCAACATCAATGCAAGAGAGATGTAAAACAGAATGTGATTCGAGGGCAGATGGGGCCTTGGTTTAATGTCTCTTCCAAAAGATGGCATCTCCAACAGTGCAGCATTCCCTCAGTACTGCCCCTCCAACAGTGCAGTACTCCCTCAGTACTACCCCTCCGACAGTGCAGCATTCTCTCAGTACTGCCCCTCCGACAGTGCAGCATTCCATCAGTACTGCCCCTCCGACAGTGCAGCGCTCCCTCAGTATGCCCCATCGACAGTGCAGCACTCCCTCAGTAATGCCCCTCCGACAGTGCAGCATTCCCTCAGTACTGCCCCTTCGACAGTGCAGCACTCCCTCAGTACTGCCCCTTCGACAGTGCAGCGCTCTCTCAGTACTGCCCCTCCGACAGTGCAGCGCTCCCTCAGTACTTCACTGGGGTTTCTCTATAGTGACCGGAGAGATATGTCCAGGGTCCTGAATCCCTGAGATCACAGAACCATGTAATGCCGTGGGATGGGAGATGATTTCAACCAGAATAAGCTGGGAGTGATCAGCAGCACTTCCCCAATCCCAGGAGCCTCTGGCAATGGGCCTCCATTCCCTGTCATTGATTCTCAGCCTCTTGGTTCCAGTGAGGAGAATTAGAGCAGAGAATGCGAGGTTAGGAAGGAGCATTAAACACTCCGAGGCACTCAGCACAATCCTGCACCAAGAAAGTTATTTCGAGTCAACAAATATCTCCTTAGAGCAGAGAAGGTTCAGGGGAGATTTAATAGAGGTCTTCAAAATTATCAGTGGCTTTGATCGAGTAAATAAAACCAGGAAATGCTGGAAATGCTCTGCAGGTCAGGCAGCATCTGTGGCGAGAGAAACAGAGTTAACGTTTCAGGTCGATGATATTAAATCCGTGTGTTAATGGAGACACAGAATGCAGGAGTTGGTTATAACAAGTCTTTACTGAATGGAGACAACCTTGGAACTGAAACTACAGAAGCCTGCTAGGGCCTTTTTATACAGGGATGGTCACTGCCGGTACTGCAGTCTGAGACCAGTTATTCCCTTAAAGGTACATACACAACAATTCCTCCCCTTTTCGATAAACAGTACATAACATTCATTTAACAACTAAATAATAACTAATTACAAATACAATTACGGTTGCTAGATACATTGGTTGAAGTTAAGCAATTATAAGTTCAGTCTTTGAGGAGGCTTCCTGATTCTGTCTGGATAACGCCTCTTTGGGCTATCATGTTCTTCTGGCAAGGTTGAGTCGGGATCAATGTCGTTGTTTGGTTCGTCTGCTTCCAATATCACCGATTTGGCGGTAGATGCAATTGGTACGTCGGTTTCATCGCCAGGCGTATCAGATCGTGGTGTTGAGTTGACGTTTTCCAGTGACTCTAGAATCTGGTCAGCATGGTGTCTTACAATGCTCTCTCCAATGTCCACGGTATACATTAGAGGTCCTTGCCGTGTACAGATCGTTCCTGGCTGCCATTTCTCTGTGCGGTAGTCCCGGGCCAAAACTGGTTGACCTATCTTAAAACTCCTGGTCGGCCTTTCATTCATATTCTGAAACTGCCTGTTCTCCACATCTCTTCTGATGTTTGGCTTAACCAAATCCAAGCGGCATCGTAGTCTTCAATTGAAGAACATCATGGCTGGAGTTTGGTTGGTAAGCGCATGTGTCGCATTCCGGTAGGCAAACAAGAAGTTATCCACCTTGTGTTGTAGGGGTATATCTTCATTACACATTGCCTTGATAGCCTTCTTGAATGTTTGAACAAACCTCTCGGCCAATCCATTAGTGGCTGGATGATATGGGGCGGTTGTGTAATGCTTAACACCATTGTTCTTTAAGAACCTCCGGAACTCTTCAGACACAAACTGTGGTCCATTGTCAGAGCAAATCTGCTCAGGCAGCCCATTCCTGGCGAATATGGTTCGTAAGACTGTGATAGTTTTTTCTGTGGTGGTTGAGGACATTTTTATTACCTCTGGCCACTTTGAATGTGCATCCACCGCAATTAAAAACATCAAGTCCATAAAGGGACCAGCAAAATCAATGTGCACCCTTTGCCATGGAGATGAGGGCCACTCCCATGGATGTAGAGGGGCTTGTGGTGGGGCGTTTTGGACCTTCTGGCATCCTGTACAGCTCTTGGTCATCTCTTCGATTTCTCTATCCATTCCCGGCCACCACACAAACGCTCTGGCTAAGTTCTTCATTTTTACCCCTCCCAGATGACCCTCATGAAGCTCATTGAGCACTCTATCCTTCAATTTGGGTGGAATTACTACTCTGGATCCACACATCAAGGTTCCTCTGCACACTGACAGCTGTTCTCTTCTCGGCGAGAATGCTGGCAGCAGTGGTTCGCCATGTGATGGCCATCCCTTCACCGTTAAATCATAGACCCAGGAGAGTGTCGGGTCATTTCGTGTTTCCTTTTCTATGTTTGCATTTGTCACAGGGAGACATTCGACTATAGTCGAGTGGAATAACTCCACTGGATCCACTGCCAGTTCTTCTTTCACCGTCAGCAATGGTAGGTGCGACAATCCATCAGCATTCCCATGCTGTTTAGTTCCTTTGTACTCGATGTTATGTTGGTGTGCCCCTAGGAAAAGGGACCACCTCTGTAGCCGTTGTGCCGTCATTATCGGTACGCCCTTCTGAGGGTTGAAAATGGAGACAAGAGGTTGATGATCAGTTAGTAGAGTAAATTTCTGACCGTGCAGGTAGTGATTGAACTTCTTCACCCCCCACACCAGGCTGAGGGCCTCTCTGTCAATCTGGGCGTAGTTACGCTCGGCTGCATTTAACGAGCGTGACGCAAAAGCTGTCGGCATCACACGCCAGTCTTATCGGTAGTGATGGGTTGTAGTGAGCCAATACTTCTCTTGAAGTGATTAGGTCCTTACTCATCTGAAAGGCCCGCTTACATTCATTGCTCCATTTCCATGCTACTCCCGTTCGTAGCAGGGCGTTCAGTGGATGCAGAATTGTGGACAAATTCGGCAAAAACTTATGGTAGTAATTCACCAATCCGAGGAATGACCTCAGTTGCGACACATTTTCAGGCGCTGGAGCCTTAACTACCGCTTCAATTTTGTCAGGGGACTTATGCAACCCCTCTTCATCAATCACGTGGCCACAATACGATATCTGTTTCTTAAAAAACTCGCACTTGGGGCGATTGGCTCATAGCCCATGTTCACGTAGTCTAGTGAGCACCTGCTCTAGGTTGGCAAGGTGTTCACTGTCATCTTCACCTGTCACTAGGATGTCGTCCAATTAACACTGAGTCCCCGGAATCCCTTGCAGGACTTGTTCCATCGCTCTTTGCCGTACCGCCGGAGCTGATGCTACTCCAAATACCAGTCGATTATACTGGTAAAGACCTTTGTGAGTGTTTATCGTGAGATACTTCCTAGAGGATTCTTCAACCTCCATCTGCAAATATGCTTGTGCTAGGTCAATTTTTGTAAAACACTTCCCTACAGATAGTGAGGCGAAGATATCTTCTATCCTTGGAAGAGGATATTGTACTGTGTGAAGGACTGGGTTTACCGTCACCTTGAAGTCGCCACAGATGCGAACCTTCCTTGGCTCCTCAGACTTATTGTTTAACGTTTTCTTCATGACAGGAACGATGGGTGTCACCCACTCGCTCCAGTCTACCTTAGATAACACGCCTGCATTCTCCAGATTCTCCAGCTCTGCCTCGACGGCTGGGCGAATTGCATATGGTACCGGTCTTGCTTTAAAAAACTTGGGAATTGCATTCTCCTCTATTTTTATCGAGGCGGTTACGCCTTTAAGAGTGCCCAGTTCTTGTTGAAATACCTCTTTGGCGTCAGCTAAGATTGTTGACAATCGTCCAGGAGTAACGTCGTCATCCTTTTTACCAGCCACCGTCAGTGCCTGAATGGAGTGCCAGTCTAAACTTATCTTTCTGATCCATTCACGTCCCAATAACGGTGGTCCACCATCTTGCAGAATGTAGAGATACAATTTTCGTATTTTCTTGCCGTTGTATTCGACAGGCACCCTTATTTTTCCTCTGGGGTATACTTTTTGCCCCGTATACGTCCTCAAGACAATGGATGTCTCTCTCAAGGGTATGTGTGAGACTAGCCGCTCGTAGTCTCGTCGATTCATGACGGTTAGCGCTGATCCTGTATCCAATTCCATTTTGACTTGGGACCCTGCTATCGTGAGGGTGACCCAAATGGTTCGGTGATCCTCTTTTGCGATTACGTTGTGAAGTTTGAGACAGCTTAGTCTCTTGTTCCCGGATTCACTATCGCTCATCTGGTCTTCGGAACTACCGTCCGTCATCTTTTGTACTTTCCTGTACGGTTCCTTAGTAGCCTTTTTGTTGTCGTTGGTCTTCTTCCCAGACCTGCAAACTCGTGCAATGTGTCCCATCTTTCCGCATTGCCTGCATATTTTGTCCTTGGACCAGCAGTCCTTCTGGTCATGGTTTGTTCTGCCGCAGCGATAACATTTTGCAAATCCCCGTGTCATTTCGTGGGTGCCGTATTCCTGTGGCTTTTTTTGTATTTCCACAGCTCCCCTGGCTGCTGCTTTGTACGATACTGCCACGCTGAAAGCCTTATCTAGCATCAGCTCTTTCTCTGAGAGTAACCTCTTCTGGGTTCCTTCACTCAGGAGTCCACAGACAAATTTGTCCTGTAAGGTATCTGCCAGTCCTGCTCCGAAGTGGCAGTGCTTTGATAGCTTGCGTAGTTCTGTAAGGTAATCAGCATTGCTCTCATTTTTATGCTGATTTCTCCTGTGGAATTTAAATCTTTCTGCTATCAGCAGCGGTGTAGGATTTAGGTGTTCCTGTAGGATAGCAACAATTTCATTAAAACTCTTCGCCTTCGGTTTGGCTGGAGTAATCAGTTCCCGCAATAGGCCATACGTTCTTGCACCCATTAAATTTAGCAATACCGATGCCTTTTTCTCATCGGCTATTTCGTTTGCCTTGCAATATACCTTGACTTTTTCCAAATACGTGGTCCAGTCTTCTATTGCATTATCGAAGGCAGTGATATCGCCAGTCTTTGGCATCTTAAAAATCTAAAATGGCGCCTCCCGCGCATTTCCTTCATCCCCGATGGATCAAAATGGCGCCTCCCGCGCTTTTCCTTCTTCCCCGCCGAGTTAAGATGGCGCCTCCCGCGCTTTCCCGCCGCTACCGCTGCTGCCAACGCTGTTCTCCACGGTATTTTTATTTTTCTATCGCGCTTCAATATTTGCTCCGTTAATTGAAGAACCGTTCCCGTCGTGGAGCGGACCCTCTGGGACACTTCCCTCCCTCTTCTTAGGTCCGAACGCTGCCCGGCTGCGAAGCATCGGCCGCGCCCTGTGTGCTCCACCCTCTCTCTCTCTCTTTGCTTCCCGACTCGCTGCCCGGCCCCGTTGCAGAGCCACCCGATCGAGCTCTAGCCTGCCGCAGCCCAGGAAGGATCAGTGCACTACCTGCCACCAGCCAGATTAGCTGGGAAACCACAGACTGGAGAACCAAGCCTGCCTCTCGACAGTCTCTCCTGCGAGTTTTCAATCCGATGATTGGGAGGGCGGTTGCCCACGGTCGACGCCCGTTTCTCGAGTTTCTTTGCATTATTTTTTTTTCTTCTGGCTTCGACCTTCAATAACGTCGTCTGAGGTGCTGCCGAGTTGCAGGTAAGTTCGTTTCTTACTCGTCGCCAGTATTAAATCTGTGTGTTAATGGAGACACAGAATGCAGGAGTTGGTTTAACAAGTCTTTACTGAATGGAGACAACCTGGAAACTGAAAATACAGAAGCCTGCTAGGGCCTTTTTATACAGTGGTGGTCATTGCCGGTACTGCAGTCTGAGACCAGTAATTCCCTTAAAGGGACATACACAACAGATGACCCTTCGTCAGAACTGGAAAAAGTTGGAGATGTAACAGTTTTTTAGCAAGTGTGGGGCAGGGAAAGGGGGAGGGGAGGAAAGAACAAAAGGGAAGGTCTGTGATAGGATGGGAGGCAGGAGAGATTAAAAGACAAAAGGGATGATGGTGCGAGGCAAAAGGAGATGTTAATGGGACAAGTTAAGAAACAAAAGGTGACTCGAGATGAGGTGTAAATGGCAATGGCAGAATCATCAACAACTGCCATGTGAGAGACTAAAAATAAACATGGGGGTCGAGGTTATAGACTGAAATTGTTGAACTCGATGTTGAGTCAGAGGCTTTGATCGAGTAAATAGGGAGAAACTGTTTCCAGTGGCAGGAGGGTCGGTAACCAGAGGACACAGAGTGAAGGGAATTGGCAAAAGAACCAGAGGGAGATGAGGAGAATGTTTTTACAGCGAGTTGTTCTGATCTGGAATGCGCTGCCTGAAAGGGCGGTGGAAGTAGATTCAATAGGAACTTTCAAAAGGGAATTGGAGAAATACTGGAAGGGAAGAGATTTGCAGGGCTGTGGCGAAAGAGCAGGGAGTGGGACTAATTGGAGAGCTCTTTCAAAGAGCCGGCACAGGCACGATGGGCCGAATGGCCTCCTCCTGTGCTGTGAGATTCTGTGATTCACTGCCTGCTGCCCTCCAAGCATTGAGATGGACTAGTTATTCTCAATCACTCTCCCGCTCATCGTTCTTTGGGTCATTTCCAGTTCAGGGTGCTGAGTTTGGGCGGGAGGAATACGAATGCTTGAAACAGGGTGTGTTTTGCTGGCAGTGATGGAGCAGCTGTCGGAACGCTCAGTGTGGGGAGATCTTTATTGCTGCCGCTGGGTTTCTGTTACTGATCACTGCAGAAAAACACAAACAAAATATCAGCTTTGGAAATCAATCTGCAGGAACACTGGCCGAGGCTGAACAGGGAGTGTGTCGGTGCTGGGTTTAGTTTGTGTCAGAAGATCTGCCACTTTCTAGGATATCCGTACACTCCCACACTCTCCCAATGTTTCACACTCCCACACTCACCCAATGTTTCACACTCCCACACTCTCCCAATGTTTCACACTCCCACACTCACCCAATGTTTCACACTCCCACACTCACCCAATGTTTCACACTACCACACTCACCCAATGTTTCACACTCTCACACTCACCCAATGTTTCACACTCCCACACTCACCCAATGTTTCACACTCCCACACTCACCCAATGTTTCACACTCCCACACTCACCCAATGTTTCACACTCTCACACTCACCCAATGTTTCACACTCCCACACTCACCCAATGTTTCACACTCCCACACTCACCCAATGTTTCACACTCACACACTCACCCAATGTTTCACACTCCCACACTCACACAATGTTTCACACTCTCACACTCACCTAATGTTTCACACTCCCACACTCACCCAATGTTTCACACTCCCACACTCACCCAATGTTTCACACTCCCACACTCACCCAATGTTTCACACTCCCACACTCACCCAGTGTTTCACACTCCCACACTCACCCAATGTTTCACACTCCCACACTCACCC
This sequence comes from Somniosus microcephalus, assembly GCF_052327205.1. Classification (NCBI taxonomy): domain Eukaryota; kingdom Metazoa; phylum Chordata; class Chondrichthyes; order Squaliformes; family Somniosidae; genus Somniosus; species Somniosus microcephalus. Next base: position 378,269,343 of record NC_140989.1, on the reverse strand, counting down.
AATGTTTCACACTCCCACACTCACCCAATGTTTCACACTCCCACACTCACCCAATGTTTCACACTCCCACACTCACCCAATGTTTCACACTCCCACACTGACCCAATGTTTCACACTCCCACACTCACCCAATGTTTCACACTCTCACACTCACCCAATGTTTCACACTCCCACACTCACCCAATGTTTCACACTCACCCAATGTTTCACACTCCCACACTCACCCAATGTTTCACACTCTCACACTCACCCAATGTTTCACACTCCCACACTCACCCAATGTTTCACACTCCCACACTCACCCAATGTTTCACACTCCCACACTCACCCAATGTTTCACACTCCCACACTCACCCAATGTTTCACACTCTCACACTCACCCAATGTTTCACACTCTCACACTCTCCCAATGTTTCACACTCCCACACTCACCCAATGTTTCACACTCTCACACTCACCCAATGTTTCACACTCTCACACTCACCCAATATTTCACACTCCCACACTCACCCAATGTTTCACACTCCCACACTCACCCAATGTTTCACACTCCCACACTCACCCAATGTTTCACACTCCCACACTCACCCAATGTTTCACACTCCCACACTCACCCAATGTTTCACACTCTCACACTCACCCAATGTTTCACACTCCCACACTCACCCAATGTTTCACACTCCCACACTCACCCAATGTTTCACACTCACACACTCACCCAATGTTTCACACTCCCACACTCACCCAATGTTTCACACTCTCACACTCACCTAATGTTTCACACTCCCACACTCACCCAATGTTTCACACTCCCACACTCACCCAATGTTTCACACTCCCACACTCACCCAATGTTTCACACTCCCACACTCACCCAGTGTTTCACACTCCCACACTCACCCAATGTTTCACACTCCCACACTCACCCAATGTTTCACACTCCCACACTCACCCAATGTTTCACACTCCCACACTCACCCAATGTTTCACACTCCCACACTGACCCAATGTTTCACACTCCCACACTCACCCAATGTTTCACACTCTCACACTCACCCAATGTTTCACACTCCCACACTCACCCAATGATTCACACTCACCCAATGTTTCACACTCCCACACTCACCCAATGTTTCACACTCTAACACTCACCCAATGTTTCACACTCCCACACTCACCCAATGTTTCACACTCCCACACTCTCCCAATGTTTCACACTCCCACACTCACCCAATGTTTCACACTCTCACACTCACCCAATGTTTCACACTCTCACACTCACCCAATATTTCACACTCCCACACTCACCCAATGTTTCACACTCCCACACTCACCCCATGTTTCACACTCCCACACTCACCCAATGTTTCACACTCCCACACTCACCCAATGTTTCACACTCCCGCACTCACCCAATGTTTCACACTCTCACACTCACCCAATGTTTCACACTCCCACACTCACCCAATGTTTCACACTCCCACACTCACCCAATGTTTCACACTCTCACACTCACCCAATGTTTCACACTCCCACACTCACCCAATGTTTCACACTCACCCAATGTTTCACACTCCCACACTCACCCAATGTTTCACACTCTCACACTCACCCAATGTTTCACACTCCCACACTCACCCAATGTTTCACGCTCCCACACTCACCCAATGTTTCACACTCCCACACTCACCCAATGTTTCACACTCCCACACTCACCCAATGTTTCACACTCTCACACTCACCCAATGTTTCACACTCTCACACTCTCCCAATGTTTCACACTCCCACACTCACCCAATGTTTCACACTCTCACACTCACCCAATGTTTCACACTCTCACACTCACCCAATATTTCACACTCCCACACTCACCCAATGTTTCACACTCCCACACTCACCCAATGTTTCACACTCCCACACTCACCCAATGTTTCACACTCCCACACTCACCCAATGTTTCACACTCCCACACTCACCCAATGTTTCACACTCTCACACTCACCCAATGTTTCACACTCCCACACTCACCCAATGTTTCACACTCCCACACTCACCCAATGTTTCACACTCACACACTCACCCAATGTTTCACACTCCCACACTCACCCAATGTTTCACACTCTCACACTCACCTAATGTTTCACACTCCCACACTCACCCAATGTTTCTCACTCCCACACTCACCCAATGTTTCACACTCCCACACTCACCCAATGTTTCACACTCCCACACTCACCCAGTGTTTCACACTCCCACACTCACCCAATGTTTCACACTCCCACACTCACCCAATGTTTCACACTCCCACACTCACCCAATGTTTCACACTCCCACACTCACCCAATGTTTCACACTCCCACACTGACCCAATGTTTCACACTCCCACACTCACCCAATGTTTCACACTCTCACACTCACCCAATGTTTCACACTCCCACACTCACCCAATGATTCACACTCACCCAATGTTTCACACTCCCACACTCACCGAATGTTTCACACTCTAACACTCACCCAATGTTTCACACTCCCACACTCACCCAATGTTTCACACTCCCACACTCTCCCAATGTTTCACACTCCCACACTCACCCAATGTTTCACACTCTCACACTCACCCAATGTTTCACACTCTCACACTCACCCAATATTTCACACTCCCACACTCACCCAATGTTTCACACTCCCACACTCACCCAATGTTTCACACTCCCACACTCACCCAATGTTTCACACTCCCACACTCACCCAATGTTTCACACTCCCGCACTCACCCAATGTTTCACACTCGCACACTCACCCAATGTTTCACACTCCCACACTCACCCAATGTTTCACACTCCCACACTCACCCAATGTTTCACACTCCCACACTCACCCAATGTTTCACACTCCCACACTCACCCAATGTTTCACACTCCCACACTCACCCAATGTTTCACACTCCCACACTCACCCAATGTTTCACACTCCCACACTCACCCAATGTTTCACACTCCCACACTCACCCAATGTTTCACACTCCCACACTCACCCAATGTTTCACACTCCCACACTCACCCAATGTTTCACACTCTCACACTCACCCAATGTTTCACACTCTCACACTCACCCAATGTTTCACACTCCCACACTCACCCAATGTTTCACACTCACCCAATGTTTCACACTCCCACACTCACCCAATGTTTCACACTCTCACACTCACCCAATGTTTCACACTCTCACACTCACCCAATATTTCACACTCCCACACTCACCCAATGTTTCACACTCCCACACTCACCCAATGTTTCACACTCCCACACTCACCCAATGTTTCACACTCTCACACTCACTCAATGTTTCACACTCCCACACTCACCCAATGTTTCACACTCTCACACTCACCCAATGTTTCACACTCCCACACTCACCCAATGTTTCACACTCCCGCACTCACCCAATGTTTCACACTCGCACACTCACCCAATTTTTCACACTCCCACACTCACCCAATGTTTCACACTCCCACACTCACCCAATGTTTCACACTCCCACACTCACCCAATGTTTCACACTCCCACACTCACCCAATGTTTCACACTCCCACACTCACCCAATATTTCACACTCCCACACTCACCCAATGTTTCACACTCCCACACTCACCCAATGTTTCACACTCCCACACTCACCCAATGTTTCACACTCTCACACTCACCCAATGTTTCACACTCCCAGACTCACCCAATGTTTCACACTCCCACACTCGCCCAATGTTTCACACACTCACACTCACCCAATGTTTCACACTCCCACACTCACCCAATGATTCACACTCCGACACTCTCCCAACGTTTCACACTCCCACACTCACCCAATGTTTCACACTCTCACACTCACCAATGTTTCACACTCCCACACTCACCCAATGTTTCACACTCCCACACTGACCCAATGTTTCACACTCCCACACTCACCCAATGTTTCACACTCTCACACTCACCCAATGTTTCACACTCCCACACTCACCCAATGATTCACACTCACCCAATGTTTCACACTCCCACACTCACCCAATGTTTCACACTCTAACACTCACCCAATGTTTCACACTCCCACACTCACCCAATGTTTCACACTCCCACACTCTCCCAATGTTTCACACTCCCACACTCACCCAATGTTTCACACTCTCACACTCACCCAATGTTTCACACTCTCACACTCACCCAATATTTCACACTCCCACACTCACCCAATGTTTCACACTCCCACACTCACCCAATGTTTCACACTCCCACACTCACCCAATGTTTCACACTCCCACACTCACCCAATGTTTCACACTCCCGCACTCACCCAATGTTTCACACTCTCACACTCACCCAATGTTTCACACTCCCACACTCACCCAATGTTTCACACTCCCACACTCACCCAATGTTTCACACTCTCACACTCACCCAATGTTTCACACTCCCACACTCACCCAATGTTTCACACTCACCCAATGTTTCACACTCCCACACTCACCCAATGTTTCACACTCTCACACTCACCCAATGTTTCACACTCCCACACTCACCCAATGTTTCACACTCCCACACTCACCCAATGTTTCACACTCCCACACTCACCCAATGTTTCACACTCCCACACTCACCCAATGTTTCACACTCTCACACTCACCCAATGTTTCACACTCTCACACTCTCCCAATGTTTCACACTCCCACACTCACCCAATGTTTCACACTCTCACACTCACCCAATGTTTCACACTCTCACACTCACCCAATATTTCACACTCCCACACTCACCCAATGTTTCACACTCCCACACTCACCCAATGTTTCACACTCCCACACTCACCCAATGTTTCACACTCCCACACTCACCCAATGTTTCACACTCCCACACTCACCCAATGTTTCACACTCTCACACTCACCCAATGTTTCACACTCCCACACTCACCCAATGTTTCACACTCCCACACTCACCCAATGTTTCACACTCACACACTCACCCAATGTTTCACACTCCCACACTCACCCAATGTTTCACACTCTCACACTCACCTAATGTTTCACACTCCCACACTCACCCAATGTTTCACACTCCCACACTCACCCAATGTTTCACACTCCCACACTCACCCAATGTTTCACACTCCCACACTCACCCAGTGTTTCACACTCCCACACTCACCCAATGTTTCACACTCCCACACTCACCCAATGTTTCACACTCCCACACTCACCCAATGTTTCACACTCCCACACTCACCCAATGTTTCACACTCCCACACTGACCCAATGTTTCACACTCCCACACTCACCCAATGTTTCACACTCTCACACTCACCCAATGTTTCACACTCCCACACTCACCCAATGATTCACACTCACCCAATGTTTCACACTCCCACACTCACCCAATGTTTCACACTCTAACACTCACCCAATGTTTCACACTCCCACACTCACCCAATGTTTCACACTCCCACACTCTCCCAATGTTTCACACTCCCACACTCACCCAATGTTTCACACTCCCACACTCACCCAATGTTTCACACTCCCACACTCACCCAATGTTTCACACTCCCACACTCACCCAATGTTTCACACTCCCACACTCACCCAATGTTTCACACTCCCACACTCACCCAATGTTTCACACTCCCACACTCACCCAATGTTTCACACTCCCACACTCACCCAATGTTTCACACTCCCACACTCACCCAATGTTTCACACTCCCACACTCACCCAATGTTTCACACTCTCACACTCACCCAATGTTTCACACTCCCACACTCACCCAATGTTTCACACTCGCACACTCACCCAATGTTTCACACTCCCACACTCACCCAATGTTTCACACTCCCACACTCACCCAATGTTTCACACTCCCACACTCACCCAATGTTTCACACTCCCACACTCACCCAATGTTTCACACTCCCACACTCACCCAATGTTTCACACTCCCACACTCACCCAATGTTTCACACTCCCACACTCACCCAATGTTTCACACTCCCACACTCACCCAATGTTTCACACTCCCACACTCACCCAATGTTTCACACTCCCACACTCACCCAATGTTTCACACTCTCACACTCACCCAATGTTTCACACTCTCACACTCACCCAATGTTTCACACTCCCACACTCACCCAATGTTTCACACTCACCCAATGTTTCACACTCCCACACTCACCCAATGTTTCACACTCTCACACTCACCCAATGTTTCACACTCTCACACTCACCCAATATTTCACACTCCCACACTCACCCAATGTTTCACACTCCCACACTCACCCAATGTTTCACACTCCCACACTCACCCAATGTTTCACACTCTCACACTCACTCAATGTTTCACACTCCCACACTCACCCAATGTTTCACACTCTCACACTCACCCAATGTTTCACACTCCCACACTCACCCAATGTTTCACACTCCCGCACTCACCCAATGTTTCACACTCGCACACTCACCCAATGTTTCACACTCCCACACTCACCCAATGTTTCACACTCCCACACTCACCCAATGTTTCACACTCCCACACTCACCCAATGTTTCACACTCCCACACTCACCCAATGTTTCACACTCCCACACTCACCCAATATTTCACACTCCCACACTCACCCAATGTTTCACACTCCTACACTCACCCAATGTTTCACACTCCCACACTCACCCAATGTTTCACACTCTCACACTCACCCAATGTTTCACACTCCCAGACTCACCCAATGTTTCACACTCCCACACTCGCCCAATGTTTCACACACTCACACTCACCCAATGTTTCACACTCCCACACTCACCCAATGATTCACACTCCCACACTCTCCCAACGTTTCACACTCCCACACTCACCCAATGTTTCACACTCTCACACTCACCAATGTTTCACACTCCCACACTCACCCAATGTTTCACACTCTCACACTCACCCAATGTTTCACACTGCCCCTCTGACAGTGCAGCACTCCCGCAGTACTGACCCTCCGACAGTGCAGCACTCCCTCAGTACTGCCCCTCCGACATTACCGCACTCCCTCATTACCCATCAATCAGTCGAGTGAACTGGAAATCAGCCTTGGAAGGAGTTTGGTTCCACCTGTTGATTCAGGAGTGGGACGGCCCATGAATAGATCACCGTCATTAATAATTCAGTTGCTTCTACCAAGAATAATGATCAGGTTGAAATAATTACAGGATTTCGATGAAGGGATAATGTAGTTTATGGATTTCAGTCTGATCTATAAAAAGCTCAGGATAACAGATTCTGCCCCTGAAGACATTATTGTATAAATTAGTCAACTTAAACCTCAGTGAATCAGAATTAAGATCGTTACTTGAATTAATGAATCTGTTCAGTTTCAGCACTGGGATTTTATCTAACAGGGTTTAAATGTTATTCTATTCCATTTGTGATAATCTTTGATGCTCATTAAACATAAATACACTTTTACTTTTGCTAATAACAGTCGCTATTTCCCGTAATCCCAAATTGCCGCGTTTCCCAATGGCAGGTGGGCGGGAGCAGGTTTACTGATCAATGGGCCCATCAGACAGAGACAAAGAGCTCCTGGGAGTGGGTTCCTTTTCTTTCATTCACTCTGGGGATGTGGGCCTCGCTGGCATGGCCGGCATTTATTGCCCATCCCCAGTTGCCCTGAGAAGGTGGGGGTGGGCCTTCTTCTTGAACCGCAGGGAGCGGGTTTGATACAAACTGAGGGTCTCTCTCGGCCCCTTCAGAGGGCAGTTCAGAGTAAACCAGGTTGGTGAGGGACTGGAGTCACCTATAGGCCCAGCCCGGGTAAGGACGGCAGGTTTCCTTCCCTGAAGGACATCAGTGAACCCGTTGGGTTTTTAGACAATCCGACAGCTTCATGGTCACTTTGACTGATCCCAGATTTTTATTGAGCCCATATTCCAGGCTGACACTCCCGGTGCAATACTGAGTCAGAGCCAGGCCATTCAGGAGAGAAGTTAGGAATCACTTCTTCACACAAAGGGTGGTGGAAGTGTGGAACTCTCTCCCGCTAAAAGCAGTAGATTCTAGCTCAATTAATGGTGTTAACTCTGAAATTGATAGATGTTTGCGAGCCAAGGGTATTAAGGGATATGGAGCCAAGGCAGGTAAATGGAGTTACGATACAGATCAGCCATGATCTCATTGAAAGGCAGAGCAGGCTCGAGGGGCTGAATGGCCTCCTCCTGTTCCTATCTTCCTATGAGGGAGTGCTGTACTGTCGGAGATGCCGTCTTTCAGATGAGAAATTAAAACAAGACCCTGTCTGCCCTCTCAGGTGGATGTAAAAGATCCCAGGGCACTATTTGGAAGATGGGCAGGGAGTTCTCCCCAGTGTCCTGGGCCAATATTTATCCCTCAACCAATACCTCTAAAAAACCGATGATCTGGTCAATATCACGTTGCTGTTTGTGGGAGCTTGCTGTGCACAAAATGGCTTCCGCTTTTCCTACATTCCAACAGTGACTACATTTCATTGTCTGTGAGGCGCTTTGGGCTGTCCTGAGCTGGTGAAAGGCGCTATAGAAATACACGGGCCCAGAAATTCGGGTCCCCACGGGTGAGTACGCGCTGGGAACTCACCCGTAGGCCCAACGAAAGTGCCGGTTTCGTGCATGCACTGCGCATGCGCGGGAAACCGGAACTTCTGTTCCCTTAAAGGAAGGGGTTCACAGGTCGAACGCGTGCGCCGGAGAGGCAGCGCGCACGCCTGGAACTTCCGGTTTTGTCCAAGGTTCTCCGGGAGGGTAAGTCTCCAGGAGTTACACTTTTAAAAAGCAGTCACAAGGCCTGCTTTTAACAAGGTAAGTGGTGAATTAAGTCAAATTAAAACATTTTTGCCGCAGGTTTATTATTTTTAAATACTTTAAAGAAAGGTAAGTTTATTTTTAGCCCCATTAGAAAATGTAATTTTTTTCAAAAATTTAAATTATTCTTTAAAATATTTATTTTATTAATTTATACTTATTTTAAAAATGTGATGTTTTTATTTAATTTATTTGAAGTTTTAGTTATGTTTTGGGGCTGATTTGTATTTATAGTTTTGACAGCTCTTCCTGTCAAACTTATGAATGAAGCATTCTGTTAAGTCTGTGTGTTATAGTGAGAATTACTACACAGACCACAAGAGTAAATTCAACAGGTCTTTACTGGTTGGAGGTCAGGACTATACTGAATACAATATTATTACACTGTGCTTATATACCGGTGTGGTCACCACCGGTATTACGTATACAGCAGCCAAAGAAAGTAGTACCTTTCTTAAGATGGACCAGGCTTAAGTTCTCTTAAGGTGGAACAGGTTACATACACCACAATCCTCCCTTTTTAGCTTAACAGTCATATCCCCAAATAAACATAACATATATACATATATAACTTCAGGTATAACAGTTCAAAGGTTCAGTCTCTCAGGAGGCTTTCTGATTCGGCTTGGATAACGCCTTTCAGTGGTCTCTGATTCTTGTTGTTGAGGTGCCTCCTCTAGTTGGTTGCCAATGTATTGGGTGTCATCATCATCAAATACATTCTCGGCCGAGGTAGATGCTTCAGGTTCATGAACGTCTTCCACAGCTGCCTCTGTCACAACCATGGGTTCGACCCTTGCTCTCGACTCTACCAGTTGATCCGCATGACGCCTTATCACATTATGACCAATATCTACGGTGTACATCAGAGGTCCTTGTCTGGCCCGGATTGTTCCGGACTGCCATTTTTCGTTTCCATAGCCCCTTGCCATCACTGGTTGTCCTACGTCGAAAGTTCGAGTGGTCTTGCTGTTAATATGCCGAAACTGTTTGTTTTCCACTTCCCTCCGCACATTTGGTTTTAACAAGTCCAACTTGGACCGCAACCTCCTGTTATAAAACATCATAGCAGGACTTTGGTTAGTCACGGCATGATCGGCGTTTCTATATGACATCAGGAACTTATCGACCTTGTGTTGCAGCGGAATCTGACCATCATTCATGGCCTTAATAGCCTTTTTGAATGTCTGGACAAATCTTTCAGCCAACCCGTTTGTCGCCGGATGATATGGGGCAGAGGTATAATGTTTAACTCCATTCTTCTTTAAGAATTGTTGGAATTCTTCCGATACAAACTGTGGTCCGTTGTCCGAACAGATCTGTTCTGGCAATCCGTTCCTTGCGAATATTGTTCTTAACACCGCAATTGTCTTTTCTGAAGTACTGGTATTCATCTTGATGACTTCTGGCCATTTGGAATGTGCGTCCACCGCGATTAGGAACATGGAGTCCATGAATGGACCAGCAAAGTCAATGTGTACGCGTTGCCATGGGGCTGAAGGCCATTCCCATGGGTGTAGCGGTGCTATCGGAGGTGCATTTTGCACTTTTTGACACCCAGCGCAGCTTTTCGTTAACTCCTCAATCTGTTGGTCAATACCCGGCCACCATACGTAAGCCCTAGCAAGACTTTTCATTTTAACTCCCCCCAGATGACCTTCATTTAGTTCTTTTAAAACTCTTTCCCTTAACTTGGGAGGAATAATCACTCTTGTCCCGTACATCAAAGTACCATGGCAGACGGACAGCTGGTCTCGCCTTGCCGAGAATGCCGGTAACAGAGGATCACCCCGTGTTGGCCATCCTTTCACTGTCACATCGTAGACTCTGGACAGTGTCGGGTCGTTCCTGGTTTCTCTTTCAATACTTGCGTTGGTGACAGGTAAACACTCGATAATGGTCGAATGAAATAACTCAACAGGGTCAACTTCCGTCGTGTCTTCATCTTCAGGTAGTGGCAGGCGCGACAGCCCATCAGCATTGCCATGCTGTTTCGTACCTTTGAATTCTATCTGATATTGATGTGCCCCTAAGAAAAGAGACCATCTCTGGAGACGCTGTGCTGTCATCACCGAAACACCCTTCTTAGGGTTAAAAATGGACACCAACGGTTGATGGTCTGTCAGAAGTGTGAATTTTTGGCCCTGTAGGTAATGATTAAACGTCTTCACTCCCCATAGAAGGCTAAGGGCCTCCCTATCGATCTGCGCATAGTTGCACTCAGCGGAGGTCAATGATCTGGATGCTAACACGACTGGCCTTTCCGTGCCATTTGGCAATTTATGTGAGAGTACTGCCCCAATACCATATGGAGAAGCGTCACAAGCCAACCGAATAGGCAGTGTCGGGTTGAAGTGAGCCAACACTTCCTCTGAGGTGATCAATTCTTTGCTTTTGCGAAATGCCTTCTTACAGTTTTCGCCCCAGACCCATGGTACCCCTTTCTGTAAAAGAGCGTTCAACAGATGCAGCACCGTAGATAGATTTGGCAGAAATTTATGGTAATAGTTAATTAATCCTAGAAACGACCTCAACTGAGAGACATTCTCCGGAGCGGTAGCCTTTACAACTGCCTCTATCTTGTCAGGAGACTTATGAAGCCCCTCCCGGTCAATGACATGACCACAGTACGAGATCCGCTTCTGGAAGAACTCACATTTCTGCCGATTTACTCTAAGTCCATACTCTTTCAGTCTGTTGAGCACCAGTTCCAAGTTAGCGAGATGTTGTTCATCACCATCACCTGTGATCAGAATGTCGTCCAGGTAACATTGTGTGCCTGGAATTCCCTGTAATACCTGCTCCATGGCCCTCTGCCAAATTGCTGGAGCCGATGCCACTCCAAAAACCAGCCTATTGTACCGGTACAACCCTCGATGCGTGTTGATCGTGAGGTATTGGCGTGACTCTTCTTCAACCTCCATCTGCAAGTACGCCTGCGCCAGGTCTATCTTGGTGAAGTGTTTCCCGCCAGACAGTGAAGCGAAAATATACTCAATCCGTGGAAGCGGATACTGCACCATGTGAAGCACCGGATTAACGGTGATTTTGAAATCTCTACAGATGCGAACCTTCCCTGGATCCCCTGGCTTATTGTTCGCAGGACATTTCATAACGGGAACAATGGGCGTAGCCCACTCACTCCAATCTACTTTAGACAGTACACCTGAACGTTCTAGTGCTTCCAGCTCCGCTTCAACCGCAGGTCTTATTGCATAGGGTTCCGGTCTGGCTTTAAAAAATTTTGGTTGTGCATGTTCATCAATCTTGATGTTTGCCGTAATTCCTCTCAGTGTTCCCAGTCCCGGCTGGAACACCTCTTTAGCCTCATCCAATATTCTGGACAATCGTTTAGGTTTGACAGCTGTTTCCCCGGAATCTACCGTTAGTGCTTTCAAGGAGTGCCAGTCCATATTCATTTTCCTAATCCACTCCCGTCCTAGTAGTGGTGGACCTCCTTCAGGTAGCACATATAAGTCCATTACTTGGCTTCCTTCGCCCTTGTGGACCACTTCTACCTCTATTTTTCCGATGGGGTACACTCTTTGCCCCGTGTACGTTTTCAATATAATCTCCGTATCCTGTAAGGGAATATGTTGGAATAACCTTCTGTAATCTTTCTTATTCATGACCGTCAATGCCGATCCAGTGTCCAATTCCATTTTTACTTGGACTCCTGCTATCTGAAGAGTGACCCAAATTGTCTGGAGGTCTGTATCCTTACCAACGTTGTGTATTCTTAAGCTATCCAGTTCATTACTGCTAGCGTCTGAATCTGACTTCTGTTCGGTCAAACTGTTCTTTTTCACCTTGTGTACCTTTGCATATTTTCCTTGCGGTGACTTTTTGTTGCTGGTCTTCTTTCCTGACCGGCATACTTTAGCTATGTGGCCAAGTCTGCCACACGTTCTGCATTCTTGGTTTTTAAACCAACACTGGTTCTGATCGTGCGTTGTCTTTCCACAACGATAACATTTGACAGAACTCAAACCCAATTTGTTTGTACCGAGTTCCGGTGGCCGTAGCTGCATTACTGCCGTGCCTCTCGCTGCGGCCTCGTGTGCTGCTGCCATAGTGACTGCCTTCTCGAGAGACAGCTCATTCTCCTCGAGCAGTCGCCTTTGTGTATCCTGTTTAAATAAACCACACACAAATCTATCTCGAAGTGCCTCTGTCTGTCCCGTTCCAAACTGACAATATTTTGCTAGCTTACGTAATTCCATCAAATATTCAGCATTGCTTTCATTTTGCAGCTGTCTTCTATCGTAAAATTTAAATCGTTCCGCTAGCATCAGCGGCGTGGGGTTAAGATGATTTTTTAGGACAGTAACAATCTGTTCGAACGTCTTATCCGCCGGTTCATCTGGTGATAACAGGTGTTTCAATTGCCCGTATGTCTTCGCACCCATTAAGTTTAGTAATGTTAGTGCTTTATCTGCCTCAGGAATTTTATTTGCCTTACAATAGTTTTGTATGCGTTCTACATACATAGCCCAGTCTTCTATATCACTGTCGAAGGCATTAATGTTCCCATGTTTAGGCATCGTAGCAATTTATCGTATTTTTAATGTTATCTAAGATGGCGGCTTCCCGCTCTTGCCGTCGTCCTCCGCCCACAAAATGGCGGTTTTCCCGCGCTTGGCGGTCTTCACCCGTCCCCCGACGCTGTCTCTGCTTCACCGCGGCTCTCGCGCCTTCAGTTTCCCCAGACGCTGCGCCTTTAGCCCGAATGCGGCCCTTATCTCCGGTCGCGATCGATGTCCCGCGCTGCGCCTCTCGCTCGAAAGCGGCCCGGCCCTTATCTCTGGTCGTGATCGACCTCACCGCCCTTATTCCTCCGTCTTCCCAGCCCCGTCTGTACAGCCAATGCGGTTGACTTTCTGTCGCGTCGCTGCCCGGCTTACCCACCACGAGGTAGTAGAAGAAGCTGACAGTCGCTAATGGAGGCTTCGAGGTCAGGATGTCTTCTGCACTCCGGTTGCTCGATGCCTGCCGCTCGACGTGTCTTCCCGTAGGTGATGAGGGTGGAAACCTCTCTTCGATGTCCTGTCTGTGGACGAAGTCGCCGTGGAAATTACTGCAGCAGGGTAAGAATCGGACTCGTCGCCACTGTTAAGTCTGTGTGTTATAGTGAGAATTACAACACAGACCACAAGAGTAAATTCAACAGGTCTTTACTGGTTGGAGGTCGGACTATACTGAATACAATATTATTACACTGTGCTTATATACCGGTGTGGTCACCACCGGTATTACGTATAAAGCAGCCAAAGAAAGTAGTACCTTTCTTAAGGTGGACCAGGCTTAAGTTCTCTGAAGGTGGAACAGGTTACATACACCACACATTCCCTGCTACCATTGGCTCTCCATGGCCCACGTGATCCCAGGGGATGCTTCGAACTAACTGCGCCCCTGGGATACGCAAGCACTGCGCGCCGGCAGTTGGAGGAGGCCCAGGATCGGAATCCCACGGGGGCCCACAGCTCAACGGCTGGCGCGGTAGGTAAGTGCAGGTCGGGGGCTTGCACCCGCAGGAAGCCCCCGACCCGAATTTCTGGGCCAAGGTCTTTGTTTCTGAGCTGAACACGTTAAGCATTTCTCCCAAACTCTCGATGTAGGATCGATTTCCCCCAGAAAATCACATTTTGTGCTCCAGGATCTGAGTAATTGGAGACATGAGGTGTGGTGAGTGTAGCGAGCTCGGGAGGAACAGGGGAGTTTGGACCTCTGGTTCCCAAAGCTCCCCCCCACTGGGGTTTAGCTCACCTCATGTCTGAGTCTGTTGTAGACTCATTGATCGCGATCGATCGCTGTGATTGGTCAATAACTCCATTATCATTGTATCATGTGACTGCCGGGATGGTCGAGGGTGAACTCGATGGACCCGGGATGGTCCAGGGTGAACTTGATGGACCCGGGATGGTCCAGGGTGAACTCGGTGAACCCGGGATGGTGGAGGGTGAACTTGATGGACCCGGGATGGTCCAGGGTGAACTCGATGGACCCGGGATGGTCCAGGGTGAACTCGATGGACCCGGGATGGTCCAGGGTGAACTCAATGGACCCGGGATGGTCCAGGGTGAACTCGATGGACCCGGGATGGTCCAGGGTGAACTCGATGGACCCGGGATGGTCCAGGGTGAACTCGATGAACCCGGGATGGTCTAGGGTGAACTCAATGGACCCGGGATGGTCGAAGGTGAACTCGATGGACCCGGGATGGTCCAGGGTGAACTCGATGGACCCGGGATGGTCCAGGGTGAACTCGATGGACCCGGGATGGTCCAGGGTGAACTCGATGGACCCGGGATGGTCCAGGGTGAACTCGATGGACCCAGTCTTTTTAACAATTCCTATGTTCCTAAATCAGGGCCTGAAATTGGTCCCTCACGCAATGGGAGCTTTTAGCGAGAGATCCATTTCTCGCCGCGTGTTCTCTTGTGAACGGCCCAGTT
Organism: Somniosus microcephalus; assembly: GCF_052327205.1. Lineage (NCBI taxonomy): Eukaryota > Metazoa > Chordata > Chondrichthyes > Squaliformes > Somniosidae > Somniosus > Somniosus microcephalus. The sequence continues at coordinate 378,254,027 of NC_140989.1, read as the reverse complement.
AGAGGCCACCTGAGATCAGCGGCACCTGTTTGGCCTCTCGCTCATCCCACTATTTTCATCGCCCCACCATTGGTGGCCGTGCCTTCAGCTGCCTGGGCCCTAAGCTCTGGAATTCCCTCCCTAAACCTCTCCACCTCTCTACCTCTCTCTCCTCCTTCTAAACGATTCTTTAAACCTCCCTCTTTGACCGAGCTTTTGGTCACCTGTCCTAATATCTGCTTATGTGGCTCGGGGTCAGTTTTTGTCAGATTACGCACCTGTGAAGCATCTTGGGAAGTTTTACTCTATTAAAGGCGCTATATAAATGCAAGTTGTTCCTGTTGTTGTTGATCAGAGTTTTATTGTTCAAAAGCACAGCTCGGGGTCACTAACGAGTGACTGCGGAGTGCGGACAATCAGTGGAGAGGGAACTGGTGATGAGGTGGAGAGAGGGGCAGACACCGAGATGGTGATGAGGTGGAGAGGGGCAGACATCGAGATGGTGATGAGGTGGAGAGGGGCAGACACCGAGATGGTGATGAGGTGGAGAGGGGCAGACACCGAGATGGTGATGAGGTGGAGAGAGGGGCAGACACCGAGATGGGGAGAGGGACGAGGAGCTGGGTGATATCAGGGCGATGCTCTGGGTGGAAGGTGTTTGGTGAGGGGCAGATACGGAGATCAGTGACACCCCCAGTCTGGGACTGTGCTGTCACTGCAACTGATGGAGGTTCCAGTTAGAGCTGGGATCTGCCCAGAGTAATAACATTTCAGCGAGGTTAAAGACAAGACAGACTGAAACATTACACACAGTGTCAAACACTGTTAACATCTCACAAATCAACTCGTGTCCTGAATGTTAAAATAAATCCTGTTTTATTCCCACAAATTCTACAGAAAAGAGAGAACTTGCATTTCTATAGCGCCTTTCATGACCTCAGGATGTCGCTAAACGTTTTACAGCCAATGACGGCCTTGCCAGTGACGCCCACAACCTGAAAGTGAATTAAAAACTATCATCGTACAATCCTGACGATGGCCTGAATGGCCTCCTCCTGTGCTGCCTGATTCTGTGACTCTATGAGATACAGGGAGGCTCCAGTGATCAGTATGGAGACAGTAAATGGTTCGACATTCTTTCCATATCCAGCTGCAATCAGGGCAGCTCGGAAACTGTCCCAAGAGTCCGTAGATCAAAGGGCACGGGCAGGATGACAGGCTCCACATTTCCAAAATACAAATCCCGTCACATTGGGGTGTCGAGCCTCCCAGTAATTAGTGGGCCGTGGACTGTGGGAGAGTGAAAAGAGCAGGAGGAACATTTCCCTTCCTCCATCTCCTGCCCAGCAGACAGAAACATCAATCTAAGGTCATCAGTGTTCCAATCTCCCTCTGACAGCAGCTCCCTGCTGACTAACCTGCTGTTACTGATGGGTTTGCACTTTACTCCCAACAACACACACACCTCAACAAGATTTTCTTCACTCCTCTCGCTCGCCTGCCTCGATCAGCAAGCAATTCACAAACTCCGCTTCACACCTTCCTTTGCCCACTATCCCCCTCCTGCCCTCCTCAGCTCTTCCCCATCTCTTTCTCTCGCTCCCTCGCTCCATCCCCTCACGGGGCAGGTTCCAAGTTTGCTTCCCCTTAAATATTTCAGTAAAAGGCCCCTGAAATCCCCCGACTGCCCCCGGGGAAGCTCCTGAACCTTTCCTTCCTGGTTACACAGCAGACAAGGAGGGACATCTTCCCGTCACACTCCACAAACAAACCATCCCAGCACAGCGCAGGAACACATCTGGAAACAGCAGCTCCCAGCAAGTTGGGAAGAGCTTTGTGTCGATGGAATTGAAGCAAAAACCAGCCCAGTCCCCGAGTTTGTCTCCCCATAAATTAGAGCAGATGTCCCGGAGCTGATTCCTGCTCCTCACTGGGAGAAGGTGCAGACACGGATATTAGTGAAATTGCAGTTATTCTGCACCTTCTCAATCCCAGTCTTGGAGCAACTGCCCCTCCAACAGTGCAGCGCCCCCTCAGTACTGCCCCTCCGACAGTGCAGCACTCCCTCAGTACTGCCCCTCCGACAGTGCAGCACTCCCTCAGTACTGCCCCTCCGACAGTGCAGCACTCCCTCAGTACTGCCCCTCCGACAGTGCAGCACTCCCTCAGTACTGCCCCTCCGACAGTGCAGCGCTCCCTCAGTACTGTCCCTCCGACAGTGCAGCACCCCTCAGTGCTGCCCCTCCAAGCAATATGTGGCATCCTTATTCCTTCTGCTAAAATGTAAGCACACACTTACTTATATTGAAATTAACTTGTCAAATTACTCAATAATGTGTGAGTTAAAATAACTTGTCTATTACATTGTAGCGCAAAACATGCATTGTATTCCTGGGGAATATGGTGATTTTATACCTGGTGAATATGGAGATGTTATTCCTGGGGAATATGGTGATGTTATTCCTGGGGAATATACATAGATACATAGATAGATACATAGAAGATAGGAGCAGGAGTAGGCCATTCGGCCCTTCGTGCCTGCTCCGCCATTTAATGAGATCATGGCTGATCCTTTAATTCAGTATCCCGTCCCCGCCTTCTCTCCGTAACCCTTAACCCCTTTTGCCCGTAGAAATATATCTAATTCCCTCTTAAATATATTTAATGAGCTGGCGTACACTGCCCTCTGTGGCAATGAGTTCCACAGGTTCACCACTCTCTGAGTGAAGAAATTCCCCCTCATCTCTGTCCTAAATGGTTTAGCCCTTATCCTTAAATTATGTCCTCTAGTTCTGTTCTCACCCGCCAAGGGAAACATTCCTTCTGCATCCAGTCTGTCTAGACCTGTCAGAATTTTATACACTTCTATGAGGTCCCCTCTCAATCTTCTAAACTCCAGTGTGTACATCCCTAAACTACATAGTCTCTCCTCATAGGTCATTCCCGCCATTCCTGGTATCAGCCTGGTGAATCGCCGCTGCACCCCCTCCATGGCAAGAACATCCTTCCTCAGATGAGGCGACCAAAACTGTACACAGTACTCGAGGTGTGGTCTCACCAGTGCCCTGTACAGCTGCAGCAAGGTATCCCTGTTCCTGTATTCTAACCCTTTTGCTATGAAGGCCAGCATACCGTTTGCCTTCTTGACCGCCTGTTGCACCTGCATGCTCGCCTTCAGTGACTGGTGTACAAGAACACCCAGGTCTCTCTGTACTTCCCCCTCTCCCAATCTATTGCCATTTAAATAATAATTTGCCCTCCCGTTCCTGCACCCAAGGTGGATAACTTCGCACTTGTCCACATTATAGTGCATCTGCCATTTATCCGCCCAATCGCCCAGTCTGTCCAAATCGCTCTGGAGCTTCCTGGTCTCTTCCTCTGAGCCCACCCCACCTCCTAGTTTAGTGTCGTCTGCAAATTTGGAAATGCTGCATCCGACTCCCTGATCCAGGTCATTAATGTAAATTGTGAACAGCTGGGGGCCCAGGACAGATCCCTGTGGTACCCCACTTGTTACTGCCTGCCATTCAGAAAATGAGCCGTTTATTCCAACTCTCTGTTTTCTATCTGACAGCCAGTTCCCTATCCACGCCAAAACTTTCCCCTTTATCCCATGAGCCTCAATTTTCCATGCTAATCTTTTATGTGGGACCTTATCGAAGGCCTTTTGGAAGTCCAGGTACACCACATCTACTGGCTCTCCCCCATCTATTCTACCAGTTACTCCCTCAAAAAATTCCAATAGATTAGTCAAGCACGATTTACCCTTTGTAAATCCATGTTGACTCTGTCCTATCCTGTCCCCATTTGCTAAGTGCTCCGCTATTTCATCCTTAATGATGGACTCCAGCATTTTGCCCACAACTGATGTAAGGCTTACAGGTCTGTAATTACCTGCTTTTTCCCTACCCCCCTTTTTGAATAGTGGGGTAACGTTAGCTACCCTCCAATCCATCGGCACTGTTCCCGAGTCTAATGAATTCTGAAAAATCATCCTTAGTGCATCCGCTATCTCTAGGGCCACCTCCTTCAGTACCCTAGGATGCATGTTATCAGGCCCTGGGGATTTGTCCACCTTCAATCCCTTTAGCTTCCTTAACACCATATCCTTAGAGATATTGATTTGCGTCAGTTCCTCCTTTGCCAATGTCCCTATTTTTCCCGATATCCCAGGGAGGTTTTTTGTGTCTTCCTTCGTAAAGACTGACCCAAAGTATGCATTTAGTTGATCTGCCATTTCCTTATTTCCCATTATATATTCCCCCGTATCTGACTGCAATGGACCAACTTTGGTTTACACCAGTCTTTTCCTTTTGATATATTTATAAAAGCTTTTGGAGTTAGTTTTTATATTTTCCGCCAGCTTGTTTTCGTAAGCTATTTTGCCCCTCTTGATCATGCCCTTTGCCCTCCTTTGCTCTATCTTAAACTGTTCCCAATCTTCCGCTCTGGCGCTTTTTTTGGCTATTTTATACGCCCTATCTTTGGATTTTATGCTGTCTCTAATTTCCCCTGTTATCCACGGTTGAGTCACCTTTTTAGATTTCCTTTTATGCCAGATTGGTATAAACAATTTTTGCAATTTTGTCATTCTATCTTTAAATGTTTGCCATTGTTTATCTACCTCCAGTCCTCTCAGGAACGTTGTCCAATCAGACCTACTCAGTTCCCGTCTCATGGCATCATAATTCCCCTTGTTTAAATTCAGGACCTTAGTCTCTGAGTCAATTTCTTCGCTCTCCATTTCGAGTGAGAAATCGATCATGTTATGATCGCTCTGACCCAAGGGTCCCCGTACAACAAGATTACTGATTAGTCCCTTCTCATTGCACAGTACCCAGTCCAATATAGCCTGTTCCCGAGTTGGTTCCTCGACATATTGATCCAGATAACCATCCCTTAAACACTCAAGGAATTCCTCCTCCTCATTATTTTTACTGATTAGGCTAGTCCAATCTATATGTAAGTTAAAGTCACCTATGATGACAGCTGTGCTCTTATTGCACGCTTCTCTAATTTCCCTCGTGATGCCCTCCCTAACCTCTATTTTACTATTTGGAGGCCTATATACCACTCCTATTAATGTTTTTCGCCCCTCGCTATTTCTTAGCTCCACCCATATAGATTCTGTATTAACTGAGTTAATATCCTTCCTTTCAATTGCATTTATCCCCTCTTTTACTAGCAATGCTACCCCTCCTCCCTTTCTTTTTTGTCGATCCTTCCTAAATACTGAATACCCCTGTATGTTAAGCTCCCAGCCCTGCTCACCCTGCAACCATGTCTCCGTAATCCCAATTAGATCATAATTATTAACCTCTATTTCCACAGCTAATTCATCTACCTTGTTCCTGATGCTTCTCGCATTAAGGTATAAAACCCTCAGGCTTTTTTTATGCTCACATTTTTTATGAATTAGTTTGGCCCTTTGTTTTTTGTTCCTCACCCTTTTACCATTTATTTCTGTCTGCCTTTCACTTTCCTCTATTTCACTACATAGGTTTCTAGCCCCCTGCCATACTAGTTTAAATGCTCCCGAACTGCTTTATCAAAAATTACCCCGAGAACATCAGTTCCATCTCTGCACAGGTGTAGACCGTCCCTTTTGTATAGGTCACACCTACCACAAAACTGGTTCCAATGCCTCAAAAATTTAAAACCCTCCCTCTTACACCACTGCTCAAGCCACGTATTTAGCCTAACTATCCTGTTCTCTGTACTCTTACTAGCACGTGGCACTGGTAGTAATCCAGAGATTACTACCTTCGAGGTCCTACTTTTTAGCTTGGCTCCTAACTCCCTAAATTCTACTTGTAGGACCTCTTCCCTTTTTTTAGCTACGTCGTTGGTACCAACATGTATCACGACAACTGGCTGTTCCCCCTCCCCCTCCAGAATGTTCTGCACCCGCGCCGAGACATCCTTGACCCTTGCACCAGGGAGGCAACATACCATCCTGGAGTCTCGGTCGCGACCACAGAAACCCCTATCTATTCCCCTTACAATCGAATCCCCTATTACTATAGCCCTGCCACTCTTTTTCCCTCCCTTCTTTGCAACAGAGCCAGTCATGGTGCCATGAGCCTGGCTGCTGGTGCCTTCCCCCGATGCGTCACCCCCCCCGACAACAGTACCTAAGACGGTGAACCTGTTGCTAAGGGAGACAACCCCAGGGGATTTCTGCACTACCTTCCTGCCCTTGCTCTGCCTTTTGGTCACCCATGTACTGTCTACGCTGGCCTTAACCTGCGGTGTGACCAACTCACTAAATGTGCTATCCACACCCCTCTCAGAATCGTGGATGCTCCAAAGTGAGTCCATCTGCAGCTCAAGGGCCGTCATGCGGTCCCACATGAGCTGCAGCTGGACACACTTCCCGCACACATAGTCGTCAGGGACACAGGAAGCGTCCCTGATTTCCCACATGTTACAGGAGGAGCATGACACAGGTCCGAGCTCTACTGCCATGACTTAACCCTTATATTACTTTTTAATTTTCTAGTTTTAGTTTATTTATCGACTTTTGTTTTCCCGAAGCTTACTTAGACCAATGTATACTGTACTCCTCTTATTCCTTTTTAAACTAACCAAATCCCACTAGTTTTGGTTTTACTTTCTAGGAAGGTTTGAGGAAAGTACTTACCAGTTAGTCTTACCTCCCTGGTCTTTCGCTGACTTCCCGGTCTTGTGTCCCCTTGGTCCTACGCCGACTTCCCGCTCCTCCCGGTTCCTGCCCTGCTGAAAAGAAACTGAGACCAAAAAATTTGTGACCTCTGTTTTTAGACAGCTGCTAAAAGACTACTAGGTTAGAGGAGGAGGGTGGGTGGGGTTTCCTACTCTGTAGGAACTCGGGTTTAAGCCACCACCCTCCTTAAATACCTTTCACCTGGGTGCTTCCCACCAGGTCCGCTTCTGAAAAAAAGCTCACGAGCTGGACTTCCGCCTCAGCTGTTTTTTTAAATGGCTTTTTAACTCTCTCCTTCCCTGAGATTGGAGATTGGTGAGGCCTACCTGGGCCTCTGGAGCCTCTTGTAGTCGCTCTGCCGCTCAGCTCCGCCTCCACCCGCTGCCGATGCCGCACTGGGGCCTACCTGGGCCTCTGGAGCCTCTTGTAGTCGCTCTGCCGCTCAGCTCCGCCTCCACCCGCTGCCGATGCCGCACTGGGGCCTACCTGGGCCTCTGGAGCCTCTTGTAGTCGCTCTGCCGCTCAGCTCCGCCTCCACCCGCTGCCGATGCCGCACTGGGGCCTACCTGGGCCTCTGGAGCCTCTTGTAGTCGCTCTGCCGCTCAGCTCCGCCTCCACCCGCTGCCGATGCCGCACTGGGGCCTACCTGGGCCTCTGGAGCCTCTTGTAGTCGCTCTGCCGCTCAGCTCCGCCTCCACCCGCTGCCGATGCCGCACTGGGGCCTACCTGGGCCTCTGGAGCCTCTTGTAGTCGCTCTGCCGCTCAGCTCCGCCTCCACCCGCTGCCGATGCCGCACTGGGGCCTACCTGGGCCTCTGGAGCCTCTTGTAGTCGCTCTGCCGCTCAGCTCCGCCTCCACCCGCTGCCGATGCCGCACTGGGGCCTACCTGGGCCTCTGGAGCCTCTTGTAGTCGCTCTGCCGCTCAGCTCCGCCTTCACCCGCTGCCGATGCCGGTGATGTTATTCCTGGGGAATATGGTGATGTTATTTCTGGGGAATATGGTGATGTTATTCCTGGGGAATATGGTGCGGTTATTCCTGGGGAATATGGTGATGTTATTCCTGGGGAATATGGTGCGGTTATTCCTGGGGAATATGGTGATGTTATTCCTGGGGAATATGGTGATGGTATTCCTGGGGAATATGGTGATGTTATTCCTGGGGAATATGGTGATGTTATTCCTGGGGAATATGGTGCGGTTATTCCTGGGGAATATGGTGATGTTATTCCTGGGGAATATGGTGATGTTATTCCTGGGGAATTTGGTGATGTTACACCTGGGGAATATGGTGATGTTATTCCTGGGGAATATGGTGATGTTATTCCTGGGGAATATGGTGATGTTACACCTGGGGAATATGGTGATGTTATTCCTGGGGAATATGGTGATGTTATTCCTGGGGAATATGGTGATGTTATTCCTGGGGAATATGGTGATGTTATTCCTGGGGAATATGGTGATGTTATACCTGGGGAATATGGTGATGTTATTCCTGGGGAATATGGTGATGTTATACCTGGGGAATATGGTGATGTTATACCTGGGAATATGGTGATGTTACACCTGGGGAATATGGTGATGTTCTTCCTGGGGAATAAGGTGATGTTATTCCTGGGGAATATGGTGATGTTATTCCGAGGGAATATGGTGATGTTCTACCTGGGGAATATGGTGATGATATTCCTGGGGAATATGGTGATGTTATACCTGGGAAATATGGTGATGTTATTCCTGGGGAATATGGTGATGTTATTCCTGTGGAATATGGTAATGTTATACCTGGGGAATATGGTGATGTTATACCTGGGGAATATGGTGATATTATACCTGGGGAATATGGTGATGTTATTCCTGGGGAATATGGTGATGTTATTCCTGGGGAATATGGTGATGTTATTCCTGGGGAATATGGTGATATTACACCTGGGGAATATGGTGATATTATACCTGGGGAATATGGTGATATTATACCTGGGGAATATGGTGATATTACACCTGGGGAATATGGTGATATTATACCTGGGGAATATGGTGATGTTATACCTGGGGAATATGGTGATATTATACCTGGGGAATATGGTGATGTTATACCTGGGAATATGGTGATGTTATACCTGGGGAATATGGTGATGTTATTCCTGGGGAATATGGTGATGTTATACCTGGGAATATGGTGATGTTATACCTGGGGAATATGGTGATGTTATTCCTGGGGAATATGGTGATGTTATTCCTGGGGAATATGGTGATGTTATTCCTGGGGAATATGGTGATATTACACCTGGGGAATATGGTGATATTATACCTGGGGAATATGGTGATATTACACCTGGGGAATATGGTGATATTATACCTGGGGAATATGGTGATGTTATACCTGGGGAATATGGTGATATTATACCAGGGAATATGGTGATGTTATACCTGGGAATATGGTGATGATATACCTGGGGAATATGGTGATGTTCTATCTGGGGAATATGGTGATGATATACCTGGGGAATATGGTGATGCTCTACCTGGGGAATATGGTGATGCTCTAGCTGTGTATTATGGGATGCCCATGCACTGGGTGTGAACAGTCTGGGTCCAGTCCAGTTTGATACAGATGTTGATTCTCCAGTAATTTCTTGTTGAGCTCACACTGTTTAGCTCAGATTCTGATGCCAGTGACATCCTTATAATCTTCCTGATTGGAGCCTGTCCCACTAATTATTCCTCAATACCCAGAGGAATAGAAGGAGCTCACAATCTGCCAACACTCTGATTATCCGCTCGATGTATAATTAGACCCGTCGCCTTTGTTGGACCAGCAGAGATTTTCTCCAGTGAGATGTCTGATTTCCAGACATTGCCCTGAAGTGAAGACTTGATTTGATTTTCGATTGTTGTGCATTTCACTGGTTTCTGTGCTTCACAGAGAATGGGTTAAGGGGAGTTTGTCTGCCGGGCACAGTGTGTGTTGACACAGCTCCAATCTGGCGAGGTCAGTGCTGCTTTAATGAGTCTGGTAATTAAATATTCTCCTTACTGTAATGAGCAATTAATTGCCCTCAAACTAGAATGAATGTCTTGCATTTCTATAGCGTATTTCACATCCTCAGCACGTCACAATGCTCATTACAGTCAATGACGTATTTAGGAAGGTAGTCACTGTTGTAATTTAGGAAACACAGCAGTTAATTTGCATAAAGCAAGGTCCCATAAACATTAATGAGATAATGAGCAGATAATCAGCTTTAGTGGTTTTGGTTGAAGGGTAAATAATGGCTAGGACAAGAGGGAGAACTCTCTGCTGTACCTCAAAATAGTTCCATGGGATCTTTTATGTCCACTTGAGAGAGGGTAGACAGGACCTCGGTTTAAGGTCTCATTCGAAAGCCAGCACCTCCAACAGCGCAGCATTTCCTCAGTACTGCCACTCTGACAGTGCAGCACTCCCTCAGTACTGCCCCTCCGACAGTGCAACACTCCCTCAGTACTGCCACTCTGACAGTGCAGCACTCCCTCAGTACAGTCCCTCCGATAGTGCAACGCTCCCTCCGTACTGCCCCTCCGACAGTGCAGCGAACCCTCAGTACGGCCCCTCCGACAGTGCAGCGGTCCCTCAATACTGCACCTCCGACAGTGCAGCAATCCCTCAGTACTGCCCCTCCGACAGTGCAATGCTCCCTCAGTACTGCCCCTCCGACAGTGCAGCGATCCCTCAGTGATGTGCCTCAATAATTCCGAGACTCGATGTTAGCGAAACAAAACAAGGCTTTTATTAACTTAGAAAGTAACACGTAAGGGAGAGAGGTATCTTCCTTCTGGAGACTGAGGCCAGACTGAGCTAGCTTACAAAAGGGGCCAGGTATGGGCGGAGCCCTACACACAGCACATTCCAGCACATTCCAATAAACAATACAATGAGGACTGGGGGAAGGGAAATGACACTGAAACCGACCACAGTCACAGGCAGTGATGAGTGGAATATTTCATCACATTCACCCCTTCTATAGATTTAGTCTGTTCGGGGGTTTGATAGTCCTCTGTGACCGACGTGGCTGTTGTGGTGCCGTGGGTGTCGGCTGGGTGTCCCCGGTAGCCTCCTGGGTCTCTGCTGGGGGTGCCGCCAGGGTTGTTGAAGGGGTAGTTGGTGGGGGTGCCGTTGGTCGATGTTCTTCCGGGGGTGATGAAAGAGTAGTGGGTGGGTAAGAGTTGCTGTGATCGTTGTTGCTGCTATTGCCGTGGTTGTTGTCGATGCCGGCTGGGGCGACGTCTTTTATGGACATGGTGTCCTCCCTTCCGTCGGCGTGCCGGACATATGCGTATTGGGGGTTGGCGTGGAGTAGGTGTACTGGCTCCACGAGAGGGTCCGTCTTGTGGCCCCTCACATGCCTTCGCACGAGTGCCGGACCTGGGGTGGAGAGCCATGATGGCATGGATACGCCTGAGGTGGATTTCCGGGGAAAGACAAACATTCGTTCATGAGGCGTGGCATTAGTGGCCGTACACAATAGCGACCGTATCGAATGGAGCACATCCGAGAGGACTTCCTGCCAGCGGGAGATAGGGAGGCCCTTGGTCCTTAGAGCTAGAGTGACTGCTTTCCATACTGTCCCGTTCTCTCGCTCCACTTGGCCGTTACCCCGGGGGTTGTAGCTGGTGGTATGGCTCGTGGCGATCCCCTTGGACAGCATGTACTGGCGTAGCTCTTCACTCATGAAGGACACCCCCCTATCCGTATGGATGTAGCTCGGCATACCGAACAGGCAGAACAGGCTGTTGAGGCATTTAATGACCGTGGCGCTGGTCATGTCTGGGCAGAGGAAGGCGAATGGGAACCGGGAGTATTCGTCCACAATGTTCAGGAAGTAAACATTGCGGTCGACGGACGGGAGGGGGCCCTTGAAATCTAAGCTGAGCCGCTCAAAGGGCCGTGTAGCTTTGATTAAGTCGGCTCTATCTGGGCGGTAGAACCGAGGCTTGCACTCAGCGCAAGTGCGGCAGTTCCTGGTCAGAGACCGAACTTCCTCAATCGAGTAGTGTAAGTTACGGGACTTTATGAAGTGGAACAGCCGCGTGACCCCTGGGTGGCAGAGGTCGTTGTGGAGGGTCTGTAGCCGATCCCCGGTGGCGCTAGCACACATCCCTCGTGAGAGGGCGTCAGGGGATTCGTTAAGGGCCCCTGGCCGGTAAATGATGTCGTACTCGAAGGTGGAGAGCTCGTTCCGCCACCTAAGAATCTTATCATTTTTAATCTTCCCCTTCTGTTTATTATTGAACATAAACGCTACCGACCGCTGGTCGGTAAGTAGGGTGAAGCGTTTGCCGGCTAGGTAGTGGCGCCAGTGGCGCACTGCCTCCACGATGGCTTGGGCCTCCTTTTCCACGGAGGAGTGTCTGATCTCGGGCCCTTGGAGGGTCCTCGAGAAGAAAGCTGCGGGCCGCCCCGCCTGGTTGAGGGTGGCCGCCAAGGCGAAGTCAGACGCATCACTTTCCTCTTGAAATGGAGTGTTCTCGTCCACTGCCTGTAGCGTGGCCCGCTCAATATCCTGCTTAATGCTTTTGAAGGCGGCGTGGGCCTCAGCAGAGAGCGGAAAAGAGGATGCTTTCAAGAGGGGGCGGGCTTTGTCGGAGTAGTTGGGGACCCATTGGGAATAATAAGAAAATAACCCCAGGCACCTTTTCAGGGCTTTGGGAGTGTTGGGCAGGGGCAGCTCCCGTAGGGGGCGCAATCGGTCGGGGTCTGGTCCGATTTCCCCATTCTTCACCACGCTGCCTAGTATGCAGAGGCGCGTGGTGTTGAAAACGCACTTGTCCTCGTTGTAGGTGAGGTTGAGATTTTGTGCGGTTTCCAGGAACCTCTCGAGGTTCGAGTCGTGATCCTGCTGATTGTGGCCGCAGATGGTGACGTTGTCGAGGTAGGGGAAGGTTGCCTGCAAGTGGTGGTCATCGACCATGCGGTCCATCTCCCTCTGAAAGACCGAGACCCCATTCGTCACCCCAAAGGGGACTCTGAGGAATTGGTAGAGGCATCCGTTCGCCTCGAAGGCGGTGTACGGGCGGTCCTCTGGTCTGATAGGGAGCTGGTGGTACGCTGACTTGAGGTCGATGGTGGAGAACACCCGGTATTGGGCGATTTGGTTCACCATTTCTGATATGCGGGGTAGCGGGTAGGCGTCTAGTTGGGTGTACCTGTTGATCGTTTGACTATAGTCGATCACCATCCGTTTCTTCTCGCTACCCCTTACCACTACCACTTGGGCGCGCCACGGGCTGTTGCTGCGTTCAATAACGCGCTCTTTCAGGAGCCTGTCTACCTCGGTCGCGATAAACCGCCTGTCCTCCCAGCTGTACCTCCTGCTTTTGGTCGCTATTGGCCGGCAGTTAGGGGTAAGGTTCGCGAATAGCGAAGGCGGCTTTACCTTCAGGGTAGCCAGACCGCACACTGTGAGGGGCGGCTGGGACCCACCGTACTTGAGCATGATGCTTTGGTGGTTGCACTGGAAATCCAGGCCCAAGATCACGCTCGCACATAGGTTCTTCATGATTAATACTTTAAAATTATCGTATACAGTTCCGTTAACGCCCAATTGTACCGTGCAGTAACCCAGAATGGTCGATGTCTGGGTTTTATCAGCCATAGAGATGGTACCCTGAGCAGGGACCACCTTTAGGGAGAGTTGTTGTGCCAGTTCAGGGTGGATAAAACTCTCCATGCTTCCACTGTCAATTAAACATTTAACCCTGCACCCGTTTACCTCAATGTCCACCATTGATTTGGATAACGGGTGCGGCCTGGTCTGGTCCACTGTGACCGATGCCACTGTAGGGCCCTGATCGATACAAGATGGCGTCCACGCTGTCTGCTCATAAGATGGCGGACCCCACGAGGTCGGGCAAGAGGGCGTCCAAGATGGCCGCTCCCACGGCGCACACGCGGCGGTGGCGGGTTTTCCGGCGGTTGGTTTTCCGGTGGGGTTCCCTCTGCACACTTTCCCGAAGTGCCCCTTCTTACCGCACTTAAAGCAGGTGGTGCCTTTCGCCGGGCACAGGTTTCTGGTGTGTTTTGGCTGCCCGCAGAAGTAGCAGTTGGGGCCCCGACGCGTCGCGGCTGTCGTAGGGCTTCTGGGGGGAGAGCGGGGCCCCGCCGGTGTCGGGCTGCCGGGCGGGGAAGATGCCTTCCAAGATGGCGGCGCCCTCGGTGCACACGTGGCGGCGTGGACGGCGCGGGCTGAAGAGTAGGCGTCCGAGTTTCTCTGGGCCACATCCAGGGATCGCGCGGTGTCCGCAGCCTGTTTCAGGTCCAACCCCGTTTTTTCCAGCAGTCTTTGCCGGATGTAAGTGGAGCTGAGGCCTGTGAGAAAGGCATTGCGAACAAGCTCGTCAGTGTACACTGCGGCTTTTACATCTCGGCACTTGCAGTCTTTGCCAAGCACTTTCAGGGTGCTTAGGAACTCCTCCACCGATTCCCCAGGTCGCTGTGCGCGGGTAGCGAGCAGATGCCTAGCATACACCTCATTCGTAGGCTGCTGGTAATGCGCCTTTAAGATGTTGCAGGCGGTCAGGTACGTATCGGCGTCTTGGATGAGGGGGTAAACCCGGTGGCTTACCCAATTCCGCAGAATTCCGAGTCTCATCCTCGCAGCGTCCGTAGTGTCTTTGACGGCTGCGGAATTGTCCAGGAAGAATTCCATACACTCAAACCGGTGTCCGAAGCGTGCTGATGCGTCCGGAGCATGTTGATCCAAATCCAAACGTTTGGGTTTCAGGAGTTGATCCATAGTGTTGAAAAATAAGTTAATAAAATTGATATGCCTCAATAATTCCGAGACTCGATGTTAGCGAAACAAAACAAGGCTTTTATTAACTTAGAAAGTAACACGTAAGAGAGAGAGGTATCTTTCTGATGGAGACTGAGGCCAGACTGAGCTAGCTTACAAAAGGGGCCAGGTATGGGCGGAGCCCTACACACAGCACATTCCAGCACATTCCAATAAACAATACAATGAGGAGTGGGGGAAAGGAAATGACACTGAAACCGACCACAGTCACAGGCAGTGATGAATGGAATATTTCATCACACTCAGTACTGCCCCTCCAACAGTGCAGCACTCCCTCAGTACTGCCCCTCTGACAGTGCAGCGCTCACTCAGTACTGCCGCTCTGACAGTGCGAAAGCCGGCACCTCCAACAGTGCAGCATTCCCTCAGTACTTCCCCTCTGCCAGTGTAGCACTCCCTCAGTACTGCGCCTCCGACAGTGCAGCACTCCCTCAGTACTGCCCCATGACAGTGCAGCTCTCCCTCAGTACTGCCCCTCCGACAGTGCAGCTCTCCCTCAGTACTGCCCTTCTGACAGTGCAGCTATCCCTCAGTTCTGCCCTTCCGACAGTGCAGCACTCCTACAGTACTGCCCCTCCGACAGCGCAGCACTCCCTCAGTACTGCCCCTCTGACAGTGCAGCGCTCCCTCAGTACTGCCACTCCGACAGTGCAGCGCTCCCTCTGTACTGACCCTCCGACAGTGCAGTACTCCCTCAGTACTGACCCTCCGACAGTGCAGCACTCCCTCAGTACTGCCCCTCCGACAGTGCAGAGCTCCCTCAGTACTGCCCCTCCGACAGTGCAGCGCTCCCTCAGTACTGCCCCTCCGACAGTGCAGCACTCCCTCAGTACTGCTCCTCTGACAGTGCAGCACTCCCTCAGTACTGCCCCTCCGACAGTGCAGTGCTCCCTCAGTACTGACCCTCCGACAGTGCAGCACTCCCTCAGTACTGACCCTCCGACAGTGCGGCGCTCCCTCAGTACTGCCCCTCCGACAATGCAGCACTCCCTCATTACTGCCCCTCCGACAGTGCAGCACTCCCTCAGTACTGCCCCTCCGACAATGCAGCGCTCCCACAGTACTGCCCCTCCGACAGTGCAGCACTCCCTCTGTACTGCCCCTCCGACAGTGCAGCGCTCCCTGTATTTTTCTAAATCAGGAGCGATTCCGTTGGAACGACATGTTGTTCAAGTGAAGTGAGGCTGAGATCACTCGACAAATCCCACACAGTTTGACAGGGAGTTTCTGCAGTGAGATTCCTGCCCGGGTAACACAGTTTTGAACAAGTCTGGGAGGTTTCTGAGCTGCCCCAACAACCACTTGCCGTCTATATGGTCCGTGTCTCAAACAGTGAGAAGGCCCATCTTCCCTTCCATTTAAAAGGCTTCCCAGTGATGAGTTGACAGAGTGCGCTCTGACATATTTGTGTTGTGATCACAAGCTGCCTATATTTTTGATCAAGAACCACTGCCCTGCCTCACCGAGAGAGATCAGCTCGCAATCAGCTCCAGTATAAGATTCAGCAAATCACCGCACAACGGAGGCTGGGCTTTCAACCTTCACCCTTTATCTCCGGGCCTGGATTCTCTCTGTCAAAACTGAGCTGGAGGACAAACAGTCCCACAGGGGGATGGGAATGTGATTCCCGAGGAAGTCCCATTCCTGACTGTGGGGAATGTTGAGTGAGGTTCGGGAATGTTTGATGGGACTCAGTCATCAGTCAAAGCCCAAAAGGTGGATCCAGCTCTAAAGGAGTGAGTTTACACGTGTTCACAAGATGATTCCATCTCTTCCCCAGGACAAAGCAGTCCGTGTGATCGACACCCCATCCACCGCCTTAAACACACACTCCCTCCTCCCCCGGCACACCGTGTCTGCAGTGTGGACCATCCACAGGAGGCCCTGGAGCAACTCGCCAAGGATTCTTCCCCAGCCCCTCCCAAACCCACTCCCTCCTCCCCCGGCGCACCGTGTCTGCAGTGTGGACCATCCACAGGAGGCCCTGCACCGACTCACCAAGGCTTCTTCCCCAGCCCCTCCCAAACCCACTCCCTCCTCCCCCGGCGCACCGCGTCTGCAGTGTGGACCATCCACAGGAGGCCCTGGAGTAACTCGCCAAGCATTCTTCCCCAGCCCCTCCCAAACCCACTCGCTCCTCCCCCGGCGCACCATGTCTTTTTTTTTAATTCATTGATGGGACGTGGGCGTCGCTGGCTAGGCCTGCATTTAGTGCCCATCCCTAATTGCCCTTGAGAAGATGGTGGTGAGCCGCCTTCTTGAACCGCTGCACTCCATATGGTGAAGGTACACCCACAATGCTGTTAGGAAGGGAGTTCCAAGATTTTGGCCCAGCGACAGTGAAGGAACGGCGATGCAGGTCCAAGTCAGGATGGTGTGTGGCTTGGAAAGGAACTTGTAGGTGGTGATGTTCCCATGCGTCTGCTCCCCTTGTCCTGCTATGTGGTAGAGGTCGCGGGTTTGGAAGGTGCTGTTGAAGGAGCTTTGGTGAGTTGCTGCAGTGCATCTTGTAGATGGTACACACTGCAGCCACAGTGCGTCAGTGGTGGAGGGAGTGAATGTTGAAGGTGGTGGATGGAGTGCCAATCAAGCAGGCAGCTTTATCCTGAATGGTGTCGAGCTTCTTGAGTGTTGTTGGAGCTGCACTCATCCAGGCAAGTGGAGAGTATTCCATCACACTCCTGACTTGTGCCTTGTATATGGTGGAAAGGCTTTGGGGAGTCAGGAGGTGAGACACTCGCCGCAGAATTCCCAGCCTCTGACCTGCTCTTGTAGCCACAGTATTTATATGGCTGGTCCAGTTCAGTTTCTGATCAATGGTAACCCCCAGGATGTTGATAGTGGGGGATTCAGTGATGGTAATGCCATTGAATGTCAAGGGGAGATGGTTAGAGTCTCGCTTGTTGGAGATGGTCATTGCCTGGCACTTGTGTGGTGCGAATGTTACTTGCCACTTGTCAGCCCAAGTCTGAATGTTGTCCAGGTTTTGCTGCATATGGACATGGACTGCGTCAGTATCTGACGAGTCTCGAATGGTGCTGAACAGTGTGCAATCATCAGCGAACATCCCCACTTCTGACCTTATGATGGAGGGAAGGTCATTGATGAAACAGCTGAAGATGGTTGGGCCTAGGACACTGCCCTGAGGAACTCCTGCAGTGATGTCATGTGATTGAGATGAATGACCTCCAACAACCACAGCCAACTTCCTTTGTGTTAGGTATGATTCCAACCAATGGAGAGTTTTCACCTTGATTCCCATTGACTTCAGTTTTGCTAGGGCGCCTTGATGCCACAATCGATCAAACGCTGCCTTGATATCAAGGGCAGTCACTCTCACCTCACCTCTTGAGTTCAGCTCTTTTGTCCATGTTTGGACCAAGGCTGTAATGAGGTCAGGAGCTGAGTGGCCCTGGCGGAACCCAAACTGGGCGTCAGTTAGCAGGTTATTGCTGAGTAAGTGCCGCTTGATAGCACTGTCGACATCACCCTCCATCACTTTGCTGATGATTGAGAGTAGACTGATGGGACGGTAATTGGCCGGGTCGGATTTGTCCTGCTTTTTGTAGACAGGACATATTTGGGCAGTTTTTCAAACTGCCGGGTAGATGCCAGTGTTGTAGCTGTACTGGAACAGCTTGGCTAGGGGCGCAGCTAGTTCTGGAGCACAAGTCTTCAGTACTATTGCCAGAATGTTATCAGGGCCCATAGCCTTTGCAGTATCCAGTGTCTTCAGCCATTTCTTGACATCACGTGGAGTGAATTGAATGGGCTGAAGACTGGCATCTGTGATGCTGGGGACCTCAGGAGGAGGCCGAGATGGATCATCCACTCGGCACTTCTGGCTGAAGATAGTTGCAAATGCTTCAGCCTTGTCTTTTGCACTCACGTGCTGGGCTCCACCATCATTGAGGATGGGGATATTTTTGGAGCCTCCTCCTCCTGTTAACTGTTTAATTGTCCACCACCACTCACGACTGGATGTGGCAGGACTGCAGAGCTTTGATTTGATCCGATGGTTGTGAGATCGTTTAGCTCTGTCTATCGCATGTTGCTTCCGTTGTTTGGCATGCAAGTAGTCCTATGTTGTAGCCTCACCAGGTTGACACCTCATTTTTCGGTATGCCTGGTGCTGTTCCCGGCATGCTCTCCTGCACTCTTCGTTAAACCAGGGTTGATCTCCTGGCTTGATGGTAATGGTAGAGTGAGGGATATGCCGGGCCATGAGGTTACAGATTGTGGTTGAATACAATTCTGCTGCTGCTGATGGCCTACAGCGCCTCATGGATGCCCAGTTTTGAGTTGCCAGATCTGTTCGAAATCTGTCCCATTTAGCACGGTGGTAGTGCCACACAACACGGTGGAGGGTATCCTCAACATGAAGACGGGACTTCATCTCCACAAGGACTGTGCGGTGGTCACTTCCACCAATGCTGTCATGGACAGATACATCTGCAACAGGTAGATTGGTGAGGACGAGATCAAGTAGATTTTTCCCTATTGTTGGTTCACTCACCACCTGTCACAGACCCAGTTTGGCAGGTATGTCCTTTAGGGCTCGGCCAGCTCGGTCAGTTGTGGTGCTACCGAGCCACTCTTGGTGATGGACACTGAATTCCCCCACCCAGAGGATATTTTGTGCCCTTGCTACTCTCAGTGCTTCTTCCAATTGGTGTTCAACATGAAGGAGTACTGATTCATCAGCTGAGGGAGGGCGGTAGGTGGTAATTAGCAGGAGGTTTCCTTGCCCATGTTTGACTTGATGCCATGAGACCTCATGGGGTCCTGAGTCAATGTTGAGGACACCCAGGGCTACTCCCTCCCGACTGTATACCACGGTGCCACCACCTCTGGTGGGTCTGTCCTGCCGGTGGGACAGGACATACCCAGGGATGGTGATGGTGGTGTCTGGGACATTGGTTGTAAGGTATGATTCGGTAATTATGACTATGTCAGGCTGTTGCTTGACTAGTCTGTGGGACAGCTCTCCCAATTTTGGCACAAGCCCCCAGATGTTGGTAAGGAGGACTTTGCAGGGTCGACAGGGCTGGGTTTGCCGTTATCGTTTCCGGTGCCGAGGTCGATGCCGGGTGGTCCGTCCGGTTTTATTCTTATTGTTTTTTGTAGCGGTTGTTTACAACTGAGTGGCTTGCTAGGCCATTTCAGAGGGCATTAAGAGTCAACCACATTGCTGTGGGTCTGGAGTCACATGTAGGCCAGACCAGGTAAGGACGGCAGATTTCCTTCCCTAAAGGACATTAGTGAACCAGATGGGTTTTTGCAACAATCGACAATGGTATCATGGTCGCCATTACTAAGACTAACATTTAATTCCAGAATTAAATTGAATTGAATTTAAATTGCACCAGCTGCAGTGTGGACCATCCACAGGAGGCCCTGCACCAACTCGCCAAGGATTCTTCCCCAGCCCCTCCCAAACCCACTCCCTCCTCCCCCGGCGCACCATGTCTGCAGTGTGGACCATCCACAGGAGGCCCTGCACCAACTCGCCAAGGATTCTTCCCCAGCCCCTCCCAAACCCACTCCCTCCTCCCCCGGCGCACCGTGTCTGCAGTGTGGACCATCCACAGGAGGCCCTGCACCAACTCGCCAAGGATTCTTCCCCAGCCCCTCCCAAACCCACTCCCTCCTCCCCCGGCGCACCGTGTCTGCAGTGTGGACCATCCACAGGAGGCCCTGCACCAACTCGCCAAGGATTCTTCCCCAGCCCCTCCCAAACCCACTCCCTCCTCCCCCGGCGCACCGTGTCTGCAGTGTGGACCATCCACAGGAGGCCCTGCACCAACTCGCCAAGGATTCTTCCCCAGCCCCTCCCAAACCCACTCCCTCCTCCCCCGGCGCACCGTGTCTGCAGTGTGGACCATCCACAGGAGGCCCTGCACCAACTCGCCAAGGATTCTTCCCCAGCCCCTCCCAAACCCACTCCCTCCTCCCCCGGCGCACCGTGTGTGCAGTGTGGACCATCCACAGGAGGCCCTGCACCAACTCGCCAAGGATTCTTCCCCAGCACCTCCCAAACCCACTCCCTCCACCACCTAGAAGGACCAGGGCAGCAGGTGCATGGGAACACCACCACCTCCAAGTTCCCCCCGAGTCACACACCATCCTGAGGCTGTGAAAGGCGCTGTATAAATTCAAGCTCTTTCTTATTATTTGAATTATCTTTTTAATTTCCAAGACAAGTGCAAGGATTTTGATCTTTAAGCTCCACTTTAGAAAATGACAATATTTATTTAAAAACCCTTCTGGATTCAAACTCTCCAATCACAGGCCTGGAACAGGGGAACCTGGTGAGGCCCCAGCTGGAGTATTCTGTCCAATTCTGGGCACCACACTTTAGGAAGGATGTCAAGGCCTTGGAGAGGGTGCAGAGGGGATTTACTAGAATGGTGCCAGGGATGAGGGACTTCAGTTATGTGGAGAGACTGGAGAAGCTGGGATTGTTCTCCTTAGAGCAGAGAAGGTTAAGGGGAGATTTGATAGAGGTGTTCAAAATCATGAATGGCTTAGATAGAGTAAATAAGGAGAAACTGTTTCCAGTGGCAGGAGGGTCGGTAACCAGAGGACACAGAGTGAAGGGAATTGGCAAAAGAACCAGAGGGGAGATGAGGAGAATGTTTTTACAGCGAGTTGTTGTGATCTGGAATGCGCTGCCTGAAAGGGCGGTGGAAGCAGATTCAATAGGAACTTTCAAAAGGGAATTGGAGAAATACTGGAAAAGGGAACATTTGCAGGGCTGTGGGGAAAGAGCAGGGAGTGGGACTAATTGGAGAGCTCGTTCAAAGAGCCGGCACAGGCACGATGGGCCGAATGGCCTCCTCCTGTGAGGTCTGATTCTAACCTGGTTACTGAGTTGCATTTCTGTTCTGATGAATTCTTTCCTCTTTGTTTAGTCCTGGGGCTCAATATCAGGCCGATTATTCATTATTTAAATGATATTGAATGAAGCATTCCATTGCCGCAGTATTATCAATGCTTTGTAAAAGATCTGAATCAGTTTCAATGTGACTCTCAGCGTGTCCCAGGCATCCAATGAATAATGCAGGTGCTTCGCCCCCAGTGAGAGAGAGAGACAGACAATGAGCAGCTCCTCACCCCCAGTGAGAGACAGAGACAGACAATGAGCAGCTCCTCACCCCCAGTGAGAGACAGAGACAGACAATGAGCAGCTCCTCACCCCCAGTGAGAGACCGAGACAGACAATGAGCAGCTCCTCACCCCCAGTGAGAGACAGAGACAGACAATGAGCAGCTCCTCACCCCCAGTGAGAGACAGAGACAGACAATGAGCAGCTCCTCACGCCCAGTGAGAGACAGAGACAGACAATGAGCAGCTCATCACCCCCAGTGAGAGACAGAGACAGACAATGAGCAGCTCCTCACCCCCAGTGAGAGACAGAGACAGACAATGAGCAGCTCCTCACCCCCAGTGAGAGACAGAGACAGACAATGAGCAGCTCCTCACCCCCAGTGAGAGACAGAGACAGACAATGAGCAGCTCCTCGCCCCCAGTGAGAGACAGAGACAGACAATGAGCAGCTCCTCGCCCCCAGTGAGAGACAGAGACAGACAATGAGCAGCTCCTCACCCCCAGTGAGAGACAGAGAGACAATGAGCAGCTCCTCACCCCCAGTGAGAGTCAGAGACAGACAATGAGCAGCTCCTCACCCCCAGTGAGAGACAGAGACAGACAATGAGCAGCTCCTCACCCCCAGTGAGAGACAGAGAGAGACAATGAGCAGCTCCTCACCCCCAGTGAGAGTCAGAGACAGACAATGAGCAGCTCCTCACCCCCAGTGAGAGACAGAGACAGACAATGAGCAGCTCCTCGCCCCCAGTGAGAGACAGAGAGACAATGAGCAGCTCCTCACCCCCAGTGAGAGACAGAGACAGACAATGAGCAGCTCCTCACCCCCAGTGAGAGACAGAGACAGACAATGAGCAGCTCCTCACCCCCAGTATCATTTATTTCCATTCCTGCTCTTTAAAGGTGATACCTGGTGAGATTTGCCCACATTTTATTCTTATATTTATCATAAAATTGATTCATGAATGAAAAATACTGAGAGGAGATATTTTAAATTAGGAAGAATTTACTTTCACTGGAGAGAAGCAGACTGAGAGATGATCTGATTCAAGTTTTTAAAGGTCTGGATAAACATCATAGAATCAGACAGCACAGGAGGAGGCCATTCGGCCCATCGTGCCTGTGCCGGCTCTTTGAAAGAGTTCTCCAATTAATCCCACTCCCTGCTCTTTCCCCACAGCCCTGCAATTATTTCCTCGTTACTTCAGAAGTATTTCATTGTCTGTAAAGCTCTTTGGGACGTCCTGAGGTGGTGAAAGGGGCTCGTGTGCAATCACTGAGCCACGGCTGACACACAAAAGACTATTGAAGTCTGGGTCGAACACTGCACGATAACCAGATCCAAACCTCAGCCAGGTTCCTTAACACCAGAACGATTGGCAATTGTTCCACAATATAAATCCAGGGCAATGTGGAACGAGAAAGAAGGCAATCCATTTCTCAAGTAGTCGCTTTTGATCTACGGTGAACTCCAACTTGTGTCAATTTCACCATCATCTTTCGGCACCATTACCGACTCTCATTCCTATGGCAAGAACCTCCATCCTCCAACTCTCAACCCTTCAAACAGCTTCGAGACTTCACTCGCCTGCTACACCTGTCTCTGAATTTGGATAACGGTTCATCAATGCTCCGTGCCGCCTCCATCCTGCTTACATTGGCTTTGTCCCTCCGCAGGACCTCTGACTTTGACCCTGGCCTCCCTACAATATCTCCAACCTATTCCCTGCTCCCAGGAAATATGTATCCCACATCAAAGCTCTGCAGACCTGCCACATCCAGTCGTGAATGGTGGTGGACCATTAAACAACTAACGGGAGGAGGAGGCTCCATGAATATCCCCATCCTCAATGATGGTGGAGCCCAGCAGGTGAGTGCAAAAGACAAGGCTGAAGCGTTTGCAACCATCTTTAGCCAGAAGTGCCAAGTGGATGATCCATATTAGCCTACTCCTTAGTTCCCCACCATCACAGAAGCCAGTCTTCAGCCAATTCGATTCACTCCACGTAATATCAAGAAACAGCTGAGCGCACTGGATACAGCAAAGGCTGTGGGACCCGACAACATCCCGGCTGTCATGCTGAAGACTTGTGCTCCAGAACTAGCCGCGCCTCTCGCCAAGCTGTTCCAGTACAGCTACAACACTGGCATCTATCCGACAATGTGGAAAACTGCCCAGGTATGTCCTGTCCACAAAAAGCAGGACAAATCCAATTCGAACAATTACCGCCCCATCAGTCTACTCTCAATCATCAGCAAAGTGATGGAAAGTGTCATCGACAGTGCTATCAAGTGACACTTACTCACCAATAACCTGCTCACTGATGCCCAGTTTGGGTTCCACCAGGACCACTCAGCTCCAGAACTCATTACAGACTTGGTCCAAACATGGACATAAGAACTGAATTCCAGAGGTGAGGTGAGAGTGACTGCCCTTGACATCAAGGCAGCATTTGACCGAGTGTGGCATCAAGGAGCCCTGGTAAAACTGAAGTAAATGTGAATCAGGGGGAAAACTCTCCACTGGTTGGAGTCATAACTAGCACAAAGGAAGCTGGTTGTGGTGTGAAGGAATAAGCCATATAACCTATTCAGAAAAATACACTATCTTATGAAAGAATTCTGACCTTATTAAAACATGACAAACTGGGTTTGGAAATTTAGAAACCTAACTATGAACTAGCTATGAAATTTTGCTACCGTACTAGCTATGAAATAATTCTGGCTATTGAGACAAGACAGCTGTTAATCCTGACTAAATAACCTTATTGAAACAGAAGGTGCATGGCTCTGACAGGCTGACCTTTGGGAAAAAAACAATGGTTCACCCTGGATAAGGTGTTCTAATTTAAACTTTGCAAAGGTGACATGAAATAAGGAACACTGCCTTTCACACCATTCTATATGGGAATCTCAGAACACCTGGAGATGAGACAAGATTCTGTAATATTACAAGCTGATGTGACAGTAAGAATTGCAGAGGTAGGCAGAAAGATGAATAATGATAATTAACTTGGGTCAGCAGAAACTTTAAAGGAAATACCACTGAAAAAGGGTATAAATATTGAACTCTCAAATATGATATCAGACTCGCTTTAATCGGGCAAAGCGATTCTCGGCTACAGAGGCGGCTCTGTAGTCTCCAACTCTTTGTACCTCAGGGATCAAAGGTATTTGATATTGATGGATATCCTGTATAGAAAACTTTAAGAACTGTAATATTGTAGCAAAGTTAAGAATTAAAAGTAAGATTCTCTGTTAATAAGATATTTTTCTCTTCTTAGAGCTGTTAACATTGCGATTGACTGATTCACCAACTGTAAATTGCATGTCGGTTCTCTTAATAAATCTCTATATATATTTAGAATTGTCTCACGTATGTCTTATGTATCAATAACTCACAAACTCAATCTCTGTACACTCTTTGGTGAAGAGTTACAGAACTCTGAGGGAGTTTTCTGGACCCTGATTATATCCGGGATGTTACAGTCTATCTAAACTTATTAAAAGCGCAATCTGGAGGACGGTAACATTCTTGGGTTGTTCCTTTCCTTTAGGGAGAGATAGCTGGGTCATTTAGACCCAATTAAGCGTCTTTAGGATTCGGCTACCTCAAACTTTAGTTGAAAGTGACCGTCTGAGAAATACGCCTAATCCGGGGTAGCCTATAAGGGGCTAGGACTGGTAAATATCCCTTCATTGGTGGTTGGAGGTCAGTCATCACAGCCCCAGGACATCGCTGCAGGAGTTCCTCAGGGCAGTGTCCTAGGCCCAACCATCTTCAGCTGCTTCATCAATGAACTTCCCTCCATCATAAGGTCAGAAGTGGGGATGTTCGCTGATGACTACAGAGTGTTCAGTGCCATTCGCAACTCCTCAGATAATGAAGCAGTCCATGCCCGCATGTAGCAAGACCTGGACGACATTCAGCTTGAGCTGATAAGTAACGGGTAACATTCGCGCCACACAAGTGCCAGGCAATGACTATCTCCAACAAGCGAGCATCTAACCACCGCCCCTTGACATTCAACTGCATTACAATCGCTGAATCCCCCACCATCAATATCCTGGGGGCCACCATTGACCAGAAGCTTAACTGGACCAGCCACATAAATACTGTGGCAACAAGAGCAGTTCAGAGGCTGGGCATTCTGTGGCGAGTGTCTCACCTCCTGACTCCCCAAAGACTTTCCACCACCTACAAGGCACAATTCAGGAGTGTGATGGAATACTCTTCACTTGCCTGGGTGAGCGCAGCTCCAACAACACAAAATAAGCTTGACACCATCCAAGACAAAGCAGCCCGCTTGATTGGCACCGCATCCATCAACTTAAACATGCACTCCCCCCACCACCGGCACACCGTGGCTGCAGTGTGAACCATCTACAAGATGCACTGCAGCAACTCACCAAGGCTTCTTCAGCAGCACCTCCCAAGGACAAGGGCAGCAGGCACATGGGAACACCACCACCTCCAAGTTCCCCTCCAAGTCACACACCATCCTGACTTGGAAATATATCGGCCGTTCCTTCATCGTCGCTGGGTCAAAATCCTGGAACTCCCTCCCTAACAGCACTGTGGGAGCACCTTCACCACACGGACTGCAGTGGTTCAAGAAGGCAGCTCACCACCACCTTCTCAAGGGGCAATTAGGGATGGGCAATAAATGCCGGCCTTGCCAGTGATGCCCACATCCCATGAACTAGTAAAAACAAGTCCCCCATTATCACTACTCTATATTCTTGAACCTCTCTGTAATTTCCCAGTAAATTTGCTCCTCTATATCCCTCCCACTAGTTGGCAGCCTATAGAATACACCAAGTAGTGAAATGGCACCTCTATTATTTCTTCACTCCAACCAAATAGATTCTGTCCTTGACCCCTCCGGGACATCCTCTCTCTCCAGCACGGTAACATTTTCCACAACCAATACTGCCACCCCACCTCCTTTCAGTTGCTGACACTTTATTCTTATTTATCATAAAATTAATTCATGAATGAAAAGTACTGAGAGGAGATTTCTTAAATTAGGTAGAATTTACTTTCACTGGAGAGAAGCAGACTGAGAGATGATCTGATACAAGATTTTAAAGGTCTGGATAAACATCACAGAATCAGACAGCACAGGAGGAGGCCATTCGGCCCATCGTGCCTGTGCCGGCTCTTTGAAAGAGCTCTCCAATTAGTCCCACTCCCTGCTCTTTCCCTACAGCCCTGCAATTATTCCCTCGTTACTTCAGAAGTACTTCATTGTCTGTAAAGCACTTTGGGACGTCCTGAGGTGGTGAAAGGGGCTCGTGTGCAACCACTGAGCCACGGCTGACACACAAAAGACTATTGAAGTCTGGGTCGAACACTGCACGATAACCAGATCCAAACCTCAGCCAGGTTCCTTAACACCAGAACGATTGGCAACTGTTCCACAATATAAATCCTGGGCAATGGGGAACGAGAAAGAAGACAATCCATTTCTCAATTAGCTCACAGAACATTATTGCCTCCTCAGCATGTGTGAGAGGGAAGGTTCATTTGAAGATTAAAAGCTGAAAACCAATTCCCACTGAAACACAAATCAATAGGAAGACAGAACGAGACCCAGAGTTGAGCAGAGTGCGCTTGTAAATGGAAATAAGGGTCTGATTGAGCGACAGACGCACAGCATTCCTTCCGGGAACATTATCTTCACCCATGGAGAATATTCCCCTCTCCTGAAGTTTGAGCAATGATTTATTTATAATAAACCCGTGTTGGGGAATTGAACCCGATTGGTCAGTTGTCCAGTGGCAGGTGATTGGCTGAAACCTTCGACTTCCTGTGACAGGCATTGAGTTGGGATCCTGTTATCAGGAATGCTCAGTGATTCCCAGCAGCCCAGAGGTTGGGATTGCTGTAGGACGGGTCTCTTTAATAACCTGGAAAAGCAGAAACTCTGGGAGACACGGAATTAATCTGGGCTGCTGCAGCTGTTCAGAGAATCTCACAGCCCAGGAGGAGGCCATTCGGCCCATCGGGCCTGTGCTGGCTCTTTGACAGAGCTCTCCAATTAGTCCCTCTCTCCCGCTCTTTCCCCACAGCCTGACAAACATTTCCTTTTCAAATATTTATCCAAATCCCATTGGTCTGAGGTGGCAGGTGGGGAGGATGAAGTAGGAACAGGAGGAGGTCATTCAGCCCGTCAAGCCTGATCCGCCATTCAATTTGATCATGACTGATCTGTATCTCCAACCTATTTACACATTTAGCTCCGTGCTCTGGATACGTGTCTCAGCCATGGCTCAGTGGGCAGCACTCTTGTCTCTGCGTCAGAAGGTCATGGGATTCAAGTTCCGTTCCACAGACTCGAGCCCATAATCCAGGCTGACAGTCCCAGTGCAGTCCTGCAGGAGCGCTGCACTGTCAGAGGGGCAGTAATGAGGGAGTGCTGCACTATCGGAGGGACAGTCCTGAGGGAATGCTACACTGTCGGAGGGGCAGTACTGAGGGAGCACTGCACTGTCAGAGGGGCAGTACTGAGGGGGCACTGCACTGTTGGAGGGACAGTGCTGAGGGAGGGACTGTACTGTCGGAGGGGCAGTACTGAGGGAGCACTGCACTGCTGGAGGGACAGTACTGAGGGAGGGACTGTACTGTCGGAGGGGCAGTACTGAGGGAGCACTGCACTGTTGGAGGGACAGTACTGAGGGAGCACTGTAATGTCGGAGGGGCAGTACTGAGGGAGTGCCGCACTGTCGGAGGGGCAGTACTGAGGGAGCACTGCATTGTCGGAGCGACAGTACTGAGGGAGTGCTGTACTGTCAGGGGGGCAGTACTGAGCGAGTGTTGCACTGTCGGAGGGTCAGTACTGAGGGAGCACTGCACTGTTGGAGGGACAGTACTGAGGGAGCGCTGTACTGTCAGAGGGACAGTACTGAGGGAGCACTGCACTGTTGGAGGGACAGTACTGAGGGAGCGCTGTACTGTCGGAGCGGCAGTACTGAGGGGGCGCTGCACTGTTGGAGGGACATTACTGAGGGAGTGCTGCACTGTTGGAGGGACAGTACTGAGGGAGCGCTGCACTGTCGGAGGGGCAGTACTGAGGGAGCGCTGCACTGTCGGAGGGGCAGTATTGAGGGAGCGCTGCACTGTCTGAGGGTTAAACCGAGGTTACATCTGCCCTCTCAGTTCATCATGAATGATCCCACGGCACTATTCGAAGAAGAGCAGGGGAGTTCTCCTGGTCTCATGTCCAATATTTATCCCTCAACCAACATCACTAAAACCGATTATATGGCCATTGTCACGTTGCAGTTTTGGGAGCTTGCTGTGCGCAGAATGGCGATCACATTTCCTACATTCCAACAGTGACTACACTTCAATAGTCCTTCATTGTCTGTGAAGTGCTTTGGGACGTCCTGAGTTTGTGAAAGGCGCTATAGAAATGCAAGTCCTTTCAATCTTTCTTTCCTTCTCATGATTCTACAGGAGCTCCTTTCAACAAAGTATCTGAGATCAAAACCTCTCCCTTTCCAGCAGTCGATGCTCAATCTCTCTCAGTAAAAGATTCCGTTGG
Source organism: Somniosus microcephalus (assembly GCF_052327205.1). Taxonomy (NCBI): domain Eukaryota; kingdom Metazoa; phylum Chordata; class Chondrichthyes; order Squaliformes; family Somniosidae; genus Somniosus; species Somniosus microcephalus. The sequence continues at coordinate 378,224,876 of NC_140989.1, read as the reverse complement.
CAGGTTTTGTAGACCGAGGATGATAAAGTTCTTTGTAGACACAGAAACAAAGCTCTCTCCTCTCTCCAGTGTCCTAACATGCTCAGATTACAGATCAGACATTCAGAAATGATGGCGCTTTAATACCTTGGTCACGGAGGAAGCCCAGATAGAAAGATTGCTCCTGTAAATGTTCCAGACACAGAGTTTAACGTTTCTAGTAACTCCAAGCTGCTATTTTATCCTCACAGCCTAATTAGCCGATGGCCGGGGTCGGGGGTCAGTGTTGTGTAAACGGGGCTAATAAATGAAACCAGTCTCAGTGACTGAGACACAAATGTATATTCAGCCTGTGCGATACCTCAGAGAGAATCCAACCTCCGCTGAATCTATTCATGGAAGATCTGAAGCTAAGGATTGAAACCAAGTGAATTGAGAGCTCCTGACTAACAAGGACACCTTCTGGAACAGTGCGAGGGGGAGACTGGGAGCTGACATCACTCTCCGCCAGTACTTTGAACTGAGAGGGTCGATGGAGAGAAACTTCTTCCGCTGGTGGGTGAGTCTAGGACAAGGGGACAGAACCTTAAAATCCGAGCCAGGCCATTCAGGAGAGAAGTTAGGAAACACTTCTTCACACAAAGGGTGGTGGAAGTGTGGAACTCCCCCCCACACAAAGCATTGGTGCCGGGGCTCAATTAATCATTTTATAGAATCAGAGAATGGTTACAGCACGGAACAAGGCCATTCGGCCCGTCGAGCCCGTGCCGGCTCTCTGCAACAGCACTTCAGCTAGTCCCACTCCCCCGCCCTTTCCCCGGAGCCCTGCTAATTACTGTCCATCAGATAATTATCCAACTCCCCTTTGAAAGCTGTGATTGAATCTGCCTCCACCGCCCTTTCAGGCAGTGCATTCCAGATCATAACCACTCGCTGAGTAAAAAAGTTTTTCCTCATTTCGCCTTTGGTTCTTTTGCCAATCACCTTAAATCTGTGTCCTCTGGTTCTCGACCCTTCCGCCAATGGGAACAGTTTCTCTCTATCGACTCTGTCCAGACCCCTCATGATTTTGAACACCTCTATCAAATCTCCTCTCAACCTTCTCTGCTCCAAGGAGAACAACCCCAGCTTCTCCAGTCTATCCACGTAACTGAAGTCCCTCATTCCAGGAATCATTCTCATTAATCTTTTCTGCACCCTCTCTAAGGCCTTCACATCCTTCCTAAAGTGTGGTGCCCAGAATTGGACACAATACTCCAGTGGGGCCGAACCAGTGTTTTATACAGGTTCATCATAATTTCCACACTTTTGTTCTCTATCCCTCTATTTATGAAGCCCAGGATCCCGTAAGCCTTTTTAACTGCTTTCTCAACCTGCCCTGCCACCTTCAACACACAGACCCCCCCAGGTCTCTCTGTTCGTGCCCCCCTTTCAGGATCGGACCATTTAGTTTATATTTCCTCTCCTCATTCTTTCTACCAAAATGTATCACTTCACACTTTTCTGCGTTAAATTTCATCTGCCACGTGTCCACCCATTTCACCAGCCTGTCTATGTCTTCCTGAAGTCTATCACTCTCCTCCTCACTGTTCACTGTACTTCCAAGTTTATTTTCATCTGCAAATTTTGAATTTGTGCCCTGTCCACCCAAGTCCAAGTCATTAATATATATCAAGAAAAGCAGTGGTCCTAGAACCGACCCCTGGGGAACACCACTGTAAACCTTCCTCCAGTCCAAAAAACAATCGTTCACCACTACTCTCTGATCTTATCTCTTAGCCAGTTTCATATCCAGACTACCACAGTGCCTTGAATTCCAGGGGCTTCAACTATGTTGGCAAGCCTATTATGTGGCACTTTGTCGAACACCTTTTGGAAATCCATGTACACCACGTCAACCGCATTACCCTCATCAACCCTCTGTTAGCTCATTAAAGATCTCATTCAAGTTAGTTAAACACGATTTGCCTTTAACAAATCCGTGCTGGCTTTCCTTAATTAATCCACACTTGTCCAAGTGACTGTTAATTTTGTCCCTGATTACTGTTTCTAAAAGCTTCCCCACTACCGAGGTCAAAGTGACTGGCCTGTAGTTGCTGGGTTTATCTTTACACCCTTTTTTGAACAATGGTGTAACATTTGCAATTCTCCAGTCCTCTGGCACCACCCCTGTATCTAAGGAGGATTGGAATATTATGGCCGGTACCTCCGCCATTTCCTCCCTCAATTCTAGAGAGGAGATAGTTCGGGTACAGAGTCAGCACATTCCAACGAGGGGGAAAGGAAGTGAATCCATAGCTACAGCTCCCTGGATGACTAAAGATACAGGCCGTGAGATTGGGAAGTTTATCGCCGGTCAATCTGAGATGGATACATTTTCCTAGCCAAGGGTATTAAGGGATATGGAGCCAAGGCGGGTAAATGGAGTTAGGATACAGATCAGCCATGATCTCATTGAATGGCCGAACAGGCTCGAGAAGGTGTCCTTGGTAGTATGGGTGTGAATGGCCTCCTCCTGTTCCTATGTTCCTATGTACTGACAGTAAAGAGCGAGAATGATGGTGAGCCGGGTTTATTAATATTCAATATTTCACCAATGAGGTCGGGGTGACATATAGGGGGGATTAAAGGAAATTAAATGGAAGGCAGCGATAAACTAACATAATCTGAGCCTCAATCTTCAGGGAGGTTAAAATAAAGATAGAATGGAGTAAATATCTCTGTGAAAGAATGAAGGGGATAAAGAGGATGAATGGAATGAAACCCTGACTCCGGAATCTCGGGCTCAGATATTTATTGGTCTGTTTATTACCATCTCTCATGGATTGGATGGTTCGTGTGAGCAATTCGATTATAGGACAGGATCAAACAACAACAACCTGCATTTATATAGCGCCTTTAATGTAGGAAAACGTCCCAAGGTGCTTCACACCAGCTTAATCTGAGAAAAATTGACACCGAGCCACAGAAGGAGATATTAGGACAGGGGAACAAAAGCTTGGTCACAGAGGTAGATCTTAAGGAGAGTCTTAAAGGAGGAGAGCGAGGCGGAGAGGTTTAGGGAGGGAATTCCAGAGCTTAGGGCCCAGGCAGCTGAAGGCACGGCCACCAATGGTGGAGCGAAGGGAGTGGGGAATGGACAAGAGGCCAGAATTGGAGGAGCGCAGAGATCTCGGAGGGTTGTAGGGCCCACAGGGAGATCTGTTGTCCTCACATTCCCGGTGTTGGAGGAGCGCAGTGATCTCGGAGGGTTAAAGTGCCCACAGGGAGATCTGTTGTCCTCACATTCCCGGTGTTGGAGGAGCGCAGTGATCTCGGAGGGTTGTGGGGCCCACAGGGAGATCTGGTGTCCTCTCATTCCCGGTGTTGTAGGAGCGCAGTGATTTCGGAGGGTTGTAGGGCCCACAGGGAGATCTGTTGTCCTCACATTCCCGGTGTTGGAGGAGCGCAGTGATCTCGGAGGGTTGTAGGGCCCACAGGGAGATCTGTTGTCCTCACATTCCCGGTGGTGGAGGAGCGCAGTGATCTCGGAGGCTTGTAGGGCCCACAGGGAGATCTGTTGTCCTCACATTCCCAGTGTTGGAGGAGCGCAGTGATCTCGGAGGGTTGTAGGGTCCACAGGGAGATCTGTTGTCCTCACATTCCCGGTGTTGGAGGAGCGCAGTGATCTCGGGGGGTTGTAGGGCCCACAGGGAGATCTGTTGTCCTCACATTCCCGGTGTTGGAGTGGCGCAGTGATCTCGGAGGGTTGTAGAGCCCACAGGTATATTTGTTGTCCTCACATTCACGGTGTTGGAGGAGCGCAGTGATCTCGGAGGGTTGTAGGGCCCACAGGGAGATCTGTTGTCCTTACATTCCCAGTGTTGGAGGAGCGCAGTGATCTCGGAGGGCTGTAGGGCCCACAGGGAGATCTGTTGTCCTCACATTCCCGGTGTTGGAGGAGCGCAGTGATCTCGGGGGTTTGTAGGGCCCACAGGGAGATCTGTTGTCCTCACATTCCCGGAAGGGGCCAGTGACACGCCGAGGCTGCCTTCGTTCACCCTCCATATTACAGCACTCGGTCGATGTAACCTCTGAGTTGGTTGAGGGAGGAATGTTGACCAGGACACCGGGAGATCTCTCTGCTCCTCTTCCAATGGGGCAACAGATGGATTCCCATTGGCTGATGTCTTCTTGCCCCATGAAGGTGAGTGTCTGTGAGAGCTCGGAGTTTGTAGAAGGAACTTTTCTCCCTTTTGATGAACTGTTTAAGAGAAGCCTCTTATTGAGCTGAGCTCCAGCCCACTGACTCCTGCACTGAGCTGAGCAAAGTCCTGCTCTCTATCCCATTACTGTCAGCTCAAACTCATCCTTAATGCTTCACCTCACTCCACACTCGGACACCAGGCAGACCAACAAGCTCGTCCCCAGTCCTGGGCTTCAGACACTGAGTGACAAGGACAGAAAATCATTGCAGTCAAAACATCTCAACCCAAGGATATTATAATCGCAAATTAAATCAGTGGCCTTGAAAGGGAATAATGGAGCTGGTGAGGGCTGGAAGATGAAGGAATCAACGTTTAACACCCGTTATACTGAATCTCCTCGATTCAGCGGGACTGCTACATGACAAGTTGGGGCAACGATTCAGTCATTGAATGTCCTGTTAATTGCTGCCAGTGATTAATGGAATCCCAGACAAGGTGTTTATTCCAAGGACCATCTGCACATCATTCCATCAGATGATGGGATTAAGCAGAGAGACGTCCCGATGAACCTCAGCACTCTCGTTCCCCAGTCACTGCCCGAGGAATGAAACTGGGTGACCCTCTCTGTTATTAAAGCAGGTACAGTGTTCAACCATAAATGTATTTTGATGCTTTGGCAACATAAGATGAACCTTATCATGCCAATAAAGCGATTTGTATTGTATTGTATTGTACAGTAGAGTAATCCCTATCACTGTAACACCCGCCCGCCCGACACCCCTCCCCATCACTGTAACCCCCTCCCAACCTACACCCCTCCCCATCACTGTAACCCCCTCCCACCCTACACCCCTCCCCATCACTGTAACCCCCTCCCACCCTACACCCCTCCCCATCACTGTAACCCCCTCCCACCCTACACCCCTCCCCATCACTGTAACCCCCTCCCACCCTACACCCCTCCCCATCACTGTAACCCCCTCCCACCCTACACCCCTCCCTATCACTGTAACCCCCTCCCACCCTACACCCCTTCCCATCAATGTAACCCCCTCCCACCCTACACCCCTCCCCATCACTGTAACCCCCTCCCACCCTACACCCCTCCCCATCACTGTAACCCCCTCCCACCCTACAACCCTCCCCATCACTGTAACCCCCTCCCACCCTACACCCCTCCCCATCACTGTAACCCCCTCCCACCCTACACCCCTCCCTATCACTGAAAACCCCTCCCACCCTACACCCCTCCCCATCACTGTAAACCCCGCCCACCCTACACCCCTCCCTATCACTGTAACCCCCTCCCACCCTACGCCCCTCCCTATCACTGTAACCCCCTCCCACCCTACACCGCTCCCCATCACTGTAACCCCCTCCCACCCTACACCCCTCCCCATCACTGTAACCCCCGCCCACCCTAAACCCCTCCCCATCACTGTAACCCCCTCCCACCCTACACCCCTCCCTATCACTGTAACCCCCTCCCACCCTACACCCCTCCCCATCACTGTAACCCCCTCCCACCCTACACCCCTCCCCATCACTGTAACCCCCTCCCACCCTACACCCCTCCCCATCACTGTAACCCCCGCCCACCCTACACCCCTCCCCATCACTGTAACCCCCTCCCACCCTACACCCCTCCCCATCACTGTAACCCCCGCCCACCCTACACCCCTCCCTATCACTGTAACCCCCTCCCACCCTACACCCCTCCCTATCACTGTAACCCCCTCCCACCCTACACCCCTCCCTATCACTGTAACCCCCGCCCACCCTACACCCCTCCCCATCACTGTAACCCCCTCCCACCCTACACCCCTCCCTATCACTGTAACCCCCTCCCACCCTACACCCCTCCCCATCACTGCAACCTCCTCCCACCCTACACCCCTCCCTATCACTGTAACCCCCTCCCACCCTACACCCCTCCCCATCACTGTAACCCCCTCCCACCCTACACCCCTCCCCATCACTGTAACCCCCTCCCACCCTACACCCCTCCCTATCACTGTAACCCCCGCCCACCCTACACCCCTCCCCATCACTGTAACCCCCTCCCACCCTACACCCCTCCCTATCTCTGTAACCCCCTCCCAACCTACACCCCTCCCTATCACTGTAACCCCCACCCACCCTACACCCCTCCCTATCAATAATACAATACAATACAAATCGCTTTATTGGCATGATAAGGTACATCTTATGTTGCCAAAGCATCAAAATACATTTATGGTTGAACACATAAACGCGGTTCCATTCATACAGTGTATAAACAGGTATATCCCTGAGTTTATAAATATATTTTCGCCTTGTTTATATATACTCTTGTCTTAGTTTACTGGTTGTCCCTCTGTTCATGGCAAGCTGTAACATAGTGTGCCGCCAGTGTTACACAGCTTCTCTCCTCCCCCAGTAGGAATGGGAGTTTTTGGTTGTCAGTCAGATTTCTGAATTCAGGGCATATTTGTGAGAATTTTTGATAGAAATTCTCTCTGATGCCCTGATATTTTCCACAGGCTGTGAGGAAGTGCATCTCTGTCTCAACTACTCCCTGACTGCAGTGAGAGCATATCCTGTCTTCTCTTGGCAGCCTGGTCTGCCTGTGTCTGCCTTTTTCGATCGCTAGGCTATGTTCGCTAAGTCTGTACCTTGTCAAGGTTCTTCTCAGTTTGTTATCCTTTACCATGGTCAGGTAATCAGCTATGTTGTATTGTCTGTTTAGGGCCAAGTAGCAATTGAGTTTGCTTTGGGTTTTTGTTGTTTCTGCCCAATATGACAGATATTTTTCCTTTTGCTTAGCGACGATTGTGTTGGGTCGAATTCTTTGTGTTACCCTGTCACTGTCCTGGGGCTGGTTATTGTTAGTATTGTTATTAGTTACTTTATTGAGTCCCAGGACTAGTTGACTGAGGGTATTCTTCTTTATGGTCAGCTCTTGGCATTTCAGGGCGTCGTAGTGATAGCATTGGGGGTTGCTCATTTGTAGGTGATTCCAAAATTTGGTGGCTCTTTTTTGGATAGTGATTATTAATGGGTATTGGCCTAGTTCCGCCCTGCATGCGTTGTTTACTGTTTTCCTTTGAGTCCGGAGGATACTTTTACAGAATTCCGCATGTAGGATCTCAATTGGGTGTTTGTCCCATTTTGCAAAATCTTGTTGTGTTAGTGGTCCCCAGACCTCACTGCCATAGAGTGCAATTGGTTCAATTACTGATTTGAAAATTTTGAGCCAAATGCTAATTGGGATTTCTATTTGGATTGATTTTTTGATGGCATAGAAAGCCCTTCTTGCTTTCTCTTTCAGTTCATTCACAGCCAGTTTGAAGTTTCCCGTAGAACTGATTTTTAAGCCCAAGTATGTGTAGTGAGTGGTTTGTTCAATTTTGGTTGTTCTTACTGTGAAATTTATTGTGGGTCCATGTTGTTTGGATCTTTGCTGGAACACAAGGACTTTGGTTTTTTGGGGATTTATTGTCAGGGCCCAAGTCTGGCAGTACGACTCCAGCAGGTCCAGGTTCTGCTGTAGACCCTCCTTAGTTGGTGACAGCAGAACCAGGTCGTCGGCATAGAGGAGGAATTTAACCTTGGATTCATATAGGGTGAGGCCGGGTGCTGTAGATTGTTCAAGTAGTTTTGCCAATCCATTAATGTAAATATTAAAGAGTGTCGGTGAGATTGGCGAGCCCTGCGTCTCCCCCCGCCCCTGTGGGAAGTATTTTGTTTGTTTGTCTCCAATTTTAACTGCACATTTATTGTTTGTATACATTGATTTAATTACATCATATGTTTTCCCTCCTACCCCGCTTTCGATAAGTTTCAGGAATAAACCGTCATGCCAGATGGAGTCGAAAGCCTTCTGGAAATCTACAAAGCATGCGTAGATTTTGCTTTTGTTATGGTGAACGTGTTTGTCAATTAGGGTCTGTAGGGTGAAGATATGATCGGATGTTCTATAGTTTGGCAGGAATCCAATTTGGCTTTTACTATCACTGTAACCCCCTCCCACCCTACACCCCTCCCCATCTCTGTAACCCCCTCCCACCCTACACCCCTCCCCATCACTGTAACCCCCTCCCACCCTACACCCCTCCCTATCACTGTAACCCCCTCCCACCCTACACCCCTCCCCATCACTGTAACCCCCTCCCGCCCTACACCCCTCCCTATCACTGTAACCCCCGCCCACCCTACACCCCTCCCTATCACTGTAACCCCCTCCCACCCTACACCCCTCCCTATCTCTGTAACCCCTGCCCACCCTACACCCCTCCCTATCACTGTAACCCCCTCCCACCCTACACCCCTCCCCATCACTGTAACCCCCTCCCACCCTACACCCCTCCCCATCACTGTAACCCCTGCCCACCCTACACCCCTCCCCATCACTGTAAACCCCTCCCACCCGACACCCCTCCCTATCACTGTAAACCCCTCCCACCCTACACCCCTCCCTATCACTGTAAGCCCCTCCCACCCTACACCCCTCCCTATCACTGTAACCGCTGCCCACCCTACACCCCTCCCTATCACTGTAACCCCCTCTCACCCTACACCCCTCCCTATCACTGTAAACCCCTCCCACCCTACACCCCTCCCCATCACTGTAACCCCCTCCCACCCTACACCCCTCCCTATCACTGTAACCCCCTCCCACCCTACACCCCTCCCTATCACTGTAACCCCCTCCCACCCTACACCCCTCCCTATCACTGTAACCCCCTCCCACCCTACACCCCTCCCTTTCACTGTAACCCCCAACTACCCTACACCCCTCCCCATCACAGTAACCCCTTCCCACCCTACACCCCTCGCTTTCACTGTAACCCCGTCCCACCCTACACCCCTCCCTATCACTGTAACCCCCGCCCGCCCTACACACCTCCCCATCACTGTAACCCCCTCCCACCCTACACCCCTCCCTATCACTGTAACCCCCTCCCACCCTACACCCCTCCCTATCACTGTAACCCCCTCCAACCCTACACCCCTCCCTATCAGTGTAACCCCCTCCCACCCTACACCCCTCCCTATCACTGTAACCCCGTCCCACCCTAAACCCCTCCCCATCACTGTAACCCCCTCGCACCCTGCACCCCTCCCCATCACTGTAACCCCCTCCCACCCTACACCCCTCCCCATCACTGTAACCCCCTCCCACCCTACACCCCTCCCCATCACTGTAACCCCGTCCCACCCTACACCCCTCCCCATCACTGTAACCCCCTCCCACCCTACACCCCTCCCCATCACTCTAACCCCCTCCCAACCTACACCCCTCCCCATCACTGTAACCCCCTCCCACCCTACACCCCTCCCCATCACTGTAACCCACTCCCGCCCTACACCCCTCCCTATCACTGTAACCCCCTCCCACCCTACACCCCTCCTTATCACTGTAACCCCCGCCCGCCCTACACAATACAATACAATACAATACAAATCGCTTTATTGGCATGATAAGGTACATCTTATGTTGCCAAAGCATCAAAATACATTTATGGTTGAACACATAAACGCGGTTCCATTCATACAGTGTATAAACAGGTATATCCCTGAATTTATAAATATATTTTCGCCTTGTTTATATATACTCTTGTCTTCGTTTACTGGTTGTCCCTCTGTTCATGGCAAGCTGTAACATAGTGTGCCGCCAGTGTTACACAGCTTCTCTCCTCCCCCAGTAGGAATGGGAGTTTTTGGTTGTCAGTCAGATTTCTGAATTCAGGGCATATTTGTGAGAATTTTTGATAGAAATTCTCTCTGATGCCCTGATATTTTCCACAGGCTGTGAGGAAGTGCATCTCTGTCTCAACTACTCCCTGACTGCAGTGAGAGCATATCCTGTCTTCTCTTGGCAGCCTGGTCTGCCTGTGTCTGCCTTTTTCGATCGCTAGGCTATGTTCGCTAAGTCTGTACCTTGTCAAGGTTCTTCTCAGTTTGTTATCCTTTACCATGGTCAGGTAATCAGCTATGTTGTATTGTCTGTTTAGGGCCAAGTAGCAATTGAGTTTGCTTTGGGTTTTTGTTGTTTCTGCCCAATATGACAGATATTTTTCCTTTTGCTTAGCGACGATTGTGTTGGGTCGAATTCTTTGTGTTACCCTGTCACTGTCCTGGGGCTGGTTATTGTTAGTATTGTTATTAGTTACTTTATTGAGTCCCAGGACTAGTTGACTGAGGGTATTCTTCTTTATGGTCAGCTCTTGGCATTTCAGGGCGTCGTAGTGATAGCATTGGGGGTTGCTCATTTGTAGGTGATTCCAAAATTTGGTGGCTCATTTTTGGATTGTGATTATTAATGGGTATTGGCCTAGTTCCGCCCTGCATGCGTTGTTTACTGTTTTCCTTTGAGTCCGGAGGATACTTTTACAGAATTCCGCATGTAGGATCTCAATTGGGTGTTTGTCCCATTTTGCAAAATCTTGTTGTGTTAGTGGTCCCCAGACCTCACTGCCATGGAGTGCAATTGGTTCAATTACTGATTTGAAAATTTTGAGCCAAATGCTAATTGGGATTTCTATTTGGATTGATTTTTTGATGGCATAGAAAGCCCTTCTTGCTTTCTCTTTCAGTTCATTCACAGCCAGTTTGAAGTTTCCCGTAGAACTGATTTTTAAGCCCAAGTATGTGTAGTGAGTGGTTTGTTCAATTTTGGTTGTTCCTACTGTGAAATTTATTGTTGGTCCATGTTGTTTGGATCTTTGCTGGAACACAAGGACTTTGGTTTTTTGGGGATTTATTGTCAGGGCCCAAGTCTGGCAGTACGACTCCAGCAGGTCCAGGTTCTGCTGTAGACCCTCCTTAGTTGGTGACAGCAGAACCAGGTCGTCGGCATAGAGGAGGAATTTAACCTTGGATTCATATAGGGTGAGGCCGGGTGCAACCTCCCCATCACTGTAACCCCCTCCCACCCTACACCCCTCCCCATCACTGTAACCCCGTCCCACCCTACACCCCTCCCTATCACTGTAACCCCCTCCCACCCTACACCACTCCCCATCACTGTAACCCCCGCCCGCCCTACACCCCTCCCCATCTCTGTAACCCCCTCCCACCCTACACCCCTCCCCATCACTGTAACCCCGTCCCACCCTACACCCCTCCCTATCACTGTAACCCCCTCCCACCCTACACCCCTCCCTATCACTGTAACCCCCTCCCACCCTACACCCCTCCCCATCACTGTAACCCCCTCCCACCCTACACCCCTCCCTATCACTGTAACCCCCTCCCACCCTACACCCCTCCCTATCACTGTAACCCTCTCCCACCCGACACCCCTCCCCATCACTGTAACCCCCTCCCACCCTACACCCCTCCCCATCACTGTAACCCCCTCCCACCCTACACCCCTCCCTATCACTGTAACCACCTCCCACCCTACACCCTTCCCTATCACTGTAACCTCCTTCCGCCCTACACCCCTCCCTATCACTGTAACCCCCTCCCACCCTACACCCCTCCCTATCACATTAACCCACTCCCGCCCTACACCCCTCCCCATCATTGTAACCCTCTCCCACCCTACACCCCTCCCTGTCACTGTAACCCCCTCCCATCCTACACTCCTCCCTATCACTGTAACCCCCTCCACCCTACACCCCTCCCTATCAATACAATACAATACAAATCGCTTTATTGGCATGATAAGGTACATCTTATGTTGCCAAAGCATCAAAATACATTTATGGTTGAACACATAAACGCGGTTCCATTCATACAGTGTATAAACAGGTATATCCCTGAGTTTATAAATATATTTTCGCCTTGTTTATATATACTCTTGTCTTAGTTTACTGGTTGTCCCTCTGTTCATGGCAAGCTGTAACATAGTGTGCCGCCAGTGTTACACAGCTTCTCTCCTCCCCCAGTAGGAATGGGAGTTTTTGGTTGTCAGTCAGATTTCTGAATTCAGGGCATATTTGTGAGAATTTTTGATAGAAATTCTCTCTGATGCCCTGATATTTTCCACAGGCTGTGAGGAAGTGCATCTCTGTCTCAACTACTCCCTGACTGCAGTGAGAGCATATCCTGTCTTCTCTTGGCAGCCTGGTCTGCCTGTGTCTGCCTTTTTCGATCGCTAGGCTATGTTCGCTAAGTCTGTACCTTGTCAAGGTTCTTCTCAGTTTGTTATCCTTTACCATGGTCAGGTAATCAGCTATGTTGTATTGTCTGTTTAGGGCCAAGTAGCAATTGAGTTTGCTTTGGGTTTTTGTTGTTTCTGCCCAATATGACAGATATTTTTCCTTTTGCTTAGCGACGATTGTGTTGGGTCGAATTCTTTGTGTTACCCTGTCACTGTCCTGGGGCTGGTTATTGTTAGACTGTAACCCCCTCCCACCCTACACCCCTCCCTATCACTGTAACCCCCTCCCACCCTTCACCCCTCCCTATCACTGTAACCCCCTCCCAGCCTACACCCCTCCCTATCACTGTAACCACCTCCCGCCCTACACCCCTCCCCATCACTGTAACCCCCTCCCACCCTACACCCTTCCCTATCACTATAACCCCCTCCCACCCTACACCCCTCCCTATCACTGTAACCCCCTCCCACCCATCACCCCTCCCTATCACTGTAACCCCCTCCCACCGCATACCCCTCCCTATCACTGTAACGCCCTCCCGCCCTACACCCCTCCCCATCACTGTAACCCCCTCCCACCCTACACCCCTCCCTATCACTGTAACCCCCTCCCACCCTTCACCCCTCCCTATCACTGTAACCCCCTCCCACCCTATTCCCCTCCCTATCACTGTAACCCCCTCCCGCCCTACACCCCTCCCCATTACTGTAACCCCCTCCCACCCTACACCCCTCCCTATCAGTGTAACCCCCTCCCACCCTACACCCTCCCAATCTCTGTAACCTCCTCCCTTTCTATAACTGTGGGGAAGTGTGAGTTCAAAATTTGAGAACGACAGATTATTGTTGGGTGAGGGTATTAAGGGTTACAGGACTAAGACGGGTAGATGGAGTTAAGATACAGATCAGCAATGAGCTAATTGAATGGTGGAACTGGCTCGAGGGGCTGAATGCCCTCCTCCTGTCCCTATGTTCCTGTGTGGTTTGTGGGATCTTTCTGTGCCAAAATTTATCTACCGTGTTTCCTACATTACAACAGTGACTACACTTCTGAAATTTCTTCATTGTCTCTGAAGCGCTTTGGGACGTCCTGAGGTGGTGAAAGGTGCTGGAGAAATTACCAGTTCCTTTTTTATAATGAGAGAGGATTGCCTTAAATCCACAAACCTCACCGAATTCCCCAGTCTGCCATTTTCAGCTCAAACCCTTCACTTTCTAACACTTCTGTGAATTGAAATGTGTCTGTGGTGAAAATGCCATCTTGCTCTTTGTGATATTTATTGGGGTGTTTCTGGGCAGCGACTCTTGTGTTGTGAAACCTAAGGGACTGAGTGGAATGTGTGAAGCTATTAAACCTGTGCTGACACAGTCTCTGAGCAGGTAATGGTCACACAGACCATAATACCAGTCTGTGATCACAGTCTCCCGGAAATAAACCTTCACCTCACGCTGCCTGTTAAATAATGGAAAGGCTCATCAGGAACTGTGGAAAATAAGGCAAAAAGCAGCAATAATTTCCCCCAATTATTAAAGGGACAATCGTGGCATAAAATGAAAGATCCTGAGCTCACTGAGTGAGAAAAGTAAAAGGCCGATCGCAGGAGAAAGTCAATCATCTGTGAGTCGCCTCACAACCTGCACAGAGCTGCTGTCAGAGTCTGTCGGAGTTTAATAGAATCAGAGAATCAGACAGCACAGGAGGAGGCCATTCGGCCCATCGTGCCTGTGCCGGCTCTTTGAAAGAGCTCTCCAATTAGTCCCACTCCCTGCTCTTTCCCCACAGCCCTGCTAATCTCTCCCTCCAAGTATTTCCCCAATTCCCTTTTGAAAGTTCCTATTGAATCTGCTTCCACCTCCCTTTCAGGCAGCGCATTCCAGATCACAACAACTCGCTGTAAAAACATTCTCCTCATCTCCCCTCTGGTTCTTTTGCCAATTCCCTTCACTCTGTGTCCTCCGGTTACCGACCCACCTGCCACTGGAAACAGTTTCTCCTTATTTACTCGATCAAAACCCCTCATCATTTTGAACACTTCTATCAAATCTCCCCTTAACCTTCTCTGCTCTAAGGAGAACAATCCCAGCTTCTCCAGTCTCTCCACATAACTGAAGTCCCTCATCCCCGGCACCATTCTAGTAAATCTCCTCTGCACCCTCTCCAAGGCCTTGACATCCTTCCTAAAGTGCGGTGCCCAGAATTGGCCACAATACTCCAGCTGGGGCCTCACCAGTGATTAATAGCGTGTAACAGAAAGACAGTGGACATTAACCCCTGGATATTAACCCCTGGATATTAACACCTGGATATTAACCCTTGGATATTAACCCCTGGATATTCACCCCTGGATATTAACCTCTGGATATTAACCCTTGGATATTAACCCCTGGATATTAACTCCTGGATATTAACACCTGGATATTAACCCTTGGATATTAACACCTGGATATTAACCCTTGGATATTAACACCTGGATATTCACCCCTGGATATTAACCTCTGGATATTAACCCTTGGATATTAACACCTGGATATTCACCCCTGGATATTAACCTCTGGATATTAACCCTTGGATATTAACCCCTGGATATTAACCCCTGGATATTCACCCCTGGATGTTAACCTCTGGATATTAACCCCTGGATATTAACACCTGGATATTAACACCTGGATATTAACCCCTGGATATTAACTCCTGGATATTAACACCTGGATATTCACCCCTGGATATTAACCTCTGGATATTAACCCTTGGATATTAACCCCTGGATATTAACCCCTAGATATTAACCCCTAGATATTAACCCCTGGATATTCACCCCTGGATATTAACCCCTGGATATTAACCCCTGGATATTAACCCCTGGATATTAACCCCTAGATATTAACCCCTGGATATTCACCCCTGGATATTAACCCCTGGATATTCACCCCTGGATATTAACCCCTGGATATTCACCCCTGGATATTAACCCCTGGATATTCACCCCTGGATATTCACCCCTGGATATTAACCCCTGGATATTAACCCCTGGATATTCACCCCTGGATATTAACCCCTGGATATTCACCCCTGGATATTAACCCCTGGATATTAACCCCTGGATATTCACCCCTGGATATTAACCCCTGGATATTAACCCCTGGATATTAACCCCTGGATGCTAAACCTTGGATATTAACCCTGATATTAACCCTAACTAGAGCAGTGCAATCACACAACGCACAGATTACTGAGAAATGTTCATGAATGGCCCGTAGATCAGACATTGTCTGAACAAACATTGCCTTTTGCAGGTCCATTCGGAGCCTGAGAACCATTATATAATCACACAGGGCACCGACACACTCAAAGGGATGTAGAACTCGAGCAACATCCATCTCAGTATTTGTGCGAGCCCGTGAGTCTGTCTCAGACCGAAGCTGCTTATGACATGTTTCATCAACAATCCACTCAGTCCTGTTAATTTGCTGCTTTATTGGGACCCAGCGACAGACTCGCACTGACACTTTCAGCAACATCCAACCTCCAGCATCCAGCTCCTTCCCACACAGGAAAAGGAGGAGGCCATTCAGCCCCTCGAGCCTGTTCCACCATTCGCAGGAACAGGAGGAGGCCATTCAGCCCCTCGAGCCTGTTCCACCATTCACAGGAACAGGAGGAGGCCATTCAGCCCCTCGAGCCTGTTCCACCATTCGCAGGAACAGGAGGAGGCCATTCAGCCCCTCGAGCCTGTTCCACCATTCGCAGGAACAGGAGGAGGCCATTCAGCCCCTCGAGCCTGTTCCACCATTCGCAGGAACAGGAGGAGGCCATTCAGCCCCTCGAGCCTGTTCCACCATTCGCAGGAACAGGAGGAGGCCATCAATATAAGATAGTCACTAATAAATCCAGTAGGGAATTCAGGAGAATCTTCTTGACCCAGAGAGTGGTGAGAATGTGGAACTCGCTCCCACAGGGAGTGGTTGAGGTGAATAGCACAGATACATTAAGGGGAAGCTGGATAAACACATGAGGGAGAAAGGAATAGAAGGATATGCTGATGGGCTGAGATGAAGAGGGGTGGGAGGAGGCTGGTGTGGACCAGTTGGTCTGAATGGCCTGTTTCTGGGCTGGACATTCTCCGTGTATTTGAATGATTCCAACACACGACTCATTCCCTAAGGTGCCTCCGATCAGCGGCGGAGTGACGATTGGAAGTGGATTTATTCACAAAGCAGACTGGAGAATGTGATCAGTTCACACAAACAGCGACTGAACATGGAAATATATTCACTGGGGAATATGGAATAATGGTCAGCTGGTGAAAGAGAGATTGCACTAAGTGTGTTCATTACAAACTCCAGACACGCTCAACAGCCCATAATCAGTGCTCAGCGCGGTAACATTATCCTGTCAGCGTTATTACTTTATTACACGCTTCATTTTAATGGATAATAACAGTGTTTGAAACTGCGCTCCCCGACTCGCTCAGTAAGGGGTCTCAGAGCCACAGTGACTGGGACAATAGGAGGCTCGTGTCCCTGATCTCAGTTCACCCGTAGCCCAGGCCCAGAGGCTGGGGGAGGCCCATCATTTCCTGCTCTGTTTTCTGTCCAGAATCTTTGTGTTAACTCAATGGGCCTCAATCCCAGGCTTTGGGCCTGTGCTAAACAACAATTGAGCCTCAATAGAAGCTGGTTGGAGCGAGCTGGAGACCAGGCCCACAGATAAAGGCGGCTGCACTGAGATTTCATTCACTGAAATGTCCACAACATTGAGAAATATGGAATTACACGGCCAGACTCATTCTCTGCGAGCGAGTAAGATCTCGGATTTCCTTCTAATGGTCGGATTCAGTCACTCGCAGGAAAGGAGAATCTTTTATTTAAGATTCTCCGTATCATCAACATCGACTTTTATCTCCTTTGTGGCCTTTAGATTCGCAAGTTGGTAAAAAGTCTCGTAATATAATTTTAATGGAATATAATTGTAATGTAATAGAATCATCGAATCATCGAATGATACAGCACAGAAGGAGGCCATTCACCTTCACTCTGTGTCCCCTGGTTACCGACCCCCCTGATACTGGAAACAGTTTCTCCTTATTTACTCGATCAAAACACTTCGTGAATTTGAACATCTCTATCAAATCCGCTTAACCTTCTCTGCTCTAAGGAGAACAATCCCAGCTTCTCCAGTCTCTCCACATAACTGAAGTCCCTCATCCCCGGCACCATTCTAGTAAATCTCCTCTGCACCCTCTCCAAGGCCTTGACATCCTTCCTAAAGTGTGGAGCCCAGAATTGGACACAATACTCCAGCTGGGGCCTCCCCAGTGATTTTGTGATGTAATATAAGTTTACTGTGGATCGAGTAAATAAGGAGAAACTGGTTCCAGTGGCAGGAGGGTCGGTAACCAGAGGACACAGAGTGAAGGGAATTGGCAAAAGAACCAGAGGGAGATGAGGAGAATGTTTTTACAGCGAGTTGTTGTGATCTGGAATGCGCTGCCTGAAAGGGCGGTGGAAGCAGATTCAATAGGAACTTTCACAAGGGAATTGGAGAAATACTGGAATGGGAGAAAATTGCAGGGCTATTGCAGATCCTGCATGTTTCCCACATTACAACAGTGACTACACTTCAAAAATACTGCATTGGGTGTGAAGAGCTTTGGGAAGGCCCACCACTTGCTCAGGGCAATGAAGGGTTAACTTGACATATCTTGAATGTGGGAACAATCTCACAGCAACTCGGGATGGGCAATAAGTGCCGGCCTTTCCAGCGACACCCACATCCCCAGAGTGAATTTTTAAAAATGCCAACATTGAAAATACCAGAAAATATTCCCATCGTGAATGTTGGTGTTAAATAATTGATTCTGATCACCAGTGGATGTTGAATATTTAAACCTGATGCTAATGTCACCGTATAAACTGCCTCACCATTCCAGTGTTTGTGAATTAATGTGGTGTGTGAGAATCGTTATTAGCTCTGCAAGACATCAATATTTACCACACAAAGCTCAATGTTCACTTTAACAGACGGTGGGGAACAAAGGATGTTGTGCAGGTTGTAAGAATGAGTTGAAGTGTTGGAGTATCTCGCCCTGTGCACGGTGCGGGACTGGGGCTGCACGGTCAACTTTAAGGCACAAAGGGAGATGTTTCCATCCGTGCAACCACCCAGTGATGAAAGGAGCTTCCTGGCAAATTTCATCATCAATAAATCAGTGAAGATCAGGGAGTTCTCCAGCTCACCCTTCCTTAGAAACCTGGGATTGCTGCATCTCACCATCCCTGGAAAACCATTCCCTCTCCCAGTCCCCGACCCACAGCCCATTCCGGGAATTAATCCCTCTCGGTGGGAAGTGTCAGAGAATCATGGAATAGTGCAGCACAGGTTCAATAGTAGCTTCAAAAGGGAATTGGATAAATATTGAAGGAGAACAAATTGCAGGGATCTGGGGAAGAGCGGGGGAGTGGGACTGACTGGATCGCTCTTCGAAAGAGCCGGCACAGACTCGTTGGGCCGAATGGCCTCCTCCTGGGCTGGACTATTCTAGGATTCTATGAAGTGTCAGGGTAGGAGCTCGATGGATTCAGGCTCCTCTCTGATCAGGAGCAGTGTCTGGGCTGAAGGTTGGTTCTGACTTTATCTCAATGCTACTCCCGAATCTCTGCCTGTTTCACCTCCTCCTGTTTATTGCAGATTCCGCAAATTAATCTCAGTAAATATCAGAAGCCTCAGTCTCTCCGAGCTCGACACCGACCCCTCCCCTCACCCTCCCCCTCCCCATCCCCTCCCCCTCTCCCCCTCCCGCTCCCCCTCCCCTCCCCCTCCTCTCCCCTCCCCCTCCCCTGACAAGGGGTCAGTGTCGCCATCGTTGGGGTCACTGAGGGAAAGAGCAGCGATTGGTCGGATCCACAGGAACAGTTGCTCACCTTTCGGGTGGGTGTTACTGAGATATTTATAATTAAACAACAGCGTTTTCATTCCATGTAAACTGTGCTGTAGGAGCAGTGACTGATGGTGATGGGATGTCGAGATCAGGGCAGTCATTTCATTCATTTACATTCACTGCGATTGTGGAGAAAATCGATGGTTTGTTGCTGACACCCACAGCAGGACAGACAGAGGGCCGGCAGGAGGGAGAATCACTTCATTCATTCTCCGCATCTGGGCGTCCCTGGCAAGGCCGGCATTTATTGCCCATCAATAGTTGTCCTCGAGAAGGTGGTGGTGAGCCGCCTTCTTGAACCGCTGCAGTCCGTGTGGTGAAGGTGCTCCCACAGTGCTGTTAGGGAGGGAGTTCCAGGATTTTGACCCAGCGACGATGAAGGAACGGCCGATATAATTCCAAGTCTGGACATGTGAGTCTCAGAGGGGAATTGGAGGTGGTGGTGTCCCCATGCGCGTGCTGCCCTGGTCCTTCTAGGTGGTGGAGGGAGTGGGTTTGGGAGGGGCTGGGGAAGAATCCTTGGCAAGTTGCTCCAGGGCCTCCTGTGGATGGTCCACACTGCAGACACGGTGCGCCGGGGGAGGAGGGAGTGGGTTTGGCACTAATTAGGTGTTGTAGTAGTGCTGAGGGAGTGCTGCACTGTCGGAGGGGCAGTACTGAGTGTGATGAAATATGCCATTCATCAGGCACTGTATTCTCTCTGTTTAGTTTAGTTTCAGTTTCATTTCCTTACCTGGATTGTATTGTGTGTAGGGCTCCGCCCATACCTGGCCCCTACTTAAGCAAGCCCCAGTGTGTCTCACAGACAGTACAGCAGATCTCTGGATGAGAGACACTTCTCCAATGTGTATTACTTTCTGAGTTAATAAAAGCCTTGCTTTGTTCCGTTAACATTGAGTCTCGGATTCATTGAGGCACATCAATTTTATTAACTCAATTTTCAACGCAATGGACCAACTCTTGAAACCCGAATGTTTGGATTTGGACCCGCATGCTTCGGACGCATCGGCACGATTCGGACACTGGTTTAAGTGTATGGAATTCTTCCTGGACAATTCCGCAGCCATCACAGGCGCTACGGACGCTGAAAGTATGAAACTCGGAATCCTGCGGAATTGGGTAAGCCGTTTACCCCCTCATCCAAGACGCCGACACGTACCCGGCCGCCTGCGACATCCTAAAGGCGCATTACCAGCAGCCTACGAACGAGGTGTACGCTAGGCATCTGCTCGCTACTCGCACACAGCGACCTGGGGAATCGCTGGATGAGTTCCTAGTCACCCTGAAAACGCTTGGCAAAGACTGCAAGTGCCAAGATGTAAAAGCCGCAGTGTACACTGACGAGCTTGTTCGTGATGCCTTTATCGCAGGCCTCAGCTCCACTTACATCCGGCAGAGACTACTGGAAAAAACGGGATTGGACCTGAAACAGGCTGTGGACACAGCGCGATCCCTGGATGTAGCCCAGAGGAACTCGGACGCCTACTCTTCGGCCCGCGCCGCCCATGCCGCCACGTGTGCACCAAGGGCGCCGCCATCTTGGAAGGCATCTTCCCCGCCCGGCAGCCCGGCACCGTCGGGGCCCCGCTCTCCCCCCAGAAGCCCTACGACAGCCGCGACGCGTCGGGGCCCCAACTGCTACTTCTGCGGGCAGCCGAAACACATCAGAAACCTGTGCCCAGCGAAAGGCACCACCTGCTTTAAGTGCGGTAAGAAGGGGCACTTCGGGAAGGTGTGCAGAGGGAACCTCACTGGAAAACCCGTCACCGCCGTGTGTGCGCCGTGGGAGCAGCCATCTTGGACGCCATCTTGCCCGACCTCGTGGGGTCCGCCATCTTGTGAGCAGACAGCGTGGACGCCATCTTGTCTCGATCAGGGCCCTACAGTGGCATCGGTCACAGTGGACCAGACCAGACCGCACCCGCTATCCAAATCAATGGTGGACATCGAGGTAAACGGGTGCGGGGTTAAATGTTCAATTGACAGTGGAAGCACGGAGAGTTTTATCCAACCTGAACTAGCAAAACAACTCTCTCTAACGGTGGTCCCTGCTCGGGGCACCATCTCTATGGCTGATAAAACCCAGACATCGACCATTATGGGTTACTGCGCGGTACAATTGTCTGTTAACGGAACTGTATACGATAATTTTAAATTACTAATCATGAAGAATCTATGTGCGAGCGTGCTCTTGGGCCTGGATTTCCAGTGCCACCACCAAAGCATCACGCTCAATTACGGTGGGTCCCAGCCGCCCCTCACAGTGTGCGGTCTGGCTACCCTGAAGGTAAAGCCGCCTTCGCTATTCGCGAACCTTACTCCCAACTGCCGGCCAATAGCGACCAAAAGCAGGAGGTACAGCTGGGAGGACAGGCGGTTTATCATGACCGAGGTAGACAGGCTCCTGAAGGAGCGCATTATCGAATGCAGCAACAGCCCGTGGCGCGCCCAAGTGGTGGTGGTGAGGGGTAGCGAGAAGAAGCGGATGGTGATAGATTATAGCCAGACGGTTAATCTATACACCCAGCTAGACGCCTACCCGCTACCCCGCATATCCGAGATGGTGAACCAAATCGCCCAACACCGGGTGTTCTCCACCATCGACCTCAAGTCAGCGTACCACCAGCTCCCTATCAGACCAGAGGACCGCCCGTACACCGCCTTCGAGGCGAACGGACGCCTCTACCAATTCCTCAGAGTCCCCTTTGGGGTGACGAATGGGGTCTCGGTCTTCCAGAGGGAGATGGACCGCATGGTCGATGACCACCACTTGCAGGCAACCTTCCCCTACCTCAACAACGTCACTATCTGCGGTCACAACCAGCAGGATCACGACTCGAACCTCGAGAGGTTCCTGAAAACTGCACAAAAACTCAACCTCACTTACAACGAGGACAAGTGCGTTTTCAACACCACGCGCCTCTGCATACTAGGCAGCGTGGTGAAGAATGGGGAAATTGGACCAGACCCTGACCGATTGCGCCCCCTACGGGAGCTGCCCCTGCCCAACACTCCCAAAGCCCTGAAAAGGTGCCTGGGGTTATTTTCTTATTATGCCCAATGGGTCCCCAATTACTCCGACAAAGCCCGCCCCCTCTTGAAAGCATCCTCTTTTCCGCTCTCTGCTGAGGCCCACGCTGCCTTCAAAAGCATTAAGCGGGATATTGAGCGGGCCACGCTACAGGCAGTGGACGAGAACACTCCCTTTCAAGTGGAAAGTGATGCGTCTGACTTTGCCTTGGCGGCCACCCTCAACCAGGCGGGGCGGCCCGTAGCTTTCTTCTCGAGGACCCTCCAAGGGCCCGAGATCAGACACTCCTCCGTGGAAAAGGAGGCCCAAGCCATCGTGGAGGCAGTGCGCCACTGGCGCCACTACCTAGCTGGCAAACGCTTCACCCTACTTACCGACCAGCGGTCGGTAGCGTTTATGTTCAATAATAAACAGAAGGGGAAGATTAAAAATGATAAGATTCTTAGGTGGCGGATCGAGCTCTCCACCTTCGAGTATGACATCATTTACCGGCCAGGGGCACTTAACGAATCCCCCGACGCCCTCTCACGAGGGATGTGTGCCAGCGCCACCGGGGATCGGCTACAGACCCTCCACAATGACCTCTGCCACCCAGGGGTCACACGGGTGTTCCACTTGATAAAGTCCCACAACTTACCCTACTCGATTGAGGAAGTTCGGTCTCTGACCAGGAGCTGCCGCACTTGTGCTGAGTGCAAGCCTCGGTTCTACCGCCCAGATAGAGCCCACTTAATCAAAGCTACACGGCCCTTTGAGCGGCTCAGCTTAGATTTCAAGGGCCCCCTCCCGTCCGTCGACCGCAATGTTTACTTCCTGAACATTGTGGATGAATACTCCTGTTTCCCATTCGCCTTCCCCTGCCCAGACATGACCAGCGCCACGGTCATTAAATGCCTCAACAGCCTGTTCTGCCTGTTCGGTATGCTGAGCTACATCCATACGGATAGGGGGGCGTCCTTCATGAGTGAAGAGCTACGCCAGTACATGCTGTCCAGGGGGATCGCCACGAGCCGTACCACCAGCTACATCCTCCAGGGTAACGGCCAGGTGGAGCGAGAGAACGGGACAGTATGGAAAGCAGTCACCCTAGCTCTAAGGACCAAGGGCCTCCCTATCTCCCGCTGGCAGGAAGTCCTCCCAGATGTGCTCCATTCGATACGGTCGCTATTGTGTACTGCCACTAATGCCACGCCTCATGAGCGAATGTTTGTCTTTCCCCGGAAATCCACCTCAGGCGTATCCATGCCGTCATGGCTCTCCACCCCAGGTCCGGTATTTGTACGAAGGCATGTGAGGGGCCACAAGACGGACCCTCTCGTGCAGTCAGTGCACCTACTCCACGCCAACCCACAATACGCGTATGTCCGGCACGCCGATGGAAGGGAGGACACCGTGTCCATAAAAGACGTCGCCCCAGCCGGTAACGACAACAACCACGACAACAACAGCAACAACGATCACAGCAATTCTTACCCACCCACTATCCTTTCATCACCCCCGGAAGAACATCGAACAACGGTGTCCCCACCAACTACCCCTTCAACAACCCTGGCGACACCCCCGGTAGAGACCCAGGAGGCCACCGGGGACACCCAGCTGACACCCGCGGCACCACAACAGCCACGTCGGTCACAGAGGACTATCAAACCCCCGAACAGGCTAAATCTGTAGAAGGGGTGAATGTGATGAAATATGCCATTCATCAGGCACTGTATTCTCTGTGTTTAGATTAGTTTCAGTTTCATTTCCTTACCTGGATTGTATTGTGTGTAGGGCTCTGCCCATACCTGGCCCCTACTTAAGCAAGCCCCAGCGTGTCTCACAGACAGTACAGCAGATCTCTGGATGAGAGACACTTCTCCAATGTGTATTACTTTCTAAGTTAATAAAAGCCTTGCTTTGTTCCGTTAACATTGAGTCTCGGATTCATTGAGGCACATCACTGAGGGAGTGCTGCACTGTGGGACGGGCAGTACTGAGGGAGTGCTGCACTGTCGGGGGGCAGTACTGAGGGAGTGCTGCACTGTCGGAGGGGCAGTACTGAGGGAGTGCTGCACCTTCGGAGGGGCAGTACTGAGGGAGTGCTGCACTGTCGGAGGTGCAGTACTGAGGGAGTGCTGCACTGTCGGAGGGGCAGTACTGAGGGAGTGCTGCACTTTCGGAGGGGCAGTACTGAGGGAGTGCTGCACCGTCAGAGAGGCAGTACTGCGGGAGTGCTGCACTGTCGGAGGGGCAGTACTGAGAGATGGCGCACTGTTGGAGGGGCAGTACAGAGACAGTGCTGCACTGTCGGAGGGGCAGTACTGAGGGAATGCTGTATTGTCGGAGGGGCAGTACTGAGGGAGTGCTGCACTGTTGGAGGGGCAGTACTGAGGGACCACTGGGCTGTCAGAGGGGCAGTACTGAGGGAGTGCTGCACTGTCGGAGGGGCAGTAATGAGGGAGTGCTGCACTGTCGGAGGGGCAGTACTGAGGGAGTGCTGCCCTGTCGGAGGGGCAGTACTGAGGGAGTGCTGCACTGTCGGAGGGGCAGTACTGAGGGAGTGCTGCACTGTCGGAGGGGCAGTACTGAGGGAGTGCTGCACAGCCGGAGGGGCAGTACTGAGGGAGTGCTGCACTTTCGGAGGGGCAGTACTGAAAGAGTGCTGCACTGTCGGAGGGGCAGTACTGAGGGAGTGCTGCACTGTCGGAGGGGCAGTACTGAGGGAGTGCTGCACTGTCGGAGGGGCAGTACTGAGGGAGTGCTGCACCGTCAGAGCGGCAGTACTGAGGGAGTGCTGCACTGTCGGAGGGGCAGTGCTGAGGGAGTGCTGCACTGTTGGAGGGGCTGTACTGAGGGACCGCTGGGCTGTCGGAGGGGCAGTACTGAGGGAGTGCTGCACTGTCGGAGGGGCAGTAATGAAGGAGTGCTGCACTGTCAGAGGGGCAGTACTGAGGGAGTGCTGCACTATCAGAGGGGCAGTACTGAGGGAGTGCTGCACTGTCGGAGGGGTAGTATTGAGGGAGTGCTGCACTGTCAGAGGGGCAGTACTGAGGGAGTGCTGCACTTTCGGAGGGGCAGTACTGAGGGAGTGCTGTACCGTCAGAGGGGCAGTAATGAGGGAGTGCTGCACTGTCGGAGGGGCAGTACTGAGGGACAGCGTACTGTTGGAGGGGCAGTATTGAGGGAGTGCTGCACTGTCGGAGGGGAAGTACTGAGGGATTGCTGCACTGTCGGAGGGGCAGTAATGAGGGAGTGCTGCACTGTCAGAGGGGCAGTACTGAGGGAGTGCTGCACTGTCAGAGGGGCAGTACTGAGGGAGTGCTGCACTGTCAGAGGGGCAGTACTTAAGAAGTGTTGCACTGTCAGCGGGGAAGTACTGAGGTAATGCTGCACTGTCGGAGGGGTAGAACTGAGGGAGTGCTGCACTGTCGGAGGGGCAGTGCTGAGGGAGTGCTGCACCATCAGAGGGGCAGTACTGAGGGAACACTGCACTGTCGGAGGGGCAGTACTGAGGGACGGCGCACTGTTGGAGGTGCAGTACTGAGGGAGTGATGCAATGTCGGAGGGGCAGTACTGAGGGAGTGCTGCACTTTTGGAGGGGCATTACTGAGGGATCGCTGTGCTGTCAGATGGGCATTACTGAGGGAGCACTGCACTGTCGGAGGGGCAGTACTGAGGGAGCGCTGCACTGTCAGAGGGGCCGTATTGAGGGAGCGCTGCACTGTCAGAGGGGCAGTACTGAGGGAGCGCTGCACAGTCAGAGGGCGGTACTGAGGGAGTGCTGCACTGTCGGAGGGGCAGTACTGAGGGAGCGCTGGGCTGTCGGAGGAGCAGTACTGAGGGAGTGCTTCACTGTCAGAGGGGCAGTACTGAGGGAGTGCTGCACTGTTGGAGGGGTAGTACTGAGGGAGTGCTGCACTGTCGGAGGGGCAGTACTGAGGGAGTGCTGCACTGTCAGTGGGGCAGTACTGAGGGAGTGCTGCACTGTCGAATGGGTCGTACTGAGGGAGTGCTGCACTGTCAGAGGGGCAGTACTGAGGGAGTGCTGCACCGTCAGAGGGGCAGTACTGAGGGAACACTGCACTGTCGGAGGGGCAGTACTGAGGGACGGCGCACTGTTGGAGGTGCAGTACTGAGGGAGTGATGCAATGTCGGAGGGGCAGTACTGAGGGAGTGCTGCACTTTTGGAGGGGCATTACTGAGGGATCGCTGTGCTGTCAGATGGGCATTACTGAGGGAGCACTGCACTGTCGGAGGGGCAGTACTGAGGGAGCGCTGCACTGTCAGAGGGGCCGTATTGAGAGAGCGCTGCACTGTCAGAGGGGCAGTACTGAGGGAGCGCTGCACAGTCAGAGGGCGGTACTGAGGGAGTGCTGCACTGTCGGAGGGGCAGTACTGAGGGAGCGCTGGGCTGTCGGAGGAGCAGTACTGAGGGAGTGCTTCACTGTCAGAGGGGCAGTACTGAGGGAGTGCTGCACTGTTGGAGGGGTAGTACTGAGGGAGTGCTGCACTGTCGGAGGGGCAGTACTGAGGGAGTGCTGCACTGTCAGTGGGGCAGTACTGAGGGAGTGCTGCACTGTCAGAGGGCAGTACTGAGGGAGTGCTGCACTGTCGAATGGGTCGTACTGAGGGAGTGCTGCACTGTCAGAGGGGCAGTACTGAAGGAGTGCTGCACTGTCGGCGGGGCAGTACTGAGGGAGTGCTGCACTGTTGGAGGGGTAGTACTGAGGGAGTGCTGCACTGTCAGAGGGGCAGTACTGAGGGAGTGCTGCACTGTCAGAGGGGCAGTACTGAGGGAGTGCTGCACTGTCGGATGGGTAGTACTGAGGGAGTGCTGCACTGTCGGAGGGGCAGTACTGAGGGAGTGCTGCACCGTCAGAGGGGCAGTACTGAGGGAACACTGCACTGTCGGAGGGGCAGTACTGAGGGACGGCGCACTGTTGGATGTGCAATACTGAGTGAGTGCTGCAATGTCGGAGGGGCAGTACTGAGGGATTGCTGCCCTTTTGGAGGGGCAGTACTGAGGGACCGCTGTGCTTTCGGATGGGCATTACTGAGGGAGCACTGCAGTGTCGGAGGGGCAGTACTGAGGGAGCGCTGCACTGTTGGAGGGGCAGTACTGAGGGAGCTCTGCACTGTCGGAGGGGCAGTACTGAGGGAGCGCTGCACAGTCAGAGGGGCAGTACTGAGGGAGTGCTGCATTGTCAGAGGGGCAGTACTGAGGGAGTGCTGCACTGTCAGAGGCGCATTACTGAGGGAGCACTGCACTGTCGGAGGGGCAGTACTGAGGGAATGCTGCACTGTCAGAGGGGCAGTACTGAGGGAGCACTGCACTGTCGGAGGGGCAGTACTGAGGGAGTGCTGCACTGTCGGAGGGGCAGTACTGAGGGAGCGCTGCACTGTCAGATGATGTAAAAGATCCCATGGCACTATTTCGATGAAGAGCAGGGCAGTTCTCCCCGTGACTGAGCCAATGTGTAACCCTCAACTAACATCACTAAATATCTCAGGTTGGTGAAAGGCGCTATAGAAATGCAAGTCCTTTCTCTCCTTACTGTCTGCGGCCCAGAGCTGGGCTGGGTTCACACCTGGTTCTCGCTCAGAGTGAAACGACTGTGTTTGTTCCCTGGAGACGGACAATAAATGAGGGCAGATTTCAGATTCCGCTCTGCCCCCGAGTCTCAGCCTCAGCTGATGTTTCCCGTCGTGTTTCTCAATTCACCCAGTTTTTATTTTGATAGATCGGGCTGTCGAGGATCTAATTATATCGAGCTTTGCTCATTTATCTCCGCCTGTTTACAGATTGTAGCGCTGTAAATCCTGTGAAATGAGCAGAGCTGGGAGTTGGGGGATTGTGACTAATATCACACGGTGTGATTCCAGCCCCAGTGCTGTACCTGCCCTGGGAGTGTTTGATGGGACAGTGTAGAGGGAGCTTTACTCTGTATCTAACCCGTGCTGTACCTGCCCTGGGAGTGTTTGATGGGACAGTGTAGAGGGAGCTTTACTCTGTATCTAACCCGTGCTGTACCTGCCCTGGGAGTGTTTGATGGGACAGTGTAGAGGGAGCTTTACTCTGTATCTAACCCGTGCTGTACCTGTCGTGGGAGTGTTTGATGGGACAGTGCAGAGGGAGCTTTACTCTGTATCTAACCCGTGCTGTACCTGCCCTGGGAGTGTTTGATGGGAAAGTGTAGAGGGAGCTTTACTCTGTATCTAACCCGTGCTGTACCTGCCCTGGGAGTGTTTGATGGGACAGTGTAGAGGGAGATTTACTCTGTATCTAACCCGTGCTGTACCTGCCCTGGGAGTGTTTGATGGGACAGTGTAGAGGGAGCTTTACTCTGTATCTGACCCGTGCTGTACCTGCCCTGGGAGTGTTTGATGGGACAGTGTAGAGGAAGCTTTACTCTGTATCTAACCCCGTGCTGTACCTGCCCTGGGAGTGTTTGATGGGACAGTGTAGAATGAGCTTTACTCTGTATCTAACCCGTGCTGTACCTGCCCTGGGAGTGTTTGATGGGACAGTGTAGAGGGAGATTTACTCTGTATCTAACCCGTGCTGTTCCTGCCCTGGGAATGTTTGATGGGACAATGTAGAGGGAGCTTTACTCTGTATCTAACCCGTGCTGTTCCTGCCCTGGGAGTGTTTGATGGGACAGTGTAGAGGGAGCTTTACTCTGTATCTAACCCGTGCTGTACCTGCCCTGGGAGTGTTTGATGGGACAGTGTAGAGGGAGCTTTACTCTGTATCTAACCCATGCTATACCTGCCCTGGGAGTGTGTGATGGGACAGTGTCGAGGGAGCTTTACTCTGTATCTAACCCGTGCTGTAGCTGTCCTGGGAGTGTTTAATGGGACAGTGTAGATGGAGATTTACTCTGTATCTAACCCATTCTATACCTGCCCTGGGAGTGTGTGATAGGGAAGTGTAGAGGGAGCTTTACTCTGTGTCTAACCCATGCTGTACCTGCCCTGGGTGTGTTTGATGGGACAGCTTAGAGGGAGCTTTACTCTGTATCTATCCCGTGCTGTACCTGTCGTGGGAGTGTTTGATGGGACAGTGTAGAGGGAGCTTTACTCTGTATCTATCCCGTGCTGTACCTGTCGTGGGAGTGTTTGATGGGACAGTGTAGAGGGAGCTTTACTCTGTATCTAACCCGTGCTATTCCTGCCCTGGGAGTGTTTGATGGGACAGTGCAGAGGGAGCTTTACTCTGTATCTAACCCATGCTGTACCTGCCCCGGGAGTGTTTGATGGGACAGTGTAGAGGGAGCTTTACTCTGTATCTAACCCATGCTGTACCTGCCCTGGGAGTGTGTGATGCCGACACTGGGTGATGAAATGGGAAAGTTTCCTGTCCCAGCACCAACATCCTTCACCTTCAGGAGCACAAAAGGGATGAAAAAAGCTCCAGTCTCTCGTGTGATAAAAATGCAATGTGACTTTATTCAGAGACCCAGACCATAAATAATTCAATCCTATAGCAGCAAATATTCATTTTATGAGAGCTCGACCTGTGACTGGAGTTCTGCAGATTGACGGTAACCTGGTTACTCTCGATCACTGACTCTGATGATTGACGGTAACCTGGTTACTCTCGATCACTGACTCTGATGATTGACGGTAACCTGGTTACTCTCGATCACTGACTCTGCAGATTGACGGTAACCTGGTTACTCTCGATCACTGACTCTGCAGATTGACGGTAACCTGGTTACTCTCGATCACTGACTCTGCAGATTGACGGTAACCTGGTTACTCTCGATCACTGACTCTGATGATTGACGGTAACCTGGTTACTCTCGATCACACTTATTACAGGATGTCTGTGTTAATGTTAAATCCTCTCTCACCGCATTCCCCTGTGGGACACAGCCCAGTATCCCAGCACAGTCCCCCATTCCCCTGTGGGACACAGCCCAGTATCCCAGCACAGTCCCCCATTCCCCTGTGGGACACAGCCCAGTATCCCAGCACAGCCCCCATTCCCCTGTGGGACACAGCCCAGTATCCCAGCACAGTCCCCATTCCCCTGTGGATACCCACACTCTCACACACACTCACTCTCACACACTCTCACACACACTCACACCCACACCCACACTCCCACACTCTCACACACTCACTCTCACACTCACACACACTCTCACACACACTCACTCACACACACTCTCACACACACTCACTCTCACACACACTCACACACACACACACTCACACACACACTCACACACACTCATTCACACACACACTCTCACACACACTCACTCTCACACACTCTCACACACACTCACACACACACTCTCACACACACTCACTCTCGCACACTCTCACACACACTCACACACACACACTCACTCTCACACACTCTCACACACACTCACTCTCACACACTCTCACACACTCTCACACACACTCACTCTCACACACACTCACTCTCACACACTCTCACACATACTCACACACACACTCTCACACACACTCACTCTCACACACTCTCGCACACTCTCACTCTCACTCACTCACACACTCTCACACACACTCACTCTCACACACTCTCACACACACTCACTCTCACACACACTCACTCTCACACACACTCACACACACTCACACACTCACACACACTCACACACACTCACACACACACTCTCTCACACACTCACACTCACACACACACTCACTCACACACTCTCACACACACACACTCTCACACACACACACACACACACACTCACTCACACTCTCACACTCACTCACTCACACTCTCACACACACTCACTCTCACACACTCTCACACACTCTCACACACACTCTCACACACTCTCACACACACACACTCTCACACACTCTCACACACACTCACACACACTCTCACACACACTCACTCTCACACTCACACACACTCACTCTCACACACTCTCACACACACTCACACACACACTCTCTCACACACTCACACACACACTCACTCACACACTCTCACACACACACACTCACTCACACACTCACTCACACACACACTCACACACACTCACACACACACTCTCACACACACTCACTCTCACACACTCTCGCACACTCTCACTCACACACTCTCACACACACTCACTCTCACACACTCTCACACACACACACTCTCACACACACTCACTCTCACACACTCTCACACACACTCACACACACACACACACACACACACACTCACTCTCCCTCACACCCTCACACCCGTGTGTGTGGGTCTCAGGCCCATGCTGCCGCCCTTGTGCCCACACACACACACACTCACACTCACACTCACACACACTCACACACACACACTCACTCTCACACACTCACACACACACACACTCACACACTCTCCCTCACACTCTCACACCCGTGTGTGTGGGTCTCAGGCCCATGCTGCCGCCCTTGTGCCCACACACAGGACTCTGCCCCTCACCCATTCCCCTGGAACACTGAGGGGATCCAGCCTGAGGAAGGTGATTTGCAGGGAGACTGCGAGCAGTGGCGGTGAGTGAGGGGCTGCTCAT
Source organism: Somniosus microcephalus (assembly GCF_052327205.1). Taxonomy (NCBI): domain Eukaryota; kingdom Metazoa; phylum Chordata; class Chondrichthyes; order Squaliformes; family Somniosidae; genus Somniosus; species Somniosus microcephalus. The sequence goes on along the minus strand of NC_140989.1, from coordinate 378,193,128 downwards.
TGATTCCAGGCTCCAGTTAGAGATCACTGTCTGTCTCCCAGCCACCTGCCCACAGGCAGTGTGTGCAAAGCTTTCACAAGCCAGCATTGAGCCTGAATTAAAGGGCTGCACGGCTCCAATCTGCCGAGTGATGAGCTTCCCCTGTTGGTTCATTCAGTGCGGATGCTGCTGTGGATCCGGGGGCTGGACGTGTCGAGCTATCGAGAGAAGGGAACCTTCGCCCGTCTCCAGTGAACACACGACTCTCAGAAACCAACCCGACTCAAACTGGGAGCTTTAAAGTGGAGCTGGGTCGGTGCAATCAGTCCCTGAAATAATCCGGGCAGGAAATAACCTTCAGAAAGAGCCGGTGAGTGAGAGAGAAATCGGGGCTCCGGGCAGGTGGATCTCGACTATTGCAGCCCAAGATCATCAATTTATTACAGAGTGTGCACAGGGTACAGCCCACATCAACAACAACAACAACCTGCATTTATATAGCGCCTGTAACCAGTGAAACCTCCCAAGGTGCTTCACAGGAGCGGAAATCAGACAAACTGACCCCGAGACACATGAGGAGATATTAGGACAGGTGATCAAAGGCTGGGTCAAAGAGGGAGGTTTTAAGGAGCGTCTTAAAGGAGGAGAGAGAGGCGGAGAGGTTTAGGGAGGGAATTCCAGAGCTTAGGGCCCAGGCAGCTGAAGGCACGGCCGCCAATGGTGGGGCGAAGGGAGTGGGGGATGGACAAGAGGCCAGAATTGGAGGAGCTCAGAGATCTCGGAGGGTTGTGGGCAATGTTCCCGTAAACTCCAGGGGTCCCGCGCAGCGCTCCAGGGGTCCCGCGCAGCGCTCCAGGGGTCCCGTGCAGCGCTCCAGGGGTCCCGCGCAGCGCTCCAGGGGTCCCACGCAGTGCTCCAGGGGTCCCGTGCAGCGCTCCAGGGGTCCCGCGCAGCGCTCCAGGGGTCCCGCGCAGCGCTCCAGGGGTCCCGTGCAGCGCTCCAGGGGTCCCGCGCAGTGCTCCAGGGGTCCCACGCAGTGCTCCAGGGGTCCCACGCAGTGCTCCAGGGGTCCCGCGCAGCGCTCCAGGGGTCCCGCACAGAGCTCCAGGGGTCCCGCGCAGAGCTCCAGGGGTCCCGCGCAGTGCTCCAGGGGTCCCGCGCAGTGCTCCAGGGGTCCCGCACAGAGCTCCAGGGGTCCCGCACAGAGCTCCAGGGGTCCCGCGCAGTGCTCCAGGGGTCCCGCGCAGCGCTCCAGAGGTCCCGCGCAGTGCTCCAGGGGTCCCGCACAGAGCTCCAGGGGTCCCGCGCAGAGCTCCAGGGGTCCCGCGCAGTGCTCCAGGGGTCCCGCGCAGTGCTCCAGGGGTCCCGCACAGAGCTCCAGGGGTCCCGCGCAGAGCTCCAGGGGTCCCGCGCAGTGCTCCAGGGGTCCCGCACAGAGCTCCAGGGGTCCCGCGCAGTGCTCCAGGGGTCCCGCGCAGTGCTCCAGAGGTCCCGCGCAGTGCTCCAGGGGTCCCGCGCAGCGCTCCAGAGGTCCCGCGCAGTGCTCCAGGGGTCCCGCGCAGAGCTCCAGGGGTCCCGCGCAGTGCTCCAGGGGTCCCACGCAGCGCTCCAGAGGTCCCGCGCAGTGCTCCAGGGGTCCCGCACAGAGCTCCAGGGGTCCCGCGCAGTGCTCCAGGGGTCCCACGCAGCGCTCCAGAGGTCCCGCGCAGTGCTCCAGGGGTCCCGCACACAGCTCCAGGGGTCCCGCGCAGTGCTCCAGGGGTCCCACGCAGCACTCCAGGGGTCCCGCGCAGTGCTCCAGGGGTCCCGCGCAGTGCTCCAGGGGTCCCGCACAGAGCTCCAGGGGTCCCGCACAGAGCTCCAGGGGTCCCGCGCAGTGCTCCAGGGGTCCCGCGCAGCGCTCCAGAGGTCCCGCGCAGTGCTCCAGGGGTCCCGCACAGAGCTCCAGGGGTCCCGCGCAGAGCTCCAGGGGTCCCGCGCAGTGCTCCAGGGGTCCCGCGCAGTGCTCCAGGGGTCCCGCACAGAGCTCCAGGGGTCCCGCGCAGAGCTCCAGGGGTCCCGCGCAGTGCTCCAGGGGTCCCGCACAGAGCTCCAGGGGTCCCGCGCAGTGCTCCAGGGGTCCCGCGCAGTGCTCCAGAGGTCCCGCGCAGTGCTCCAGGGGTCCCGCGCAGCGCTCCAGAGGTCCCGCGCAGTGCTCCAGGGGTCCCGCGCAGAGCTCCAGGGGTCCCGCGCAGTGCTCCAGGGGTCCCACGCAGCGCTCCAGAGGTCCCGCGCAGTGCTCCAGGGGTCCCGTGCAGAGCTCCAGGGGTCCCGCGCAGTGCTCCAGGGGTCCCACGCAGCGCTCCAGAGGTCCCGCGCAGTGCTCCAGGGGTCCCGCACACAGCTCCAGGGGTCCCGCGCAGTGCTCCAGGGGTCCCACGCAGCACTCCAGGGGTCCCGCGCAGTGCTCCAGGGGTCCCGCGCAGTGCTCCAGGGGTCCCACGCAGTGCTCCAGAGGTCCCGCGCAGTGCTCCAGGGGTCCCGCGCAGCGCTCCAGGGGTCCCGCACAGAGCTCCAGGGGTCCCGCGCAGTGCTCCAGGGGTCCCGCGCAGAGCTCCAGGGGTCCCGTGCAGCGCTCCAGGGGTCCCGCGCAGCGCGCCAAGGGTCCCACGCAGTGCTCCAGGGGTCCCGCGCAGCGCGCCAGGGGTCCCACGCAGTGCTCCAGGGGTCCCGCGCAGTACTCCAGGGGTCCCGTACAGTGCTCCAGGGGTCCCGCGCAGTGCTCCCGGGGTCCCACGCAGCACACCAGGGGTCCCGCGCACTGCTCCAGGGGTCCCGTGCAGTGTTCCAGGGATCCCGTGCAGCGCTCCAGGGTCCCGCGCAATGCTCCAGTGGTCCCGCGCAGCGCTCCAGGAGTCCCGCGCAGTGCTCCAGGGGTCCCGTGCAGCGCTCCAGGTGTCCCATGCCGTGCTCCAGGGATCCCGCGCAGTGCTCCAGGGGTCCCGTGCAGTGTGCCAGGGGTGCCGCGCAATGCTCCAGGGGTCCCGCGCAGTGCTCCAGGGGCCCCGCGCAGTGCTCCAGGGCTCCCGTGCAGTGCTCCATTGGTCCCGTGCAGTGCTCCAGGGGTCCCGCGCAGCATTCCAGGGGTCCCGCGCAGTGCTCCAGTGGTCCCGCGCAGTGCCCCAGGGGTCACGCGCATTGCTTCAGGGGTCCCGTGCAGTGCTCCAGGGGTCCCGCGCAGCAATCCAGGGGTCCCGTGTAGTGCTCCAGGGGTCCCGTGCAGTGCTCCAGGGGTCCTGCGCAGTGCTCCAGGGGTCCCGCGCAGTTCTCCAGGGGTCCCGCACAGTGCTCCATGGGTCCCGTGCAGTGCTCCAGGGGCCCCGCGCAATGCTCCAGGGGTCCCGTGCAGAGCTCCAGGGGTCCCGCGCAATGCTCCAGGGGTCCCGTGCAGAGCTCCAGGGGTCCCGCGCAGTGGTCTTTTCAATAGATAAACCGCGCATACACTGTATTTTGAATGGGCCGCACGGCCCGAGAGACAATGAGAGGGAACATTGGTTGTGGGGCTGGAGGAGGTTACAGAGATAGGGAGGGGCGAGGCCCTGGAGGGATTTGAACACAAGGATGAGAATTTTAAAATCGAGGCATTGCAGAGATCCTGGTTTTATTTCAGTGAGAGCAGAGTGTGGAATTTCGAAGCTCTGATAATATTTGGATCGATTTCTTTGTCCTCAGATATCTTTTAAATCTAATCTCAGGGTCAGTTTACAGAACTCTTTCTAAATACCAATAAATCCCCAGTCATTGCTTGTGTTGTTCTGGGGTTTATCAAACGGACACGTTAATTGTTGTCGATTGTTTCTGGGGAGAACAGTGTGGAGCAGAGTTTGGGAGAGAATTCCTTTCCCCGTTTCTCACCGCACGGCCGAGGGTTTGATGGAGTCGATGGTCCAGCCAGCGATCCGAAGCAGCTCGATCTGGGTGTGTGGCGACGCGCTGATCCGGATTAACGGGCTGAGGATTTGCTGCTGCAACAATTGAGATGCCTGAAGGACAGAAGTTTATTCCGCGAGTCTCTGCGATCGGGGCTCTGGGCGTGTTGGTTACTGAGGCTCCGGACCGCCAAATCTGCGGAGGGCCCAGATTAGGAGGCGGGGGGAGATTCAGAAGGTTCAAGGACCCGGCACAGCGATATTATGGGATGGGCAATGGGCTGGACAGGGGCACAGGGATATTATGGGATGGACAATGGGCTGGACAGGGGCACAGGGATATTATGGGATGGGGAGTGGGCTGGACAGGGGCAGAGGGATATTATGGGATGGGCAATGGGCTGGACAGGGGCAGAGGGATATTATGGGATGGGCAATGGGCTGGACAGGGGCACAGGGATATTATGGGATGGCCAATGGGCTGGACAGGGGCAGAGGGATATTATGGGATGGGCAATGGGCTGGACAGGGGCACAGCGATATTATGGGATGGCCAATGGGCTGGACAGGGGCAGAGGGATAGTATGGGATGGGCAATGGGCTGGACAGGGGCACAGGGATATTATGGGATGGCCAATGGGCTGGACAGGGGCAGAGGGATATTATGGGATGGGCAATGGGCTGGACAGGGGCAGAGGGATATTATGGGATGGGCAATGGGCTGGACAGGGGCAGAGGGATATTATGGGATGGGCAATGGGCTGGACAGGGGCAGTGGGATATTATGGGATGGGCAATGGGCTGGACAGGGGCAGAGGGATATTATGGGATGGCCAATGGGCTGGACAGGGGCAGAGGGATATTATGGGATGGGCAATGGGCTGGACAGGGGCAGAGGGATATTATGGGATGGGCAATGGGCTGGACAGGGACAGAGGGATATTATGGGATGGGCAATGGGCTGGACAGGGGCACAGGGATATTATGGGATGGGCAATGGGCTGGACAGGGGCAGAGGGATATTATGGGATGGGCAATGGGCTGGACAGTGGACAGAGGGAATTCAATGTCAGTCAGTGTGAGGTGATATATTTTGATTAAATTAACACCAGCAGTGATTATACTGTGAATGGGAGTGGGCTCGGGCCTGGGGGGAGCAGAGGGATTTGGGGGCAGTGTCACAGGTCATTAAAGGCAGCACCTCAGGGTGATAAGGCTGTGAAATAAGTTACTGGAATTCGAGGTTTTATCTCGAGTTACAGAATATAAAAGCCCTGAGGTAATGATGAGTTTATGTCAAACCTCAATAATCTCTCAGTTGGAGCACTGTGTGCAGTATTGGGCTCCACACTATAGGGAGGATATTGAGGCTTCAGAGAGGCAACAGCACAGATTCACTCAGATGCTGCCTGGTTTGAGGGAAAACAAATATGGAAACGACTTGAAAAAATGGGTCTCTGTTTCTCTATCCCTGTCTCTCTGTTTCTCTGTATCTCTCTCTGTCTGTTTCTCTCTCTGGGGGTGAATGAATTGATACTAAGGTTAATCCCCCGTCACTATTTGAAGTTAAACAGTAACTTTTTTATTCATTTCCTGTGATGTTGGTGTCACTGGCTGGGCCAGCATTTATTGCTCATCCCTATTTGCCCTGAGCCACCAGTTCAGAGGGCAGTTAACAGGCAACCACATTGCTGTGGGTCTGGAGTCACATATCGGCCAGACTGGGTACGGACGGCAGATTTCCTTATCGGCTCATTAGTCCAGGCCTGTGGATTACTAGTCCAGGAACATAACCACTATGTTACCGCACCCCATACATGATTACAGGACAAGGAGACACAGGTCCAGACTGGGAAAAGGCAGGTTCAGGGCTGGTGTCAGGAGAAACTTCACACCGAGAGTGACCACAATGTGAAATGGGCCCGGGGCAGGGGAGTGGGATTGAAACCTCTGGGCCATTCACAAGGGTCAGTGGGAGGCTGTCATGGGTGGGGCTGGGGGATTTGTAGGATTTCTTGGAAAGGTGGGGCTGGATGGGCTGAACGGCCTCCCTCTGTGTCTCTCTTAAAGCTGCCGGACTTGCCTTCATTTCTCGAGTTAAATGCTGCAGGCACGAGGGGTCCAAGAAGCCCTCACCCCAAGGTTTATGTGTTTAATCCTTCCATAGAATCTCACAGTACAGGAGGAGGCCATTCGGCCCATCGTGCCCGTGCCGGCTCTTGGAAAGAGCTGTCCAATCAGTCCCACTCCCTGCTCTTTCCCCAGAGCCCTGTACAGATGGGACATTAGTCAGCTGTCCCGGGAAGATTGTGAACAGCAACAGGACAGATCCCTGAAGCAGTGCAGACATCTGACCCCCGCCCTGGACTCTACCCTCCCCTCCCCATATTATTAACACTGTAATTACCGCATTTCATGTGGGTTTTATATATAAATAACCGCAGAACACTTTTCACAACCCAAAACCGTGCTGAATATCCGATTGATGTTGATTGGAGCAGACGAGTGTTGAAGGAATTGGAGAGTGTAACTGGGCGGGCTTTAGGACCGCGCGGAATGCTGAGCTGGGGCCAGGTTCCCAGTCTGAGCTCCTGGATCCAGATTTCATTTTTCTCTCTGAGAGTCTCCGGCTCCGGGCCGCCTCCCGCTCGCTCTCTCTATTCCTCTTTCACTTTCTCTCTCTCTCTTCCAATCAATTTTTCTCTTTCTGTTTCTCATTCCCTTTCCTCACTTCTGTCTCTTTCTCCTTTCCCATTTTCTCTCTTCCCTCTCTCCCTCTCCCTCTCTCTCTCCCTCTCTCTCTCTCTCTCACTCCCTCCCTCTCCCTCTCTCCCTCTCCCTCCCTCTCCCTCTCCCCCTCTCCCTCTCTCTCTCCCTCTCCCCCTCTCCCTCCCCCTCTCTCTCTCCCCCTCTCTCTCTCCCTCTCTCCCTCCCTCCCTCCCTCTCTCCCTCTCTCTCCCTCCCTCTCCCTCTCTCCCTCTCCCCCTCTCCCTCTCTCTCACTCTCTCCCTCTCCCCCTCTCCCTCTCTCTCTCTCCCCCCTCTCCCCCTCTCCCTCTCCCTCTCTCCCTCTCTCTCTCTCACTCTCTCTCTCCCCTGAGTGCGGATTCTGGGCTAAACTCCTCCGATGCCATTGAAGAGGCTCCTGGACTTGTTGCTGAGCAATGCGGAGCTGGCTCCGGCATCTCGCCCGGTCCGGAGCTCGCTGATCTCCCCCAGAGTGAGTCAGACTCTGTCCCGGGATCTCCCGGGATCGCCTTGCTGTTTCCAGCAGCGATTGGCGGCTTGGCCCGGGGATCAGACAGGTTCCTGTGTGGATTGTATAGGAGGGCTGGAGAATTGGAGAGGAAGATTCTGAGTGCATTCTACAGCAGCAATGGGCCATTGGAGAAGAGGCTTCTGTACATTGTATCTGAGGATAGCAGGCATTGCATAGAGAGGTGTGGATTGTATAGGAGGGGTGTGTGCATTGTATAGGGGTCTGTGTGCATTGTATAGGGGCTGTGTGCATTGTATAGTGGGGCTGTGTGCACTGTATAGGGGCTGTGTGCATTGTATAGGGGGCTGTGTGCATTGTATAGGGGATGTGTGCATTGTATAGAGGCTGTGTGCATTGTATAGGGGGCTGTATGCATTGTATAGGGGGCTGTGTGCATTGTATAGGAGGATGTGTGCATTGTATAGGGGCTGTGTGCATTGTATAGGGGGCTGTGTGCACTGTATAGGGGGCTGTGTGCATTGTATAGGGGGCTGTGTGCATTGTATAGGGGATGTGTGCATTGTATAGGGGCTGTGTGCATTGTATAGGGGGCTGTGTGCATTGTATAGGAGGCTGAGTGCATTGTATAGGGGGCTGTGTGCATTGTATGGGAGGCTGTGTGCATGGTATAGGGGGCTGTGTGCATTGTATAGGGGGCTGTGTGCATTGTATAGGAGGCTGTGTGCATTGTATAGGGGGCTGTGTGCATTGTATAGGAGGCTGTGTGCATTGTATAGGGGGCTGTGTGCATTGTATAGGGGCTGTGTGCATTGTATAGGGGGCTGTGTGCATTGTATAGGGGCTGTGTGCACTGTATAGGGGGCTGTGTGCATTGTATAGGAGGCTGTGTGCATTGTATAGGGGGCTGTGTGCATTGTATAGGGGCTGTGTGCATTGTATAGGGGGCTGTGTGCATTGTATAGGGGCTGTGTGCACTGTATAGGGGGCTGTGTGCATTGTATGGGAGGCTGTGTGCATGGTATAGGGGGCTGTGTGCATTGTATAGGGGGCTGTGTGCATTGTATAGGAGGCTGTGTGCATTGTATAGGGGGCTGTGTGCATTGTATAGGAGGCTGTGTGCATTGTATAGGGGGCTGTGTGCATTGTATAGGGGCTGTGTGCATTGTATAGGAGGCTGTGTGCATTGTATAGGAGGCTGTGTGCATTGTATAGGGGGCTGTGTGCATTGTATAGGGGGCTGTGTGCATTGCATAGGGGCTGTGTGCACTGTATAGGGGGCTGTGTGCATTGTATAGGGGGATGTGTGCATTGTATAGGGGGCTGTGTGCATTGTATAGGAGGCTGTGTGCATTGTATAGGGGGCTGTGTGCATTGTATAGGGGGCTGTGTGCATTGTATAGGGGCTGTGTGCACTGTATAGGGGGCTGTGTGCATTGTATAGGGGGATGTGTGCATTGTATAGGGGGCTGTGTGCATTGTATAGGGGGCTGTGTGCATTGTATCGGGGGCTGTGTGCATTGTATAGGGGGCTGTGTGCATTGTATAGGGGGCCGTGTGCATTGTATAGGGGGCTGTGTGCATTGTATAGGGGGCCGTGTGCATTGTATAGGAGGCCGTGTGCATTGTATAGGAGGCCGTGTGCATTGTATAGGAGGCCGTGTGCATTGTATAGGAGGCCGTGTACATTGTATAGGGGGCTGTGTGCATTGTATAGGGGGCCGTGTGCATTGTATAGGGGGCAGTGTACATTGTATAGGGGGCTGTGTGCATTGTATAGGAGGCCGTGTGCATTGTATAGGAGGCCGTGTGCATTGTATAGGAGGCCGTGTACATTGTATAGGGGGCTGTGTGCATTGTATAGGAGGCTGTGTGCATTGTATAAGAGGATGTGTGCATTGTATAGGGGCTGTGTGCATTGTATAGGGGGCTGTGTGCATTGTATAGGAGGCTGTGTGCATTGTATAGGAGGCTGTGTGCATTGTATAGGGGGCTGTGTGCATTGTATAGGGGGCTGTGTGCATTGTATAGGAGGCTGTGTGCATTGTATAGGGGGCTGTGTGCAGTGCAGGGTGAGTTACTCCGCTTCCTGCAATCTGTCAATCTCCAACACTCCCAGAGTCACATTCCCATTCACCCTGGGATGGAGCGGCTGGAACACTGAACAGCGCCCCCTGCCGCTCCGGCCCAGTCTCACACCCTGGACCACTCCCAGTGTTGGGGACAATTGGCTTTCACTGAGCATCTCCCCACTCACTCATTCCAACATAGTCTGACTTTAGAAACCATTAGAGATGCAGAAGGAGCTTTCTTTATTTAATGGTTAATGAAGAAATAATCCTGAACCCACAACAGTGGGATTGGATGAGCCTTAAATCAGCGTTGGTGGAAATGAGATTTTGATGAACAGCCTGATCCTGAACTTGTTCTGTTTCCCCGCCGTGTGTTTAATGCTCCTGTCTGGCATCAGATTAACTTTCCCCGACATTTCATTTAATGTCTAAATCATAGAGTTTCCAGAGCGAGGGCATCAAACCAGCCCACATCCCAGAACCACACACTGGGCAAGATTCAAACTCCCCTCAGCTCTGAGCTCTCTATAAATTCAAACCCAACTCGCCTGTTCTCAAGGTGTAATTATTTATATTGATCTGCAGCTTGTGAAGATAATGTGATCACTGAAAATAATCTCCCTTCAACTCGGCAGAAAATATCACAACCTCATCAAACTCTACTGATGTCTGACTGTGAGAACATCCAGCCCTACAACCCTCCGAGATCTCTGCACTCCTCCAACTCTGGCCTCTAGTCCCTTCGCCCCACCTTTGGCGGCCGTGCCTTCAGCTGCCTGGGGCCCAATTTCTGGAAATCCCTCTCGAAACATCTCCGCCTCTCGAACTCTCTCCGGCTTTAAGACCCTCCTTAAAACCTACTTCTTTGACCAAGCTTTTGGTCACCTGTCTGAATATCTCCTTATGTGGCTCAATGTTAAGGTTTGTCAGATTACGCTGCTGTGAAGCACCTTGGGGCATTCTACTACATTAAAGGTGCTACATAATCGCAAGTTGTTGTTGGGGTGTGTGGTGATTATTCTTTATGTTTAGTAAGAAGTATTGTGATTGGTTGTTTGTTTCCTGCCTTGGGATATATGCTGTAATCTCATTGGTAGTTGATGTCATGTGATTTGTGGTGGCCATCTTAAATTCAGTTCTTTCCAGCCTTTAGTTGGGACTGGGTGTTGAAGATGTGCTACAGGATTTGTAAGTTAATAAAGCCTAGATTAGAAAGGCAAATCTATTCTTTATTTCAATTTATTAACTTTATGTCAGAGTGGAGCGGTATCTTCAACCAGAACGATTCAATGCTGACCCTAATTCTGCAGGAGTGGATGATAAATGGAAACACTGGTATTGTACATTTAAAAACTTTTTGGGCGTGTTGGATCAAGAGTCTCTAAATAAGCTGAATATGCTGATCAACTATATTGCTCCGGATGTGTATAAGTATATTTTGGACTGTAAAACTTACGAAGTGGCTATTTCTACATTGGAAAAGATTTTTGTTAAACCAAAGAATGAGGTATTTGCACGTCACCTTCTATCTGCCCGTAGGCAGCAAGTGGGAGAATCTTTGGATACTTATTTACAAGCACTTCGGTGCCTTAGTGTTAACTGTAATTATAAGGCCGTGACGGCTGAAGAATATAAGGAAGAATCAGTACGGGATGCTTTTATTAATGGATTACTGTCTAGATCAATTCATCAGCGGTTGTTAGAAAATAAGACTTTGGATCTTAAGAGTGCTTTTGAGCAAGCTTCTACATTGGATGTGGCTCAGAGAAGTTTGGATTCTTATGCTCTTTTTAATCGGCCTGTGACTGTGGTTTCGGCAGTTCCGGATGAAAAGGAATTATGTGGATTTAATAGGAGTGGTTTACTAGATTCTGAAACAGTTTCTACTTCAGCGGCTGTTGCCTCTAGGATTCAGAAGTGTTATTTTTGTGGGAACGTCCGGCACCCTCGTCTGAAGTGTCCTGCTCGGGAGGCTGTGCGTAGTAAATGCGGCAAGAGAGGTCATTACGCACGCGTGTGTAAATCATCAAGTTCAATTACCTCCTCTGTGACTATTCAGCCTTTAGATAGGGCGTTTATTGCATCAATTTCTGCTGCATTTGCTCATGGCCCAAACAAAGCTATAGTTACGGCCCAAGTTAATGGGTTGGAAGTGAAGGCCCTTATAGATACAGGCAGTACCGAGAGTTTTATAAGTCTTCAGTTTGCAAAGGAGAAGCATTTGAAAATTTCGCCTGTTTCCTATCAGGTGTGTATGGCTCAGACGACTCTCACTTCACAAGTAGCTGGTTGTTGCCTTGTGAAATTGATTCTTCCAAGTAATACGTATACTGATATACGCCTATTTGTTTTGCCTAATCTCTGTGCAGATATTTTGATTGGTCATGATGTGCTTCAGTTACACGAGTCTCTTCGTCTTTCATTTGGAGGGACTAAGCCACCTTTATCTATTTGTGGATTAACCTCTTTATCCATTTCTCCATTATCACTTTTTTCCAATTTGATGCCGGATTGTAAGCCAATTGCTACCAAGTCAAGAAGGTATAGCAGTCAGGATAGAGAATTTATTAATTCTGAAGTTCAACGTCTCTTATTGGAAGGAATCATTGAACCTAGTTGTTCGCCTTGGCGAGCACAGGTAGTTGTCACGACTAACGAGAGACATAAGAAACGAATGGTGATAGACTATTCCCAAACTATTAATAGGTATACTCAATTAGATGCGTACCCAATTTTTCCAATTAAAATGCTTTATTGGCATGAAAGTTTACAGAGAACCATATTGCCAAAGCTTACATAGCAAAAAGGTACAGTTTTCCAACATTCTGTAGGTGTCAATCGATTTGACATTTGTTGGGTACATACAATATTACTTTTAAACAATATTAATTTTAAACAGTCTTTGTACTTCATTTGGTACGTTCAATATTAATTTTAAACAGTCTTAATTTTAAACAGTCCTCAGGTTGTGACATGTTGTTACATATTTGGCCCCAAGGTATGGTCTGTCTCCTTCTCCTAGGACTAATCTCAATTTTGACAGATCATCCAATTCCTTGAAATCTGGGGTTGTTTGGCTTAGCTTGTTGAATAATATGTTTCTTGATGTGTTGAATTTTTCGCATTTTAGGAGGAAATGCATTTCTGTTTCAACCTCGCCAGCCAGACATTGATCGCATATTCTATTCTCTCTAGGCTGCCAGGATTTCTTGTATCTGCCTTTTTCAATTTCCAGTTGGTGGTCTTTGCCTAAGATTGATGAGCTTATCAATAAAGTATCTCAGTATAAGGTTTTTAGCACTATTGACCTAAAGAGTGCTTATCATCAGATTCCTATTGTTAAGAAGGATCAACCATATACGGCCTTTGAGGCTGGTGGAAAGCTGTATCAGTTTTGCCGAATACCATTTGGTGTTACTAATGGTGTTGCTTGTTTTCAACGGGCAATGGATGCTTTTATAAGTGATAACTCTCTCTCTGACACCTTTTCATACTTAGATGACATCACGGTGTGTGGCAAATCAAGGGGGGAGCATGATTCTAATTTAGAAAGATTCCTTCAAGCTGCCGAAAAAGTTGGTTTAACTTTCAATAAAGAGAAGTGTACCTTTTCGACCACTGAGGTAAATCTACTGGGGTACATTATCTCGGGAAACAAGATTAAACCAGACCCAGAACGTCTGCGACCATTGATTGATTTACCTTGTCCTACTAATTCTAAGGCTTTGCAACGAGTTGTTGGACTGTTTTCTTACTATTCTAATTGGATTGCAAATTTTTCACAGAAGATCCGGCCTCTTATTCGGGTTACGACATATCCTCTATCATGGGAGGCCAGGACGTGTTTTGATAATTTTAAAAAGGATATCCTTGGAGCAGTTGTGCATTCTATTGATGAGCAGGTTCCTTTTGTGATTGAGACGGATGCTTCTGATTTTGCAATTGGGGCTACTCTGAACCAAAATGGAAGACCTGTGGCCTTTTTCTCACGTACCTTGAACAATAGTGAAAAAAGGCATTCTTCAATAGAGAAAGAGGCGTATGCAATAGTAGAAGCACTGCGTAAATGGAGACATTATTTATCGGGGCGACATTTTACGTTGGTAACTGATCAAAAGTCTGTGTCCTTTATGTTTGATGTCAAACACTTTGGAAAGATTAAGAATGATAAAATAATGAGGTGGAGGATTGAGTTGGCATGTTACCATTTTGATATAGTTTATCGTCCGGGGAAGGATAATGTTGCTGCTGATGCGCTGTCGAGGGCTTATTGTTCTGTGATTCATGGAGATACGCTTATTAATCTTCACAATGCCTTATGCCATCCTGGGGTTACGAGGATGATACACTTCGTACGCAGTAAGAATTTGCCCTTTTCAGTTGAAGACGTCAAGCGGATGACTTCATCATCTTCTATCTGTGCTCGGTGTAAACTGAATTTCTTTAAGCCTCAACGAGCTCATCTTATAAAGGCTACTTCTCCTTTTGAACGTTTGAGCGTCGATTTTAAGGGGCCTCTTCCTTCAACTACTCAAAACCGATATATATTTACTGTTGTGGATGAGTTTTCAAGGTTCCCTTTTGCTTTCCCTTGCGCAGATGTATCAGCTGCTACAGTTATCAAATGTCTGACTCAACTTTTTGTCATCTTTGGGATGCCTGCGTATATCCATTCGGATCAGGGAAGTTCTTTTATGTCTTCCCAGTTGAAGGAATACCTTCAGAGTCGGGGAATTTCTACTAGCAGAACTACCCCGTATAATCCCCAGGGTAATGGACAGTGCGAACGATACAATGGGGTGATCTGGAAGGCAGTTATGTTGGCTTTGACATCCCGGAACCTTAAGAATACACAGTGGGAAATGGTACTGCCTGATGCCCTGCATTCCATTAGATCATTGCTTTCAACGGCTACTAATGTGACCCCCCATGAAAGGCTCTTTAACTATCCGCGGAGCTCTACTACGGGATATTCGGTACCTTCATGGCTTACTATGCAGGGACCTGTGCTGCTTCGACGCCATGTTAGATTGTCAAAATATGATCCTTTAGTGGAGGAGGTGGAGCTGTTGGAGGCAAATTCCCAATATGCTCATATTCGATTCCAAGATGGGAAAGAAAGTACCATTTCAATTAAAGACTTGGCTCCTTGTGGTGGCCAGCCCTCTTCTGAGGATATTAACAATAGTCATGATTCAGATAATGTGGATGCTGTTACAGATACTACAAATATTTCCAATCCGATTGCAGATAATTATACTTCTATTAGTCAGCCCTCGATGGATGTTCATGACCGTCCCAGTTTACCTCCTGATGGGATTTCTAATCCGGAAACCGTTGAAAATCGGGATATGGATAGCCTTCCTGCAGAAGATACTTCTGTGTCTCCTGGTGTGGGAGGGCAAGGAATTTCACCAAGGTTAAGAAGGTCGACACGAACAAGATATCCGGTCGACTGATTGAAAATGGACTTTTAAATTGATAGTAATGTTTTAAAATTGTTGAAATATTATATTATATTGTTTTAGTTGAGAGATACTTAATACTTATGTGCAATGTTACTATTTGTTGTTGCTCACTTAGTATTGTGTCATGTTGAATAGTTTTATTTTGTCTGTGCATAGTTTTAGTTGTAAATAATTAATGAAAATTGTAAAGGTTATTTAGGTTGGAGTATATTTTAAAAGGAGGGGTGAATGTGGTGATTATTCTTTATGCTTAGTAAGAAGTATTGTGATTGGTTGTTTGTTTCCTGCCTTGGGATATATGCTGTAATCTCATTGGTAGTTGATGTTATGTGATTTGTGGTGGCGATCTTAAATTCAGTTCTTTCCAGCCTTTAGTTGGGACTGGGTGTTGAAGATGTGCTACACGATTTTTAAGTTAATAAAGCCTAGATTAGAAAGGCAAATCTATTCTTTATTTCAGGGTGTGACTGGAGATGGTGAGTGTGTGTTGGCGGTGTGACTGGAGATGGTGAGTGTGTGTTGGTGTGACTGGAGATGGTGAGTGTGTGTTGGGGGTGTGACTGGAGATGGTGAGTGTGTGTTGGGGGTGTGACGAGATGGTGAGTGTGTGTTGGTGTGACGAGATGGTGAGTGTGTGTTGGTCTGACGAGATGGTGAGTGTGTGTTGGTGTGACGAGATGGTGAGCGTGTGTTGGGGGTGTGACGAGATGGTGAGTGTGTGTTGGTGTGACGAGATGGTGAGTGTGTGTTGGTGTGACGAGATGGTGAGTGTGTGTTGGGGGTGTGACGAGATGGTGAGTGTGTGTTGGTGTGACGAGATGGTGAGTGTGTGTTGGTGTGACGAGAAGGTGAGTGTGTGTTGGGGGTGTGACGAGATGGTGAGTGTGTGTTGGGGGTGTGACGAGATGGTGAGTGTGTGTTGAGGGTGTGACGAGATGGTGAGCGTGTGTTGGGGTGTGACGAGATGGTGTGCGTGTGTTGGGGGTGTGACTGGAGATGGTGAGTGTGTGTTGGGGGTGTGACGAGATGGTGAGTGTGTGTTGCGGGTGTGACGAGATGGTGAGTGTGTGTTGGGGGTGTGACGAGATGGTGAGTGTGTGTTGAGGGTGTGACGAGATGGTGAGTGTGTGTTGGTGTGACGAGATGGTGAGTGTGTGTTGGTGTGACGAGATTGTGAGCGTGTGTTGGTGTGACGAGATGGTGAGTGTGTGTTGGTGTGACGATATGGTGAGCGTGTGTTGGTGTGATGAGATGGTGAGTGTGTGTTGCTGTGACGAGATGGTGAGCGTGTGTTGGTGTGACGAGATGGTGAGTGTGTGTTGGTGTGACTGGAGATGGTGAGTGTGTGTTGGTGTGACGAGATGGTGAGTGTGTGTTGGTGTGACTGGAGATGGTGAGTGTGTGTGTTGGTGTGACGAGATGGTGAGTGTGTGTTGGGGGTGTGACGAGATGGTGAGTGTGTGTTGCGGGTGTGACGAGATGGTGAGTGTGTGTTGGTGTGATTGGAGATGGTGAGTGTGTGGAGATGGTGAGCGTGTGTTGGTGTGACTGGAGATGGTGAGTGTGTGTTGGTGTGACGAGATGATGAGCGTGTGTTGGGGGTGTGACGAGATGGTGAGTGTGTATTGGTGTGACGAGATGGTGAGCGTGTGTTGGTGTGACGAGATGGTGAGTGTGTGTTGGTGTGACGAGATGGCGAGTGTGTGTTGGTGTGACGAGATGGTGAGTGTGTGTTGCGAGTGTGACGAGATGGTGAGTGTGTGTTGGGGGTGTGACTGGAGATGGTGAGTGTGTGTTGAGGGTGTGACGAGATGGTGAGCGTGTGTTGGTGTGACGAGATGGTGAGTGTGTGTTGGTGTGACGAGATGGTGAGCATGTGTTGGTGTGACGAGATGGTGTGTGTGTGTTGGTGTGACGAGATGGTGAGTGTGTGTTGGGGGTGTGACGAGATGGTGAGTGTGTGTTGAGGGTGTGACGAGATGGTGAGCGTGTGTTGGGGGTGTGACGAGATGGTGAGTGTGTGTTGGGGGTGTGACGAGATGGTGAGTGTGTGTTGGGGATGTGACGAGATGGTGAGTGTGTGTTGGGGGTGTGACGAGATGGTGAGAGTGTGTTGGTGTGACGAGATGGTGAGCGTGTGTTGGGGGTGTGACGAGATGGTGAGTGTGTGTTGGGGGTGTGACGAGACGGTGAGTGTGTGTTGGTGTGACGAGATGGTGAGTGTGTGTTGGTGTGAGTGGAGATGGTGAGCGTGTGTTGGGCCTGTGACTGGAGATGGTGAGTGTGTGTTGGTGTGACGATATGGTGACTGTGTGTTGGTGTTACTGGAGATAGTGAGTGTGTGTTGGGGGTGTGACGAGATGGTGAGCGTGTGTTGGTGTGACTGGAGATGGTGAGTGTGTTGGTGTGACGAGATGGTGAGCGTGTGTTGGGGGTGTGACTGGAGATGGTGAGTGTGTGTTGGTGTGACGAGATGGTGAGTGTGTGTTGGTGTGACTGGAAATGGTGAGTGTGTGTTGGGGGTGTGACGAGATGGTGAGTGAGTGCTGGGGATGTGACGAGATGGTGAGTGTGTGTTGCGGGTGTGACGAGATGGTGAGTGTGTGTTGGGGGTGTGATCGGGGATGGTGAGTGTGTGTTGCGTGTGTGACGAGATGGTGAGCGTGTGCTGGTGTGACGAGATGGTGAGTGTGCGTTGGTGTGACGAGATGGGGAGCGTGTGTTGGGGGTGTGACTGGAGATGGTGAGTGTGTGTTGGTGTGACTGGAGATGGTGAGCGTGTGTTGGTGTGACGAGATGGTGAGTGTGTGTTGGTGTGAGGAGATGGTGAGCGTGTGTTGCGGGTGTGACGAGATGGTGAGCGTGTGTTGGTGTGATGAGATGGTGAGTGTGTGTTGGGGGTGTGACGAGATGGTGATTGTGTGTTGTGGGTGTGACGAGATGGTGAGTGTGTTGGGGGTGTGACGAGATGGTGAGTGTGTTGAGGGTGTGACGAGATGGTGAGCGTGTGTTGGTCTGACTGGAGATGGTGAGTCTGTGTTGGTGTGACTGGAGATGGTGAGCGTGTGTTGGGGGTGTGACGAGATGGTGAGTGTGTGTTGGTGTGACTGGAGATGGCGAGCGTGTGTTGGTGTGACGAGATGGTCAGCGTGTGTTGGTGTGACTGCAGATGGTGAGTGTGTGTTGGTGTGACGAGATGGTGAGCGTGTGTTGCGGGTGTGACGAGATGGTGAGCGTTTGTTGTTACGAGATGGTGAGTGTGTGTTGGTGTGATGAGATGGTGAGTGTGTGTTGCGGGTGTGACGAGATGGTGAGTGTGTGTTGGGGGTGTGACTGGAGATGGTGATTGTGTGTTGCGGGTGTAACGAGATGGTGAGTGTGTGTTGGGGGTGTGACTGGAGATGGTGAGTGTGTGTTGAGGGTGTGACGAGATGGTGAGCGTATGTTGGGGGTGTGACTGGAGATGGTGAGCGTGTGTTGCGGGTGTGACGAGATGGTGAGTGTGTGTTGGTGTGACGAGATGGTGAGCATGTGTTGGTGTGACTGGAGATGGTAAGTGTGTGTTGGTGTGAATGGAGATGGTGAGCATGTGTTGGGGGTGTGACTGGAGATGGTGAGTGTGTGTTGGTGTGACGAGATGGTGAGTGTGTGTTGGTGTAACGAGATGGTGAGCGTGTGTTGGTGTGACGAGATGGTGAGTGTGTGTTGGTGTGACGAGATGGTGAGTGTGGGTTGGGGCTGTGACTGGAGATGGTGAGTGTGTGTTGGTGTGACTGGAGATTGTGAGTGTGTTGGTGTGTAAATGGAGATGCTGATTGTGTGTTGGTGTGACTGGAGATGGTGAGTGTGTGTTGGTGTGACTGGAGATGGTGAGCGTGTGTTGGGGGTGTGACTGGAGATGGTGAGTGTGGGTTGGGGGTATGACTGGAGATGGTGACTGTGTGTTGGTGTGACTGGAGATGGTGAGTGTGTGTTGGTGTGACTGGAGATGGTGAGTGTGTGTTGGTGTGACGAGATGGTGAGTGTGTGTTGGTGTGACTGGAGATAGTGAATGTGTGTTGGTGTGACTGGAGATGGTGTGTGTGTGTTGGTGTGACTGGAGATGGTGTGTGTGTGTTGGGGGTGTGACTGGAGATGGTGAGTGTGTGTTGGTGTGACTGGAGATGGTGACTTTGTGTTGGGGGTGTGACCGGTGATGGTGAGTGTGTGTTGGTGTGACTGGAGATGGTGAGTGTGTGTTGGTGTGACTGGAGATGGTGAGTGTGTGTTGGTGTGACTGGAGATGGTGAGCGTGTGTTGGGGGTGTGACGAGATGGTCAGCGTGTGTTAGGGGTGTGACTGGAGATGGTGAGTGTGTGTTGGGGGTGTGACTGGAGATGGTGAGCGTGTGTTGGTTTGACTGGAGATGGTGAGTGTGTGTTGGGGGTGTGACGAGATGGTGAGTGTGTGTTGGGGATGTGACTGGAGATGGTGAGTGTGTATTGGGGGTGTGACGAGATGGTGAGCGTGTGTTGGTGTGACTGGAGATGGTGAGTGTGTGTTGGGGTTGTGACTGGAGATGCTATGTGTGTGTTGGGGGTGTGACTGGAGATGGTGAGCGTGTGTTGCGGGTGTGACGAGATGGTGAGCGTTTGTTGTTACGAGATGGTGAGTGTGTGTTGGTGTGATGAGATGGTGAGTGTGTGTTGCGGGTGTGACGAGATGGTGAGTGTGTGTTGGGTGTGTGACTGGAGATGGTGATTGTGTGTTGCGGGTGTAACGAGATGGTGAGTGTGTGTTGGGGGTGTGACGAGATGGTGAGTGTGTGTTGAGGGTGTGACGAGATGGTGAGTGTATGTTGGGGGTGTGACTGGAGATGGTGAGCGTGTGTTGCGGGTGTGACGAGATGGTGAGTGTGTGTTGGTGTGACGAGATGGTGAGCATGTGTTGGTGTGACGAGATGGTAAGTGTGTGTTGGTGTGAATGGAGATGGTGAGCATGTGTTGGGGGTGTGACTGGAGATGGTGAGTGTGTGTTGGTGTGACGAGATGGTGAGTGTGTGTTGGTGTAACGAGATGGTGAGCGTGTGTTGGTGTGACGAGATGGTGAGTGTGTGTTGGTGTGACGAGATGGTGAGTGTGGGTTGGGGCTGTGACTGGAGATGGTGAGTGTGTGTTGGTGTGACTGGAGATATTGTGAGTGTGTGTTGGTGTGTAAATGGAGATGCTGATTGTGTGTTGGTGTGACTGGAGATGGTGAGTGTGTGTTGGTGTGACTGGAGATGGTGAGCGTGTGTTGGGGGTGTGACTGGAGATGGTGAGTGTGGGTTGGGGGTATGACTGGAGATGGTGACTGTGTGTTGGTGTGACTGGAGATGGTGAGTGTGTGTTGGTGTGACTGGAGATGGTGAGTGTGTGTTGGTGTGACGAGATGGTGAGTGTGTGTTGGTGTGACTGGAGATAGTGAATGTGTGTTGGTGTGACTGGAGATGGTGTGTGTGTGTTGGTGTGACTGGAGATGGTGTGTGTGTGTTGGGGGTGTGACTGGAGATGGTGAGTGTGTGTTGGTGTGACTGGAGATGGTGACTTTGTGTTGGGGGTGTGACCGGTGATGGTGAGTGTGTGTTGGTGTGACTGGAGATGGTGAGTGTGTGTTGGTGTGACTGGAGATGGTGAGTGTGTGTTGGTGTGACTGGAGATGGTGAGCGTGTGTTGGGGGTGTGACGAGATGGTCAGCGTGTGTTAGGGGTGTGACTGGAGATGGTGAGTGTGTGTTGGGGGTGTGACTGGAGATGGTGAGCGTGTGTTGGTTTGACTGGAGATGGTGAGTGTGTGTTGGGGGTGTGACGAGATGGTGAGTGTGTGTTGGGGATGTGACTGGAGATGGTGAGTGTGTATTGGGGGTGTGACGAGATGGTGAGCGTGTGTTGGTGTGACTGGAGATGGTGAGTGTGTGTTGGGGTTGTGACTGGAGATGCTATGTGTGTGTTGGGGGTGTGACTGGAGATGGTGAGCGTGTGTTGGGGGTGTGACTGGAGATGGTGAGTGTGTGTTGGGGGTGTGACGAGATGGTGAGCGTGTGTTGGTGTGACGAGATGGTGAGCGTGTGTTGGTGTGACGAGATGGTGAGTGTGGGTGTGTGACTGGAGATGGTGAGCGTGTGTTGGGGGTGTGACGAGTTGGTGAGTGTGTGTTGGGGGTGTGACTGGAGATGGTGAGCGTGTGTTGGGGGTGTGACGAGATGGTGAGCGTGTGTTGGGGGTGTGACTGGAGATGGTGAGCATGTGTTGGTGTGACTGGAGATGGTGAGCGTGTGTTGGGGTGTGACTGGAGATGGTGAGCGTGTGTTGGGGGTGTGACTGGAGATGGTGAGCGTGTGTTGGGGGTGTGACGAGATGGTGAGCGTGTGTTGGGGGTGTGACTGGAGATGGTGAGTGTGTGTTGGGGCTGTGACTGGAGATGGTGAGTGTGTGTTGTGGGTGTGACGAGATGGTGAGCCTGTGTTGGGGGTGTTACTGGAGATGGTGAGTGTGTGTTGGGTGTGTGACTGGAGATAGTGAGAGTGTGTTGGGGGTGTGACTGGAGATGGTGAGCATGTGTTGGGGGTGTGACTGGCGATGGTGAGTATGTGTTGGGGATGTGACTGGAGATGGTGAGCGTGTGTTGGGGGTGTGATTGGAGATGGTGAGTGTGTGTTGGGGGTGCGACTGGAGATGGTGAGTGTGTGTTGGGGGTGTGACTGGAGATGATGAGTGTGTATTGGGGGTGTGACTGGAGATGGTGAGCGTGTGTTGCGGGTGTGACTGGAGATGGTGAGTGTGTGTTGGGGTTGTGACGAGATGGTGAGTGTGTGTTGGGGGTGTGACTGGAGATGGTGAGTGTGTGTTGGGGGTGTGACGAGATGGTGAGTGTGTGTTGGGGGTGTGACGAGATGGTGAGTGTGTGTTGGGGTTGTGACGAGATGGTGAGCGTGTGTTGGGGGTGTGACTGGAGATGGTGAGCGTGTGTTGGGGGTGTGACTGGAGATGGTGAGCGTGTGTTGGGGTGTGACTGGAGATGGTGAGTGTGTGTTGGGGGTGTGACGAGATGGTGAGTGTGTGTTGGGGGTGTGACTGGAGATGGTGAGCGTGTGTTGGGGGTGTGACTGGAGATGGTGAGCGTGTGTTGGGGGTGTGACTGGAGATGGTGAGCGTGTGTTGGGGGTGTGACTGGAGATGGTGAGCGTGTGTTGGGGGTGTGACTGGAGATGGTGAGCGTGTGTTGGGGGTGTGACTGGAGATGGTGAGCGTGTGTTGGGGGTGTGACTGGAGATGGGGAGCGTGTGTTGGGGTTTGAGCAGGAGGAGTGACGTTGGGCCCAGAAGGTGACGGTGGATTGTGCTGCTCGAGCTGAAGGGGAACAGCATTACGTGGGAGGAAGTGAGACATTCAGAGACTATTCCTGCTCGCAGTGCAGCAGTTTATAAAATCCTGGAGTATTTATTATAGAAAATGGGTTATAAATATCCCCGTTACTAGTCAGTGTATCAGTCACAGCCCAGAGTAACACCTTGTGTCGTGAAACAGGCCGTGGGAGGGTCACCAAACCCAGAGTGTGACCGTGTTTAAAGGGGTAACTTTTTTAAACTAAGAATCAGAATAATTTTGCTTTTCCAGTGTGAGCTGTGGCTGAGATTGAGGGGAGATGATGGAGGAAGGAGAAGAGATTTTGATTCTGCTGTTCCTCCCCTCCTCTCCTGAAGGAACTGACTCAATCCCAGTCCAGAGTCTCGAGCCCAGAATCCAGACTGACACTCCCGGTGAAGTACTGAGGGAGCGCTGCACTGTCGGAGGGGCAGTACTGAGGGAGTGCTGCACTGTCGGAGGGGCAGTACTGAGGGAGTGCTGCACTGTCGGAGGGACAGTCCTGAGGGAGTGCTGCACTGTTGGAGGGGCAGCACTGAGGGAGTGCTGCACTGTTGGAGGGGCAGTACTGAGGGAGCGCTGCACTGTCGGAGGAGCAGTATGGAGGGAGTGCTACACTGGCTGATGGGCAGTACTGAAGGATTGCAGCAGTGTCGGAGGGGCAGTACTGAGGGAGCGCTGCACTGTCGGAGGAGCGGTACTGAGGGAGTGCTGCACTGTCAGAGGAGCAGTACTGAGGGAGCGCTGCACTGTCGGAGGGGTGAGACTGAGGGAGCACTTCAGTGTCGGATGTGCAGTACTGAGGGAGCGCTGCACTGTCGGAGGGGCAGTACTGAGGGAGCGCTGCACTGTCGGAGGGGCAGTACTGAGGGAGCGCTGCACTGTCAGAGGGGCAGTACTGAGGGAGTGGCGCACTGTCGGAGGGGCAATACTGAGGGAGCGCTGCACTGTCGGAGGGGCAGTACTGAGGGAGTGCTGCACTGTCGGAGGGGCAGTACTGAGGGAGTGCTGCACTGTCGGAGGGGCAGTACTGAGGGAGTGGCGCACTGTCGGAGGGGCAATACTGAGGGAGCGCTGCACTGTCGGAGGGGCAGTACTGAGGGAGTGGCGCACTGTCGGAGGGGCAATACTGAGGGAGCGCTGCACTGTCGGAGGGGCAGTACTGAGGGAGTGCTGTACTGTCGGAGGGGCAGTACTGAGGGAGTGCTGCACTGTCAGAGGTGCTGTCCTTTGGATGAGACGTTAAGCTGAAACCCCATCTATTCTCTCAGGTGGATGTAAAAATCCCACGACAATATTCGACGAAGAGCAGGGGAGTTATCCCCGGAGTCCTGACCAATATTTATCCCTCAACCAACATCATTAAATAAAGGATAATTGGCCACTTATGTCATTTGGTATCTTCACGAGAGTCATTGAGCCGCCTCCTATTGGCTGCTGTGATTCACAACTGGTGATTATTTCTGTAACGCTGCAGCTAATGGGAGGCAGAGTCTGAGGGTGGGGTCAGAGGCCGAAGGTCGATGGTCAAAGGTCAGGCGCAGCACCTATTCCAAAATTCATTGATTTTATTTCTCTCCTAACAGGGAACTGATGCCAAAAGGAAGAGATGATTGATGGGAAACAGACTCTGGTCAGGAGACAGTCATCACATTGGGTCCCAGTACTGACTGATCAGCCAATCAGAACATCTGTCTGACAGCGAACAGCTGGGGGAAAACATCTGGAATCCCAACACCCGGCACATCTGCACCAACACTGGGGAAAACAGCTGGAATCACAACACCCGGCACATCTGCACCAACACTGGGAAAACAGCTGGAATCCCAACACCCGGCACATCTGCACCAACACTGGGGAAAACAGCTGGAATCCCAACACCCGGCACATCTGCACCAACACTGGGAAAACAGCTGGAATCCCAACACCCGGCACATCTGCACCAACACTGGGAAAACAGCTGGAATCCCAACACCTGGAATATCTGCACCAACACTGGGGAAAACAGCTGGAATCCAACACCTGGAACATCTACACCAACACTGGGAAAACATCTGGAATCCCAACACCTGGAACATCTGCACCAACACTGGGAAAACAGCTGGAATCCCAACACCTGGAATATCTGCACCAACACTGGGAAAACAGCTGGAATCCCAACACCCGGCACATCTGCACCAACACTGGGGAAACAGCTGGAATCCCAACACCTGGAACATCTGCACCAACACTGGGGAAAACAGCTGGAATCCCAACACCCGGCACATCTGCACCAACACTGGGAAAACAGCTGGAATCTCAACACCTGGAACATCTGCACCAAAGCTGAGGGAAAAACAGCTGGAACCCCAACACTTGGAACATCTGCGCACATTGCTCCATGTTGCTGGAAGAACATCTGGAATCCTACCACCAGGAACAGGGATAAATAGCTGGAATCCTAACACCTGGCCCATCTGCAAGCACCGAGATCACCGCTCTCTGTCCAGGGCCCAGTTGGAGCAGAGACCCCCTGAATCACCCCCAGACGGATCGAGATCACCGCTCTCTGTGCGGGGTCCAGTTGGAGCAGAGACCCCCTGAATCACCCCCAGACGGACGGAGATCTCCGCTCTCTGTGCGGGGTCCAGTTGGAGCAGAGACCCCCTGAATCACCCCCAGACAGACCGAGATCACCGCTCTCTGTGTGGGGTCCAGTCGGAGCAGAGACCCCCTGAATCACCCCCAGACAGACCGAGATCACCGCTCTCTGTGCGGGGTCCAGTTGGAGCAGAGACCCCCTGAATCACCCCCAGACGGTCCGAGATCACCGCTCTCTGTGCGGGGTCCAGTCGGAGCGATGCGTCTGTCCGGTTTGTTGCTCCTTCAGGCCCTTTGGGCGGCCCTGTCTCTCGCCGCTCAGCACTTCCCGTCCTGGGGTCACTACGACCTGTGTAAGGCTCAGGTTCACTGGGACCAGGGGCTGAGTTGGGATTACATGGCCTGCCAGCCCGAGGCCGCCCTGCTCACCAGGTTCCTGAAGGTCAGGTTGGATCCCTCCGACAGTACGTGTGGAGAGACCCCCGAGATGTACTGCACGCTGGTGAGTAGAAGCCTTTCTGAGCCAGCCTCTGTTGTGTGTCGCGCTGTGAATGGACGCTCACTGAACGGCCTTTATCAAAGGGAATTCCATCCAAACTCCTACATTTGCTTCATTATCAGAGGCATCGAGTCCAAAAGCAAGCGAGTTATGGTGAACCTTTATAAATCACTGGTGGGGCCCCAGCTGGAGTATTGTGGCCAATTCTGGGCACCACACTTTAGGAAGGATGTCAAGGCCTTGGAGAGGGTGCAGAGGAGATTTACTAGAATGGTGCCGGGGATGAGGGACTTCAGTTATGTGGAGAGACTGGAGAAGCTGGGATTGTTCTCCTTAGAACAGAGAGGGTTAAGAGGAGATTTAATAGAGGTGTTCAAAATCATGAAATGTTTTGATCGAGTAAATAAGGAGAAACTGTTTCCCGTGGCAGGAGGGTCGGTAACCAGAGGACACAGATTTAAGATAATTAGCAAAAGAACCAGAGGGGAGATGAGGAGAATGTTTTTACAGCGAGTTGTTGTGATCTGGAATGTGCTGCCTGAAAGGGCGGTGGAAGCAGATTCATTAATAACTTTCAAAAGGGACTTGGAGAAATGCTAGAAAAGGAAAGATTTGCAGGGCTCTGGGGAAAGAGCAGGGAGTGGGACTAATTGGAGAGCTCGTTCAAAGAGCCGGCACAGGCACGATGGGCCGAACGGCCATCTTCTGTCCTGTCTGATTCTATGACTCTATTCAGTGTGGTTTTTGAATGTATCCTTCAAACAATCTTTAAATATCGAGGCCCTAAACGGAGCAGCGTTTGGAGTCCGGCGATTCTCCCTTGTGGATTATTATCTTGGTGGAGTTTTTTTATTCATTCTCGGTGTGTGGGAATTGTCGGCAAGACCTGCATCTACTGCCCATCCCTAGTTGCCCCTTGAGAAAGTGGTGCTGGGCGTTCTTCTTGAACCGAAGGAGACATTACGACAGGTAACCAAAATCTTGGTCATAGAGGTCGGTTTTAAGGAAGGACTGTAAGGAGGAGAGAGAGGTAGAGAGGCGGAGTGGTTTAGGGAGAGAATTCCAGAGCTTAGGGCCCAGGCAGCTGAAGGCACGGCCACCAATGGTGGGGCGAAGGAATTGGGGGATGGACAAGAGGTCAGAGTTGGAGGAGCGCAGAGATCTCGGAGGGTTATCGGGCTGGAGGAGGTTACAGAGATAGGGAGGGGTAATTTTACTGGCCTGGGAGCCAATGTAGTTCAGCGAGCACAGGAGTGATTGGTGGACGGGACTTGGTGTGAGTTAGGATATGGGCAGCAGAGTTTGGGATGAGCTACCGGAGGGTGCAAGGTGGGTGGCTGGCCGGGAGAGCGTTGGAATAATCGAGTATAGAGGTGAGAAAGGTGAGGGTTTCAGCAGCAGTTGAGCTGAGCCGGCTGGAGACGGGCGATGTTACGGAGGTGGAAGTAGGCGGTCTTGGTGATGGTGAGGACATGGAGACGGAATAACAATCTGATAAGTTGCATTTAGTGAGACTGTGAGGATATGTAACCCTGCTGGACTGAACAGCAAAGGTCAGGACACGTAAAACACAAAACTCGCTGCTTCACAGCATCTCGGCAGAAGGGGTGGCAGTGTTTGTAAAATTAGACACAGTAATAGATGTGAGGAGGAAGGTCGAATGTTTATAAACACCCCCCTGGAGCCCCTGACGCTGTGTCTGAACCCTGTCCAATATCTCCAGTGGGGAATATGTCCAATTGTGTCTCTGAACCCTGTCCAATATCTCCAGTGGGGAATATGTCCAATTGTGTCTCTGAACCCTGTCCAATATCTCCAGTGGGGAATATGTCCAATTGTGTCTCTGAACTCTGTCCAATATCTCCAGTGGGGAATATGTCCAATTGTGTCTGAACCCTGTCCAATATCTCCAGTGGGGAATATGTCCAATTGTGTCTCTGAACCCTGTCCAATATCTCCAGTGGGGATTATGTCCAATTGTGTCTCTGAACCCTGTCCAATATCTCCAGTGGAGAATATGTCCAATTGTGTCTGAACCCTGTCCAATATCTCCAGTGGGGATTATGTCCAATTGTGTCTCTGAACCCTGTCCAATATCTCCAGTGGAGAATATGTCCAATTGTGTCTAAACCCTGTCCAATATCTCCAGTGGGGAATATGTCCCATTGTGCGTCTGAACCCTGTCCAATATCTCCAGTGGGGAATATGTCCAATTGTGTCTCTGAACCCTGTCCAATATCTCCAGTGGGGAATATGTCCAATTGTGCGTCTGAACCCTGTCCAGTGTCTCCAGTGGGGAATATGTCCAATTGTGTCTCTGAACCGTGTCCAATATCTCCAGTGGGGAATATGTCCAATTGTGTCTCTGAACCCTGTCCAATATCTCCAGTGGGGAATATGTCCAATTGTGTCTCTGAACCCTGTCCAATATCTCCAGTGGGGAATATGTCCAATTGTGTCTCTGAACCCTGTCCAATATCTCCAGTGGGGATTATGTCCAATTGTGTCTCTGAACCCTGTCCAATATCTCCAGTGGAGAATATGTCCAATTGTGTCTGAACCCTGTCCAATGTCGCCAGTGGGGAATATGTCCCAATGTGCGTCTGAACCCTGTCCAATATCTCCAGTGGGGAATATGTCCAATTCTGTCTCTGAACCCTGTCCAATATCTCCAGTGGGGAATATGTCCAATTGTGCGTCTGAACCCTGTCCAGTATCTCCAGTGGGGAATATGTCCAATTGTGTCTCTGAACCCTGTCCAATATCTCCAGTGGGGAATATGTCCAATTGTGTCTCTGAATCCTGTCCAATATCTCCAGTGGGGAATATGTCCAATTGTGTCTCTGAACCCTGTCCAATATCTCCAGTGGGGAATATGTCCAATTGTGTCT
>NC_140989.1:378022924-378157134 GCF_052327205.1 Somniosus microcephalus | reverse complement strand
GGACATGACAGAGATCAGATTACCCCAGACTGATATATTACTGGGACATGACAGAGATCAGATTACCCCAGACTGATATATTACTGGGACATGACAGAGATCAGATTACCCCAGACTGATATATTACTGGGACATGACAGAGATCAGATTACCCCAGACTGATATATTACTGGGACATGACAGAGATCAGATTACCCCAGACTGATATATTACTGGGACATGACAGAGATCAGATTACCCCAGACTGATATATTACTGGGACATGACAGAGATCAGATTACCCCAGACTGATATATTACTGGGACATGACAGAGATCAGATTACCCCAGACTGATATATTACTGGGACATGACAGAGATCAGATTACCCCAGACTGATATATTACTGGGACATGACAGAGATCAGATTACCCCAGACTGATATATTACTGGGACATGACAGAGATCAGATTACCCCAGACTGATATATTACTGGGACATGACAGAGATCAGATTACCCCAGACTGATATATTACTGGGACATGACAGAGATCAGATTACCCCAGACTGATATATTACTGGGACATGACAGAGATCAGATTACCCCAGACTGATATATTACTGGGACATGACAGAGATCAGATTACCCCAGACTGATATATTACTGGGACATGACAGAGATCAGATTACCCCAGACTGATATATTACTGGGACATGACAGAGATCAGATTACCCCAGACTGATATATTACTGGGACATGACAGAGATCAGATTACCCCAGACTGATATATTACTGGGACATGACAGAGATCAGATTACCCCAGACTGATATATTACTGGGACATGACAGAGATCAGATTACCCCAGACTGATATATTACTGGGACATGACAGAGATCAGATTACCCCAGACTGATATATTACTGGGACATGACAGAGATCAGATTACCCCAGACTGATATATTACTGGGACATGACAGAGATCAGATTACCCCAGACTGATATATTACTGGGACATGACAGAGATCAGATTACCCCAGACTGATATATTACTGGGACATGACAGAGATCAGATTACCCCAGACTGATATATTACTGGGACATGACAGAGATCAGATTACCCCAGACTGATATATTACTGGGACATGACAGAGATCAGATTACCCCAGACTGATATATTACTGGGACATGACAGAGATCAGATTACCCCAGACTGATATATTACTGGGACATGACAGAGATCAGATTACCCCAGACTGATATATTACTGGGACATGACAGAGATCAGATTACCCCAGACTGATATATTACTGGGACATGACAGAGATCAGATTACCCCAGACTGATATATTACTGGGACATGACAGAGATCAGATTACCCCAGACTGATATATTACTGGGACATGACAGAGATCAGATTACCCCAGACTGATATATTACTGGGACATGACAGAGATCAGATTACCCCAGACTGATATATTACTGGGACATGACAGAGATCAGATTACCCCAGACTGATATATTACTGGGACATGACAGAGATCAGATTACCCCAGACTGATATATTACTGGGACATGACAGAGATCAGATTACCCCAGACTGATATATTACTGGGACATGACAGAGATCAGATTACCCCAGACTGATATATTACTGGGACATGACAGAGATCAGATTACCCCAGACTGATATATTACTGGGACATGACAGAGATCAGATTACCCCAGACTGATATATTACTGGGACATGACAGAGATCAGATTACCCCAGACTGATATATTACTGGGACATGACAGAGATCAGATTACCCCAGACTGATATATTACTGGGACATGACAGAGATCAGATTACCCCAGACTGATATATTACTGGGACATGACAGAGATCAGATTACCCCAGACTGATATATTACTGGGACATGACAGAGATCAGATTACCCCAGACTGATATATTACTGGGACATGACAGAGATCAGATTACCCCAGACTGATATATTACTGGGACATGACAGAGATCAGATTACCCCAGACTGATATATTACTGGGACATGACAGAGATCAGATTACCCCAGACTGATATATTACTGGGACATGACAGAGATCAGATTACCCCAGACTGATATATTACTGGGACATGACAGAGATCAGATTACCCCAGACTGATATATTACTGGGACATGACAGAGATCAGATTACCCCAGACTGATATATTACTGGGACATGACAGAGATCAGATTACCCCAGACTGATATATTACTGGGACATGACAGAGATCAGATTACCCCAGACTGATATATTACTGGGACATGACAGAGATCAGATTACCCCAGACTGATATATTACTGGGACATGACAGAGATCAGATTACCCCAGACTGATATATTACTGGGACATGACAGAGATCAGATTACCCCAGACTGATATATTACTGGGACATGACAGAGATCAGATTACCCCAGACTGATATATTACTGGGACATGACAGAGATCAGATTACCCCAGACTGATATATTACTGGGACATGACAGAGATCAGATTACCCCAGACTGATATATTACTGGGACATGACAGAGATCAGATTACCCCAGACTGATATATTACTGGGACATGACAGAGATCAGATTACCCCAGACTGATATATTACTGGGACATGACAGAGATCAGATTACCCCAGACTGATATATTACTGGGACATGACAGAGATCAGATTACCCCAGACTGATATATTACTGGGACATGACAGAGATCAGATTACCCCAGACTGATATATTACTGGGACATGACAGAGATCAGATTACCCCAGACTGATATATTACTGGGACATGACAGAGATCAGATTACCCCAGACTGATATATTACTGGGACATGACAGAGATCAGATTACCCCAGACTGATATATTACTGGGACATGACAGAGATCAGATTACCCCAGACTGATATATTACTGGGACATGACAGAGATCAGATTACCCCAGACTGATATATTACTGGGACATGACAGAGATCAGATTACCCCGGACTGATATATTACTGGGACATGACAGAGATCAGATTACCCCAGACTGATATATTACTGGGACATGACAGAGATCAGATTCCCCCAGACTGATATATTACTGGGACATGACAGAGATCAGATTACCCCAGACTGATATATTACTGGGACATGACAGAGATCAGATTACCCCAGACTGATATATTACTGGGACATGACAGAGATCAGATTACCCCAGACTGATATATTACTGGGACATGACAGAGATCAGATTACCCCAGACTGATATATTACTGGGACATGACAGAGATCAGATTACCCCAGACTGATATATTACTGGGACATGACAGAGATCAGATTACCCCAGACTGATATATTACTGGGACATGACAGAGATCAGATTACCCCAGACTGATATATTACTGGGACATGACAGAGATCAGATTACCCCAGACTGATATATTACTGGGACATGACAGAGATCAGATTACCCCAGACTGATATATTACTGGGACATGACAGAGATCAGATTACCCCGGACTGATATATTACTGGGACATGACAGAGATCAGATTACCCCAGACTGATATATTACTGGGACATGACAGAGATCAGATTACCCAAGACTGATATATTACTGGGACATGACAGAGATCAGATTACCCCAGACTGATATATTACTGGGACATGACAGAGATCAGATTACCCCGGACTGATATATTACTGGGACATGACAGAGATCAGATTAACCCAGACTGATATATTACTGGGACATGACAGAGATCAGATTACCCCAGACTGATGTATTACTGGGACATGACAGAGATCAGATTACCCCAGGCTGATATATTACTGGGACATGACAGAGATCAGATTACCCCAGACTGATATATTACTGGGACATGACAGAGATCAGATTACCCCAGACTGATATATTACTGGGACATGACAGAGATCAGATTACCCCAGACTGATATATTACTGGGACATGACAGAGATCAGATTACCCCAGACTGATATATTACTGGGACATGACAGAGATCAGATTACCCCAGACTGATATATTACTGGGACATGACAGAGATCAGATTACCCCAGACTGATATATTACTGGGACATGAAAGAAATCAGATTACCCCAGACTGATATATTACTGGGACATGACAGAGATCAGATTACCCCAGACTGATATATTACTGGGACATGACAGAGATTAGATTACCCCAGACTGATATATTACTGGGACATGACAGAGATCAGATTACCCCAGAGTGATATATTACTGGGACATGACAGAGATCGGTTTGCCATCACCAGAAACTATTAACACAAAGACCATGAAGAGTGCTTGTCTAATTTATACTGACAGTCCAGCCCATCACAGATGTGTGTGTCCATGACGGTATTAGTAGGAGTGACCACCGCACAGTCCTTGTGCAGACCAAGTCCCTCTTCACACTGAGGACCCCCTCCATCGTGTTGTGTGGCACTAACACCGTGCTAAATGGAATAGATTAAGGACATAGAAACATAGAAGATAGGAGCAGGAGTAGGCCATTCGGCCCCTCGAGCCTGCTCCGCCATTCAATGCGATCATGGCTGATCATCCAAATTCAGTACCCTGTCCCTGCTTTCTCCCCATACCCCTTGATCCCTTTAGCCTTAAGAAACATATCCAACTCCTTCTTGAATATATTTAATGAATTGGCCTCTACTGCCTTCTTTGGTAGAGAATTTCACAGGTTCACCACTCTCTGGGTGAAGAAATTCCTCCTCATTTCTGTCCTAAATGGCTTACCCTTATCCTTAGACTGTAACCCCTGGTTCTGAACTCCCCGGCCATCGGGAACATCCTCCCATAATCTAGTCTGTCTAGTCCTGTTAGAATTTTATAAGTTTCGATGAGATCCCCTCTCATTCTTCTAAACTCCAGCGAGTACAAGCCCAATCGACCCAATCTCTCCTCATAAGTCATTCCTGCCATCCCAGGTATCAGTCTGGTGAATCTTCGCTGAACTCCTTTCATGGCAAGAACATCCTTCCTCAGATAAGGTGACCAAAACTGCACACAATACTCAAGATGTGGTCTCACCAAGGCCCTGTACAACTGCAGCAAGACATCCTTGTTCCTGTACTCAAACCCTCTCACTACGAAGGCCAACATACCATTTGCCTTCTTAACTGCCTGCTGCACCTGCATGCTTACTTTAAGCAACTGGTGCACAAGGACGTCCAGGTCTCGTTGCATTTCCCCTTCTCCCAATCTATTGCCATTCAGATAATAATCTGCCTTCCTGTTTTTGACACCAAAGTGGATAACCTGGCATTTATCCACGTTATATTGTATCTGCCATGCTTCTGCCCGATCACCCAACCTGTCCAAATCATACTGGAGTTTCTCGGCATCCTCCTCACAGCACACACGCCCACCCAGCTTTGTGTCATCTGCAAATTTGGAGATATTACATCCAGCTCCCTCATCCAGATCATTAATATATATTGTGAATAGCTGGGGTCCAAGGACCAATCCCTGCGGCACCCCACTAGTCACTGCCTGCCACTCGGAAAAAGAGCCGTTTATTCCAACTCTTTGCTATCTGTCTGCCAACCAGTTCTCTATCCAAGTCAATACCTTGTCCCCAATCCCATGTGCCTTAACTTTACACGCTAATCTCTTATGCGGGACCTTATCGAAAGCCTTTTGAAAATCCAAATACACCACATCCACTGGTTCTCCCTTATCTATTTTACCAGTTACATCCTCAAAAAACAGATCAAGCAGCTCAAAACTGGGCATCAATGGGGCACTGTGGGCATTCAGCAGCAGCAGAATTGTTTTCCACTACAATCTGTAACCTCATGGCCCGGAATATCCCTCAGTCTTCCAACACCATCAAGCCAGGCGACCAACCCTGGTTCAATGGGGTATGTAGAAGAGCATGCCAGGACCAGCACCAGGCATACCCAGAAATGAAGTGATTACATGCTAAACAGTGGTCTTATCTGATGAAGGATGTTCTTGCCTTGGAGGGAGTGCAGCGAAGATTCACCAGACTAATTCCTGGGATGGCAGGAATGACGTATAAGGAGAGATTGTATCGACTGAGCTTATACTCGCTGGAGTTTAGAAGAATGAGAGGGGATCTCATTGAAACTTATAAAATTCTAACAGGACTAGACAGACTAGATGCAGGAAGGATGTTCCCGATGGCGGGAGAGACCAGAACCAGGGGTCACAGTCTAAAGTTAAGGGGTAAGCCATTTAGGACAGAAATGAGGAGGAATTTCTTCACCCAGAGAGTGGTGAACCTGTGGAATTCTCTACCACAGAAGGCAGTGGAGGCCAATTCATTAAATATATTCAAGAAGAAGTTAGATATATTTCTTAAGGCTAAAGGGATCAAGGGGTATGGGGAGAAAGCAGGGACAGGGTACTGAATCTGGATGATCAGCCATGATCCCATTGAATGGCGGAGCAGGCTCGAGGGGCCGAATGGCCTACTCCTGCTCCTATCTTCTATGTTTCTATGTTTCTATGGAAGCAGCATGCTACAGACTGAGCTAAGCAATCCCACCACCAACAGATCAGATCAAAGCTCTGCTGTCCTGTCACATCCAGACGTGAATGGTACAAAACGCTGGTGAGGCCACAGCTGGAGTACTGGGTGCAGTTCTGGTAGCCTCACTATAGGAAGGATGTGATTGCTTTGGAGAGGGTGCAGAGGAGATTCACCAGGATGTTACCTGGGCTGGAGCGCCTCAGCTATGAAGAACGACTGGACAGGCTGGGGTTATTTTCCTTGGAGCAGAGAAGGCTGAGGGGGGACCTGATTGAGGTGTACAAAATTATGAGGGGCATAGATAGGGTGGATAGAAAGGAACTTTTCCCCTTAGTAGAGGGGTCAATAACAAGGGGGCATAGATTCAAGGTAAGGGGCAGGAGGTTTAGAGGGGATTTGAGGAAAAACTTTTTCACCCAGAGGGTGGTTGGAATGTGGAACTCACTGCCTGAAAGGGTGGTAGAGGCAGGAACCCTCACAACATTCAAGAAGCATTTGGATGAGCACTTGAAATGCCATAGCATACAAGGCTATGGACCAAGTGCTGGAAAATGGGATTAGATTAGACAGGGCTTGATGGCCGGCGCGGACACGATGGGCCGAAGGGTCGCTTTCTGTGCTGTATAATTCTATGACTCTAAGTGCCGAGTGGATCATCCCTCTTGGCTTCATCCTGAGTTTCCGCTGACAGTGCAGTGCTCCCTCAGTACTGCTCCACAAAGAGTGCAGCGCTCCCTCAGAACTGCCCCTCTGACAGTGCAGCGCTCCCTCAGTACTGCCCCTACGACAGTGCAGCACTCCCTCAGTACTGCCACTCCGACAGTGCAGCACTCCCTCAGTACTGCCCCTCCGACAGTGCAGCACTCCTTCAGTACTGCCCCTCCGACAGTGCAGCGCTCCCTCAGTACTGCCCCTCCGACAGTGCAGCACTCCTTCAGTACTGCCCCTCCGACAGTGCAGCACTCCCTCAGTAGTGCCCCTCCGACAGTGCAGTGCTCCCTCAGTACTGCCCCTCTGACAGTGCAGCGCTCCCTCAGTACTGCCCCTCCGACAGTGCAGCGCTCCCTCAGTACTGCCCCTCCGACAGTGCTGCGCTCCCTCAGTACTGCCCCTCCGACAGTGCAGCGCTCCCTCAGTACTGCACCTCCGACAGTGCAGCGTTCCCTCAGTACAGGCCCTCCGACAGTGCAGCGTTACCTCAGTACTGCCTCTCCGACAGTGCAGCGCTCCCTCAGTACTGCACCTCCCCCTCCGTGCTGCCACTCCGACAGTGCAGCACTCCCTCAGTACAGCGCCCCCTCAGTACTGCCCCTCCTACAGTGCAGCGCTCCCTCAGCACGGCGCTCCCTCAGTACTGCCCCCCGACAGTGCAGCACTCCCTCAGTACCGCCCCTCCAACAGTGCTGTGCTCCCTCAGTACTGCCCCGCCGACAGTGCAGCGCTCCCTCAGTACAGTGTTCCCTCAGTACTGCCCTTCGACAGTACAGCACTCCCTCAGTATTGCACCTCCGACAGTGCAGCGTTCCCTCAGTACTGCACCTCCGACAGTGCAGCGTTCCCTCAGTACTGCCTCTCTGACAGTGCAGCACTCCCTCAGTACTGCCCCCCCAACAGTGCAGCACTCCCTCGGTACTGCTCCTCCGACAGTGCAGCGTTCCCTCAGTACTGCCCCTCCGACAGTGCAGCGCTCCCTCAGTACTGCCCCTCCGACAGTGCAGCGTTCCCTCTGTACTGCCCCTCCGACATTGCAGCGTTCCCTCAGTACTGCCCCTCTGACAGTGCAGCACTCCCTCAGTACTTCCCCTCCGACAGTGCGGCGCTCCCTCAGTACTGCCCCTCCGACAGTGCGGCGCTCTCTCAGTACCGCCCCTCCGACAGTGCGGCACTCCGTCAGTACTGCCCCTCCGACAGTGCGGTGCTCCCTCAGTACTGCCCCTCCGACAGTGCGGCGCTCCCTCAGTACTGCCCCTCCGACAGTGCAGCGCTCCCTCAGTACTGCACTGGGAGTCTCAGCCTGGATGTTGAGCTCGAGTCTCCTGGAGTGGGACTTGAACCCACGACCTTCTGAATCAGAGGTGAGAGTGCTGCCCACTGAGCCACGGCTGACTCTGAGGAATGGAATCTTTCTCTGATGAAACATTATTATTTCAAACTCCGTGTGTCAGTCGGAACCAGCTGGCGTTAATCTAATCGTGTGGATGGTGGACAGAAACATCCCGGTTTATCTGTAATTGGGAATGAATTTAATTGCAGCAACTACCTCCCCTTCTGCTCCCAAAGCTTGTTGTATTTGCAGAACATAATACTTGTATTAATCAGACTATTTGATCCTGACTGCACCAGCCTCGGGCTCCGGGAAGGCAGCCTTCGCCATGTCTTCTCCTTCCGGCGCCAAGCTTTCGTGCAGCTGGCGCGGGAGGGGGAGACGGACGGGGCTTTCACGGTCCTCCACGGGGGGACCCCGTACCGCGTCTTTTGGACCACGGACGGCGTGCGGTGCCACGCCTGTAGGGAGGTGGGGCACGTGCGGAAAAACTGCCCCGCCTCCAAGGCCGCCAAGTCATCCGGCGCGACCAAGGCTGGCGCCGCCGCCGCTCCTCCCTCCGGGTCTAGCCGCGCCCCCTCCCGATCAAAAGCTAACGGGGCGCGGTCGTCGTCGGAGGCCGTCGTCATCCAGGCCTCCGGCGGGGGGGAGGAGGGAGGTCCGGTCGCGAAAAAGGCGCTGGGGAAAACTAAACACCGTAGGGTGGGTCCCCCCGCGGAGGGCGTCCCCCACATTATGGAGCCCCTGACGCCGGAGAGCGTCGCCACGATAATCGCGGAGTGCGGAGGGGGGGGGGGCCCTCGTGGCCGAGCCTGTGGCCGCGACCGCCGAGGCGGTAATGCCAGAACCTGCGGCCGGGCTCGGGCCCGGGGGTCCCAAAGAACTCGCTCCTCCAGAAGGAGCAGGGAAGGCCCCTGAAGAAATGGAGGCCTCCCTTTACCCCTCCGCGCTCAAAAGAAGGCGCGACCCCCTGGATGAGGAGGAGGACCGGGAGGAGGAAGGTCCCTCCGGTCAGGGGGAGTCGTCGCCCGCCGCGGGCGCTGCGCCCCACCCCACCGCTGACACCATTACGGGCGAACGGCAGGGGTCGCCTGTCCCTGAGGAGGCTGAGGCAGAAGCGTCTGCCCAGCTCGTGCCTCCCGGGGATGGGGACGAGACCCTGCCCGTGGGGGGGGTCGCGGAACGAGCCGCGGCGGAAATAGATCCACTGCTGGTGGCTTTGCCCCTCGACGGGTCGGGCGGCCAGGGGACCGGGCCGGGCGAGTCCTCTGATGATGAGCTCGCCCAGAGCGGCCCGGACCTTTCCCAGGTGCTGCTCGACTTTGTCGAGGTTTGTGGGAAAATTACCCCATCTGCTGGGTCGGAGGCCGGTGGCGTGGCAGAGGGGGACCCTCCGTCTGTGTCTCCGGCGCCGGGCGACTTGGAGATGATCGGGTACACGTGTTCTCCCGTCTCTCCGGTCTCTCCGGTCGTTCCGGTGCCTGGGGCGGAGGGGGTCTCCGGCCCGCCGCCGCCTTCTGGCCCGGCCCCCCTAAAGGAGCCCGGGGGGGAATCCTCCGCTACCGATCCTGGGGGTGGGATCGGGGCGGAGGCGGGGCCGGCTGTCGCGGCCGGGCCGCCCGACACGCACTGCGTGGCGGACGGTTCGGCCGCCGGTGGCGACCCCCCGGAGGAGGACGGGGACTCGGTGGTGGGGGCGGAGGAAGACTTAGAGTCCATCGCCGACGAGGCGATGGATGACCTCGCGCCCCTCGCCGGGACCCCCCTCGTTCTTATTCCCATCAGGGAGCTCCGGGAATTTGTGGCCACGAGCCAGGGTCGCCGCAGGACCCAGCAGGCCCTCGACAGATGGTCGGGGCTGGCGCTGCTCGTCGGGTCGGCCCGCGTCGCCTACAAGACCATGGGTGCGGACGCGGGCGTGAGCCCGTCCGAGCTGTGTCGGTTCCGAGCATTCCTCACCGGGCTGCTAAGGGAGTGGCGGTCGACTAGCGGCCGCCCTCCCTTCCCCCGTTAGTTTTAAGTAGGGGTTGGTTGTGCTTCTGAAATGAAGATAACCATAGTCAGCCTCAACGTCAACGGCAGCAGGGAAGCTAGCCGCAGATTTGAAAACTTTTCGGTCCTTCGGGACGGGAAGTATGCGGTGTGCTTCCTGCAAGAAACCCACACCGTTCCGGGAGACGAGGCCACGTGGCTCCTGGAGTGGCAAGGAGGGGTCAACATGAGTCACCTCTCCAGTGTTTCCAGTGGGGTGGCTATCTTGTTGGCCCCGCATTTTCAGCCGGAGATCTTGGGGGTCAAGGAGCTCGTGCCGGGCCGCTTGCTCCAGGTCACCGTTCGCCTGGGGGGCGTGCCGTTCCATCTAGTGAACGTGTACGCCCCCGGGGCCGGTGCGCAGCAAGCGCGCTTCTTTGAAGAAGTGTCCACTCTTTTGGGCTCCATCGACGCGGGCGAGTGCGTCGTCCTCGGGGGGGATTTTAATTGTACCCTCGAGGCGAGGGACCGCACGGGTACCCAGCCGAGCCCGGCGTCGGTGGGGAAGTTGAGGGACCTGGTCGGGTCCCTCGACTTGGTGGACGTCTGGCGTAATCTCCATCCCGACTCTAGCGCCTTCACCTTTGTGAGGTCTGGGGGAGGAGCGTTCAGGATTGACCGCCTCTACATTTCCCGAGCGTACGTCTCCTGCGTTCCGACGGCTTCCGTGCGGCCGGTGCCGTGCACGGACCACCACCTGGTGTGGGCGGAGCTCGTGCCGCCGCGCGCCGGGGGGGGGTCCGCGTACTGGCACTTTAACAACCTGCTGCTGGAGGACGCGCGGTTCCGGGATTCGTTCGGTCGTTTCTGGGCCGGCTGGAGAAGGAAGCAGGGGGGCTTCCCCTCCTTGAGGCTATGGTGGGATGTGGGCAAGGCTCACATCCGTCTCTTCTGTCAGGAGTACGCGAAGGGGTCGACCAAGAGGCGGGAGGCCCGGGTCGGGCAGTTGGAGAAGGAGGTGCTCGACCTGGAGTCCCGTCTCGGTCAAGTCGCCGAGGACCCGGCCCTGCGGCTGGCGTACGAAGAGAAGAAGGGCGCGCTGAAGGACCTGCGGCTCGTCGGGTCCCGAGGCGCGTACGTGAGGTCGCGGATCCAGTTCCTGCGGGACCTGGACCACGGCTCCCCCTTCTTCTACTCGCTGGAAAAAAGACGGGGGGTCCGTAAGCAGCTTTTGGAGCTGCTGGCCGACGACGGATCTCCGGTCTCGGATCCGGAGGGAATCCGCGCGGTGACCCGCGCCTATTACGGGGCTCTGTTCTCTCCGGATCCGTCCAGCGAGGACGCGCGCAGAGTTTTGTGGGAGGACCTGCCGAAGGTCGGCCTGGAGGGCGCCGAAAAACTGGACGCTCCTCTGAGTTTGGAGGAGCTGTCCGGCGCCCTCCGCCAGCTCTCCAGGGGGAAGTCCCCGGGGCTGGACGGGCTGACCGTGGAGTTCCACAGGGCGTTCTGGGGCATCCTGGGGGGCGACTACGTGCGGGTCCTGGGGGAATGTCTGGCGACCGGGGAGATGCCCCTCTCGTGGCGCAGGGCGGTGATCGTCCTGCTGCCTAAGAAGGGTGATCTCCGCCTCCTCAAGAACTGGCGCCCGGTCTCCCTCCTCAGCACGGATTACAAAATCTTCGCCAGGGCCATGTCTGTTCGCCTTGGCGCCGTGCTGGCCCGCATGATCCATCCCGACCAGTCCTACACGGTCCCGGGCCGGACCATTCACGATAACATCCATCTGGTCCGGGACCTGGTCCACCATTCCCAGAGGGCTGGTCTGTCGGTCGCCTTCCTTTCCCTGGATCAGGAGAAGGCGTTCGACAGGGTGGATCACGAGTATCTTTTCGGGACTCTGCGCGCTTTCGGGTTCGGGACGCATTTCGTCGCCCGGATCCGACTTCTGTACGCTGCCGCGGAGTGTCTGATTAAAGTTAACGGGTCCTTGACGGCGCCCCTTCGCTTCAGGAGGGGGGTGCGTCAGGGATGCCCCATGTCCGGCCAGTTATATGCCATTTGTGTGGAGCCTTTCCTGCGCCTCTTGCGGAAGAGGTTGGCGGGATTGGCTCTGCGAGGGCCGGGCGTGGAGGTGGTCCTCTCGGCTTACGCCGATGACGTGCTCCTCGTGGTCACGGATCCCGTTGACTTGCGGAGGATGCGGGAATGCCAGCAGATTTACTCGGACGCATCCTCCGCCAGGATCAACTGGGGGAAATGTTCTGGACTCCTGGTGGGTCAGTGGCAGGTGGACTCTCTGCCGGAGGAGTTCGGGCCCTTCGCCTGGAGTACCACGCACCTCCTCTACTTGGGAGTCTACCTCAGCCCGGCCGAGGACGCCTGGCCGGCGAACGGGCACGAGCTGGAGGCCAAAGTCACCGCTCGCTTAGGACGCTGGACAGGATTGCTCCGAGTGTTGTCCTACAGGGGTCGGGCGTTGGTCATAAACCAACTGGTGGCCGCCATGTTGTGGTACCGGTTGGTTACTCTGATCCCCCCCCCTGCGTTTGTCGCCAAGATACAGAAGAAGCTCGTCGACTTCTTCTGGAACAACAGGATACACTGGGTCGCTGCCGCGGTTCTGAGTCTCCCGCTTAAGGAGGGCGGTCAGGCGTTGGTGTGCCTCCGCACCCAGGCTGCGACTTTCCGTCTTCGGACGCTGCAGAGATACCTGTACGTCGAGAATCCTCCAAGATGGTGTGCGCTGGCGACATATTTTTTCCGCCAGCTGCACGGCCTCAATTACGACACGCAGCTCCTGTTTTTGGAGGTGAGCGGCAGGCGTGAGAGCCTGCGGGAGCTGCCTGTCTTTTACCAGGAACTACTATGGGTTTGGAACTCCGTCGCCTCCAGGCGGAGCTCTCCCCCGTCAGGAGCGGCGGCTGTCCTCCGGGAGCCGCTGTTCAGGAATCCGCACCTCCACGTCCGCGAGTTCGGGTGGCTGGCGGAGCGTAGGGCTGTGCCTGGCAGGGTGACTAGAGTCGGGGACCTACTCGATGGCGGAGGAGCGGGCTGGATGGCGCCAGAGGAGCTGGCGCGACGCATGTCGTGGGACGACGTCCGGCTCGCGGTCAATGCCATCGGGGCGGTGAAAGCGATGTTGCCCCCCGGCGCCACGAGGTGTGTCGAGGCGGCTCGGGCACGTGGGGAGATCCCGTCCGAGCTTACTCCCGTTCGGATGGAATTCCTTATCGGCGCCTTGCCCCGAAACTCCCCTCGGGGATCGGCGCCTCACAACTTGAGCCGTCTCGAGGAAATACCCTCCGTGCTTTTTCATTCTGCGCGGAGGGGTTTCCTGTACGGGCTGCTCTTGCACACCTTCCACTTTGCCATCTTCGCCTGCCGTCCGGACACGCCGTGGCGTGCCGTTTTACCTCCGGACGGAGGCGGAGGTCCCCAATGGGGGGCTCTCTATGCGGGAGTCCTCCCCTGTTCTATCGGGGATTTGGCCTGGAGGGTGTTGCACAGAGCAGTTCCGTGCAATAGATTTTTAAGCAGGTTTACGGACTCCCAGACCGCTTGTTTGTTTTGCGGTCTGGAGGAGTCCGTCTTTCACGTGTACACGGGGTGTGAGAGGTTGCAGCCCCTCTTCCATTTTTTGAGGGGGCTGCTCCTCAAATTTTGGTTGCACTTCAGTCCCACGCTCCTGATCTACGGTCACCCGGTGCGGAGGGGAGCGGCCAGGTCGGAGGACCTCCTCGTGCGCCTGCTCCTGGGCCTGGCCAAGAAAGCCATTAATTGGTCCAGGCAGCGGGCGGCCGAGGGGGTCGTCCGGCCGGATTGCCTCCCTCTCTTCCGCGGCCATGTTCGCGGCCGGGTGGCCCTGGAGATGGAGCACGCGGTGTCCGCCGGCGAGCTCGAGCTCTTTCGTGACCGGTGGGCGCCGCGGGGACTGGAGTGCGTAATCGATTTAAGAGGCCAAATTTTAATTTGATTAATCGGGTTATTTAAAGGGTTTATTTGTTTAAGGGTTTATTTTTGGGTTTATATAAAAGAGGTGACTGCACCAGCCAACTGATCCAATTAATCTCCCGCTCACTGTAAAAAGGCCCATTAACAGGTGTCCATTATTCTAATGGTGGAGGTTCCCCGGGGGGTTCGGACGGGGGGTTTGGGGATTCCAGGAGTGGGTTTGAACCTCCCCCCGCGGCCTCTTTCTCTGTCGGCTCCCCGGGGGGTTCGGGCGAGGGGTTTGGGGATTCCAGGAGTGGGTTTGAACCTCCCCCCGCGGCCTCTTTCTCTGTCGGCTCCCCGGGGGGTTCGGGCGGGGGGTTTGGGGATTCCAGGAGCGGGTTTGAACCTCCCCCTGCGGCCTCTTTCTCTATCGGTTCCCCGGGGGGGGTTCGGGTGGGGGGTTTGGGGATTCCAGGAGTGGGTTTGAACCTCCCCCCGCGGCCTCTATTTCTGTCGGTTCCCCGGGGGGTTTGGGGATTCCAGGAGTGGGTTTGAAGCTCCCCCCGCGGCCTCTTTCTCTGTCGGTTCCCCGGGGGGTTCGGGTGGGGGGTTTGGGGATTCCAGGAGTGGGTTTGAACCTCCCCAGATGTTGCAGCATCTGTCAGGGGCCTGGGAGGGAGTTACAAGCCCAGCCTCCCATCCAGTCAATGTTGGGCAGTGAGAGGGAGGGAAAGGGAAGATGAAATGGTTGTAACAATGACGGAGGAAGAAGGGAGAAGTTTACAAATAAACATCTACAATGATAAAAAGGTCAGTGGAAAGTGAACACACAGAAACCCAAATACTGTCCACAGACTCTCCCTGTCCCGGGTACCCGGGGCTGAGATTTATATTCCAGCTGACTTCAGTCAGAAATAAGAAACACATCTTTGAATTATTGATCTTTCCGACCTGTTTATTTCAACTTGTTTTAACTCTCACTCAACATCCTGTCAACTGAGGCAATAAATATTTCATTGGGGAAGTCAGTTGGTGTCATTGTTTGCTCAGGTTTCTGGCTGATAGTCGATGAGAAACAGGTTCGCTGAAATTTGAAAGATTTTTAAAGGAAAGTTGAAAGTTAGGTGTCAGAGTGTCTCAGTGGGCAGCACTCTCGCCACGGAGTCAGAAGGTCGAGGGTTCAAGTTCCACTCCAGAGACTCGAGCCCATAATCCAGGCTGACTCTCCCAGTGAGTACTGAGGGAGTGCCGCACTGTCGGAGGGGCAGTACTGAGGGAGTGCTGCACTGTCGGAGGGGCAGTACTG
Source organism: Somniosus microcephalus (assembly GCF_052327205.1). NCBI lineage: Eukaryota > Metazoa > Chordata > Chondrichthyes > Squaliformes > Somniosidae > Somniosus > Somniosus microcephalus. The sequence goes on along the minus strand of NC_140989.1, from coordinate 378,141,348 downwards.
AGGGAGTGCTGCACTGTCAGAGGGGCAGTACTGAGGGAGTGCTGCACTGTCGGAGGGGCAGTACTGAGGGAGTGCTGCACTGTCGGAGGGGCAGTACTGAGGGAGTGCTGCACTGTCAGAGGGGCAGTACTGAGGGAGTGCTGCACTGTCGGAGGGGCCGTACTGAGGGAGTGCTGCACTGTCGGAGGGGCAGTACTGAGGGAGTGCTGCACTGTCGGAGGGGCCGTACTGAGGGAGTGCTGCACTGTCGGAGGGGCCGTACTGAGGGAGTGCTGCACTGTCGGAGGGGCAGTATTGATGGAGTGCTGCACTGTCGGAGGGGCAGTACTGAGGGAGCACTGTATTGTCGGAGGGGCAGTGCTGAGGGAGTGATGCACTGTCGGAGGGTCAGCACTGAGGGAGCGCTGCACTGTCAGAGGGTCAGTACTGAGGGAGCACTGTATTGTCGGAGGGGCAGTACTGAGGGAGTGCTTCACTGTCGGAGGGGCAGTACTGAGGGAGCGCTGCACTGTCGGAGACACAGTACTGAGGGAGCGCTGCACTGTCGGCGGGGCAGTACTGTTACATTGTTATAGTATCACATCGTTAAATGGAACTACTTTGGTATGGAACTACTTTGGTATGGTGTAGTTATATTGCTATGTGGCACACTGTGCATGGGCAGTGCACAGTGCAGCGTCGGACATCTTGTATCACTCCGCACCATGCGGCAGCACTGTAACAAAAGCAAGAATACAGCTAAGTAAAAACACTAACTAAAATGAACTAAAAGTGTCTGTAATATATATAGTATAAGAACACAAGGAGACACAACATGGTGGCAGCGGTATACATGAGTATAAATTCTGCTGTACATTCTACGAATGGGATGAAAAGTGATTTTATGAGCTGATTGTGAGTGCCGGTGTCTGCGGTGATTGAGAGTGAATCGTACAGGAAACTAAAATGACGGCTGCCGCTGCACTGACTGTGCAAATGCAACCCCTCATGAACTGGGAAGCCGACGATATAGTAGAAGCATTCCGCAAGTTCAAACAGAACTGTGAGCTTACATTCAAAAGCTTCCTGAAGGGTGCTACCAACAAGGAAAAGGTTAGTTACATTCTGTTGTGGACAGGAGAAAAAGGCCTAGATTTGTATAATAGCTGGAGTTTAACTGAAGAGGAAAAAGAAAACCCAGCGACAATTTTTGATAAATTCAGCAACCATCTAGAGCCTAAATCCAATCACCGTATACACAGATACAAATTCCAGAGTCTAAGACAGGAACCTGGTGAAACAGCTGACAATTTCCTGACAAGGCTGAGAAATGAAGCCAGCAAGTGTAAATTTAAGGAAATGGAGGAAAGGCTTGTGGACCAGCTAATATGGGGGTCAGCGTATGTAGAGGTACAAAAAGCCCCGATAGGAAAAGAAAAGCTCGGAATAACAGAGGCTACAGATACTGCAAGAGCTCATGAAGCCATGAAGCAGAAAATGAAAACGCTGATTTCTCAAATGGCTGACATGCGGACGGCTTCTGAGACGGATAACAGAGTGGATGCAGTGAGAGAAAAGTACAACACACAAAGACATGCACATGACAACGGGGGCAACATGTGCAGAAATTGTGGAAGGCCGCACGATTACACAGACAAGAGGAAATGTCCAGCATATGGAACAAGCTGCAATGCATGTGGCAAACTAAACCACTGGGAAAAGAGGTGTAGAACGAAGAAAGGAGGAACATACGTCAAAAACAAAGGTGGACAGCAGAACCAGAGAAAGAAACACAATATCCATGCCATAGATGAGCAGGATGATGATGATGATCACGACAATGCACTAAGCATCGAAACCATAAAGATACTGCTTCGCGAGATGTCAAGAGCGGAAAATACTCCGAGGAGAGAATTGCACACCATCATCCAAATCAAAAAAAGGTCAAAGGTCGGCCCACAACCATCAACTTAAAGTTGAAGCTGGACACAGGGGCTCAGAGCAACATTCTCCCATTGAGACTGTACCAGCAGATCTTTCCCGAAAACCTGAGAGAAGATGGCTACCCGAAAAGCGGTTGTTTAAAGGCAAGTAATGTCACACTGACAGCATACGGGGGGAGTGAGATTAAACAACTCGGAATAACCTTTATCAAAGGGACACATAAAAGAAAGAACATCAACTGCATGTTCTATGTCACCGACACTGAGGGGCCAACGATCCTGGGATTAAACAGCTGTGAGAAGTTGAGATTGATCTCAGTGCATCACGAGCTGACGGAAACGTCACTGAAGATAGACAGCAACACCCCGCTGGAGAACCGCCCACAAATCAAGAGTAAAAAAGACTTGATAGACATGTATCCGGAATGTTTCGATGATACAGTGGGATGTTTCGGAGATTTCCAATACCACATCACCATCGATCCAGAGGTAAAGCCTGTTATCCATGCGCCACGAAAAGTACCCATCGAGCTGAAGACGAAGCTTGAAAGAGAGCTAAAGGAGATGGAAGAAAAGGGAGTGATCGTAAAGGTCACTGAACCCACAGACTGGCTAAACTCAATTGTGGTACGAGAAAGGCCAAACGGGCATCTCAGAATATGTTTGGATCCCAAAGATCTAAACCAGGCGATAAAGAGGGACCACTATCCCACCCCAACGCTAGAGGAGATTACGCCATCACTGGCAGGAGCCAAGGTTTTCTCAAAACTAGATGCCAGAAATGGATATTGGAACATGAAGTTGGATGAGGAATCAACAACACTGACAACATTCAACACACCATTTGGGCATTACAAATTCCTGAGGTTACCATTTGGGTTAAAGTTCAGTCAAGATATCTTTCAACAGAAAGTGACGAGACAAACAGAGGCTGTGAAGGAGCTATAGGAATAGCTGATGATATTCAGATCTATGGAGCAGATGAAAGGAACCATGACATGCACCTACATGAGGCCATGGAGCGTACCAGAAAGGCTGGCATCAAGTTAAATGCAGATAAGTGCATAGTTAAAGTCAAGGAATGCCAATTCTTCGGTATGATTTATACACCAGAGGGAGTCAAGCCAAGTCCAGAGAAGATTGTGGCGATTGCTGAAATGAAACCACCCAAAGACAAGAAAGAGCTGAGGAGTTACCTCGGCTTGGTCCAATACATGAGTTCTTTCATCCCACACATGTCGGAACATACAACAAATCTCAGAGAGCTATTGAAAGAAGACGCCGAATACCAATGCTCTGAATCACACGAAAGGAATTTCAAACAACTTCAAGAACTGTTGTGCAAGGAAACAAGTCTGTCATATTATGACAGAAGAGAACCAGTCACTCTGCAAGTAGACGCTTCTACCAGAGGACTAGGGGCAGCTCTGGTGCAGGAAGGAAAGCCGATAGCTTTCGCATCAAAGGCCTTGACGTCAGCCGAGACAAGATACGCCAACATAGAAAGAGAACTATTCGCAGTAGTGTACGGATGCGAGAAATTCCATACATACCTCATCATCGGCGACCACTCGAATTCGAGTATGGTATGTCCTTCATCAGTCATCTACTTGTGGGTCTTCAGGTGGCTGTGGAGGCCAATCCGAGATCCACAGACTCTACTACAGTGTGGGCATGTAAGACTATTGGTAGTGTTCTGGAGTATTGGTCTTCTTAAGTTGTTGTCTCTCCTTACGGCGCTGGCGTTTATTCTCAGCGGCACGCTGGAGATTCTTTTCATGTAGTGCGGCACCGTTGTGGATGCATTTTCTCCAATTGTCTCTGTCCAGTGCGATTTCCTCCCAGTTATTAATATCGATATGGAACTTTTTAAGGATTAATTTGATGTTATCTTTGTAACGCTTCTTTTGACCACCAGGAGACCTCTGCCCTTCCTTCAACTGGGAGTACAGAACCTGTTTTGGGAGACGTGAGTCTGACATGCGAATGACATGTCCAATCCATCGGAGTTGATGCTGCATGATGAGCGTCGTGATGCTGTAGATATGGCAGGCGATTTACAATAGAGAGTGACCATCGTCCACTAGAACAGATCTATAAGAAGAATCTGTGCAAAGCGCCTGCAAGACTGCAAAGACTACTTCTAAGGCTCCAAAGCTATGACTTCACGCTTAAATATAAGCCAGGAAAGGAAATGGTGCTAGCAGATGCGTTGTCTCGATTGTCACCATATGAGAAACACGAGGTGGAAGGCCTAACAGTAAAAATCCACCACCGAGTGAGTGTTACCCCTACAATGCTCAGTCAAGTCAGAGATGAGACTAGCAAAGATGAGGAATTGCAATTACTCACACAACAAGTAATACAGGGGTGGCCGGAGAGAATCCAGCAGGTACAGGCGACAATTCGTCAATACTGGACGATTAAAGACAATATTGCAGTAGAAGACGGTATTCTCCTTGCTGGATCGAGGATCTTCGTGCCAAAGATGATGCAGACAAAACTTCTCCATCTCATACATGAAGGCCACATGGGAATGGAGAAATGCAAGCTGAGAGCCAGATCAGCTGTATACTGGATAGGCATGTACAAAAATATCGAACAGATGGCCTCTGCATGTGGTATATGCCAGAAATACAGAAATGCACAACAGAAAGAGGAGATGATACCTAGTGAAATCCCGTCAAGACCATGGCACACTGTTGGGGCAGATCTCTTCATGTGCAATCAAGAATGGTATCTCATAGTGGCAGATTACTATTCCAAGTTTCCTTTTGTGAGAAGGATGAAAGGCTTGAGAGCCACAACTACCACCAGGATTGCAAAGAGCTTGTTTGCTGAACAAGGAATCCCGGAAAAGGTAATCTGTGACAATGGAACCCAGTTCACATCGAGTGAATTCAGGGCTCTGGCAGAAAAGTATGGGTTCAAAATAGTAACCTCATCCCCACATTTCCCAAGGGGACACGGGTTCATCGAAAGACAGATCCAGACTGTCAAGAGAACTCTCATCAAAAGTAGTGAGATGGGGGAAGACCAAGACCTTGCCCTCCTATCACTCAGATCAACACCACTGAAAGCAGACATGAAATCACCTGCGGAATTGCTGAATGGGAGGAAGTTTAAGACTACACTACCAGCAAAAATACATCCTCCCCAGGACCAGGAGGACTTCAGACAGAAGCTGGCAGAAGCACAAATCGTAGGAAGCAAACATTACAATAAACATGCAAAGACGCTACCAGAATTGCTGAATGGACAATCAGTGCATGTGCAAGACCCAGTGTTGAAAACCTGGAATCCAGCCAAGGTCATTGGAAAAGCTGATACTCCAAGATCCTACTTCGTAGAGACCGAACCTGGTAACCAATACAGACGGAACAGACTCCACATCAGACCTTCACCTGAATTGGATAAGCAGCAGACAACATCAGCAACACTGACAACACCAGCTACCACAAGCAGTACAACACCAGAGACAAGCGCTACAAATCAAACAACCACGAGCATGCACACTCCAACTCCAAAGGCGACAGCAACAACAACGAGAGCGGAACACACCGAAACACCGCAGAGAGGAATGGTCACCACCAAATCCACAAGATGGAGGGACAACATCCAACCACCTGAGCGATACCGCAAATTAAAAAAAAACTCACGATTCTTTGTAGTTGATAATAGTTTTGATATAATATTTGTTAATTTAAATTGTTAAATTTCATGTTTTTTTTGAGAAAGAGGGATGTTACATTGTTATAGTATCACATAATTAAATGGAACTACTTTTGTATGGAACTATTTTGGTATGGTGTAGTTATATTGCTATGTGGCACACTGTGCACGGGCAGTGCACAGTGCAGCATCGGACATCTTGTATCACTCCGCACCATGCGGCAGCACTGTAACAAAAGCAAGAATACAGCTAAGTAAAAGCACTAACTAAAATGAACTAAAAGTGTCTGTAATATATATAGTATAAGAACACAAGGAGACACAACAAGTACTGAGGGATTGCTGCACTGTTGGAGGGGCAGTGCTGAGGGAGTGCTGCACTGTTGGAGGGGCAGTGCTGAGGGAGTGCTGCACTGTTGGAGGGGCAGTACTGAGGGAGTGCTGCACTGTTGGAGGGTCAGTACTGAGGGAGTGCTGCACTGTCTGAGGGGCAGTACTGAGGGAGTGCTGCACTGTCGGAGGGGCAGTACTGAGGGAGTGCTGCACTGTTGGAGGAGCAGTACTGAGGGAGTGTTGCACTGTCGGAGGGGGAGTACTGAGGGAGTGTTGCACTGTCAGAGGGTCAGTAATGAGGGAGTGCTCCACTGTCGGAGGGGCAGTACTGAGAGATTGCTGCACTGTCGGAGGGACAGTACTGAGGGAGTGCTCCACTGTCGGAGGGGCAGTACTGAGGGAGTGCTGCACTGTCGGAGGGACAGTACTGAGGGAGTGCTCCACTGTCAGAGGGGCAGTACTGAGGGAGCGCTGCACTGTCGGAGGGGCAGTACTGAGGGAGTGCTGCACTGTCGGAGGGGCAGTACTGAGGGAGTGCTCCACTGTCAGAGGGTCAGTACTGAGGGAGTGCTGCAATGTCGGAGGGACAGTACTGAGGGAGCACTGCACTGTCGGAGGGGCAGTACTGAGGGAGTGCTCCACTGTCAGAGGGTCAGTACTGAGGGAGTGCTGCACTGTCGGAGGGTCAGTACTGAGGGAGTGCTGCACTGTCGGAGTTGCCTTCTTTCGTTTAACTGATGTCCCTTCTGCCCTCTCAGGTGGGTGTAAATGAACCCACGCCTCCAATTTCCCCTTTAAGCTGCGAGGCCGCGCAGTGGTCTGGAGGTCCCGCGCAGTCCGCTTGCTGGGCATGCGCGGAAATTTGAATTGGTCGCACAAGCCCGTTAAAGGGACCGTGCCCCCCCCCCCAAAATATTAGCGGGACATTGCACGCCGATAATCTGAAGAGGAGCAGGGGAGTTCTCCCTGGTGTCCTGGCCAATATTTATCCCTCAATCCAGGATAATCTAAAACATTATCTGGTCGTTGTCACATTGCTGTTTGTGGGATCTTGCTGTGTGCAAATTGGCTGCCGTGTTTCCTATATTACAACAGTGACTACACCAAGAAAAGTACTTCATTGGCTGTGAAGCACTTTGGGCCGCCCTGAGGTGGTGAAAGGTGCTATAGAAATGCGAGTTCTTTCTATTGCCGGCGATCCAGGTCCTCGACACGGGCTGAATCTGTAAATGTCACGGCCTGGGTTTGGCTGCTCAGTTCTCACATCAGTGTCTTGGTTTCCGCCCCTGACAGAATGGACTGTTTCCATCACTCAGAGGCTCCTTCACTGACCCACAAATCATCATTTGACCGATAACACCGGCACGCTGCCAGGAATTTAAAGGTTGAATCCGTCAGCTGTCGACTGTCTCAATCTGAGAACAATCCCGGCTTCTCCAGTCTCTCCCCGCAACTGAAGTCCCTCATCCCTGGTACCATTCTCGAAATCTCCCCTTAACCTTCCCTGATCGAAGGGAACAATCCCAGCTTCTCCAGTCTCTCCCCGCAACTGAACTCCCTCATCCCTGGTACCATTCTCGAAATCTCCCCTTAACCTTCCCTGATCGAAGGGAACAATCCCAGCTTCTCCAGTCTCTCCACATAACTGAACTCGCTCATCCCTGGTACCATTCTCGAAATCTCACCTTAACCTTCCCTGATCGAAGGGAACAATCCCAGCTTCTCCAGTCTCTCCCCGCAACTGAACTCCCTCATCACTGGTACCATTCTCGAAATCTCCCCTTAACCTTCCCTGATCGAAGGGAACAATCCCAGCTTCTCCAGTCTCTCCCCGCAACTGAACTCCCTCATCCCCGGTACCATTCTCGAAATCTCCCCTTAACCTTCCCTGGTTAAAGGGAACAATCCCAGCTTCTCCAGTCTCTCCCCGCAACTGAACTCCCTCATCACTGGTACCATTCTCAAAATCTCCCCTTAACCTTCCCTGATCGAAGGGAACAATCCCAGCTTCTCCAGTCTCTCTCCACAACTGAACTCCCTCATCCCTGGTACCATTCTCGAAATCTCCCCTTAACCATCCCTGATCGAAGGGAACAATCCCAGCTTCTCCAGTCTCTCTCCACAACTGAACTCCCTCATCCCTGGTACCATTCTCGAAATCTCCCCTGAACCTTCCCTGTTCAAAGGGAACAATCCCAACTACTCCAGTCTCTCCCCATAACTGAACTCCCTCATCACTGGAACCATTCTGGTAAATCTCCTCTGCACCCTCTCCAAGGCCTTGACACCCTTCCTAAAGTGTGGTGCCCAGAATTGGACACAATACTCCAGCTGGGGCCTCACCAGTGATTTATATTTAGCATAACTTCCTTGCTTTTGCACTCGATGCCGCTATTTACAAAGCTCCGGATCCCGTGGGCTATTTAACAGCCTTATCGACTTGTCCTGCCACCTTCAAAGAGTCACTGCTTGTCCGGGTTAGCCTGGTTCTTACAACTTGTGTTTCACTGTGAGGAACAAGTGAATGGAGATGTGAGGAGATTGGTGAGTGGAGAGAGTGAGGGCCTGGGCAACGTGCAATGCATGAAGAGGACACGAATCAGCCTTCTTATGTTCATTAATAACTAGACATTCTTATTATGAACACAGCTAGCTTCTAGCTAGTCATTTATTCAGTACACGTTCTCTAGGTACAGTGTCTGTAGAGATGCAGCATGTGTGCTCCTGTGTGTAGGCTGCCATCTTGACTGTTGCCTTGTGGGTAGCCTAGTGCCTCATGGGTAATGTAGTCTTAATATCTATACAGCTGGGTAGTGCAGTCTTATACATACAGCTATATACAGCTCTACGGCTCCACCTAGTGTCCACTATAGAATGACATGTTATTGATCATTACATCCCCCTTTCTTTGAGGTTTAACAAAATCAATATCAATCAACTTTCAAGAAAACAATAAAGATAATATCAGTAACACTTTTGTTAGTGCTCTATAAACATAAACATTTTCAAAACAGTCAACACATTTTCAAAGCTTTACATTGTACTCAAAGATTAAGTCTATCAGGCTCTTCTCCTTCACATGTGGATCTTCTCAACATGGGTAAGTCTGATGTGTCTTCATGAGATTGTTCTGGCAGTGAATGACAAGATGCAGTTACGGCATTGTCATCAATCTGGTCTTGAATAGTCTCTTGTGTTTTTAGGAGGGAATGGCGGTTCCTCCTGAGAATCTGTCCTTCCTCAGTTCTAACAGTGTATGACCTTGGTCCTACTTCCTCAAGAACTGTAGCTTTCCTGTTCCATGCATCTGGATCCTCAATCCTGACAACATCATCCCTTGTCAATGGTTTTAGAGTTTTGGATGACTTGTCATAGTGTGATTTCTGTTTCAGCTTTAACAGTTGAAGTCTCTGTCTCAGTTCCTCACTTTGCTGTTCTTTTGCACAGCAGGGTAGCGTGGTGTGCAACTTGCGACCCATTAGTCAGGATTCAGTGGTCAGTGTTCAGGGGAGGGGTTCACGGGCATAGGGTCAGGGTTCAGTTGGCCAGGATTCAGGGGTCAGGACTCAGGGGAGGGGTTCACAGTGATGGGGTCAGGGTTCAGGGGGTCAGGGTTCAGGTTCCAGTGGTCAGGATTCAGGGGTTGTGGTTCAGGGGAGTGGTACGCGGGGATGGGGTCGGGGTTCAGGGGTCATTCCATTCGGCAGTTTACACTCGGTGGGTTTGCCCTCATGGTCAGACAGCAGGACCCAGGAAACTTGTGAAATGTAACAGAGAATCAGCAGAGAGTGAGAAATGGAGCGAGGGAACTGGCCGAGAATAATCGTCAACTAACGGGACATTCTCAGCTCACTAAACACGAGGGTCTCGCTCTCCCTGGGGGAGTGAGGGGGTGGGATTTTTCTCACATTCTCATTTGGTAAAGAACCGGTGATCAGACACACCGAGCCACATGAGGAGCTATTAGGACAGGTGACCAAAAGCTTGGTCAAAGAGGGAGGTTTTAAGGAGCGTCTTAAAGGAGGAGAGAGAGGCGGAGAGGTTTAGGGAGGGAATTCCAGAGCTTAGGGCCCAGGCAGCTGAAGGCACGGCCGCCAATGGTGGGGCGAAGGAATTGAACACAAGGCTTTACTCTATTTCTAACATTTCCTCTACCTGAACTAACGCTCCTCACTTTGATAAATAAACCTTGAAATGTGTTTTGAAATCTTCACCTTTGCCTGAGCCGCAGTGACTGTGTTTATTGTGTGTGTGGAGCTTTGAGACATTTCTGAGAGATGTGGTCAGGTTCTGTTTAAATACTCGTCACTCTGAAACCGGGAAATCTATTTAAATAGAGGACGGCAATCCATCTTTAAGAGACTCGGCCCTTTTTATCTTGAAGGTGAGTTACTGATAATGCTGAATACAAATTGATTCACAGATTCCTGAACTCTGAGTGAGCTGGTCTGAAATGAACAGGAGCCTCTCCAAATGAGAAGATGTCCCTTTAATTCATTCCCAGGTATTTTACCTTGAGTTTAAAGATCAGAACAATTTATCTTCAAAGGTCAATTGGATTGTAACGTCTGTATAATAATTCAACCCATCTCCAAACCGCAGCTTGCTAATCTGGTGTAGAAATGTGACATTCCCAGATCTCCCAAATCCCTTCAGTGAATCTGCGCACACATTCCAAGATATCCACACATCACTTCACATTATTGCTAAACACACTGGAGCCCAATAAATAACTGAGATCCAGAAATCCCTCCACGGTATTTTACTGAAATGATCACCGAGTGATTAAATCTCATTGAGAGATCGACCAATCATTTTGAGATGTTTTGAGAGGAGTTCCAGATCTTTCTCTGTGATTGGCCTTTGTGCTGAAGTTGCCTGACTGTGAATCAGAACCAGTGATGTGTGTGTGGATCTAAGGGGCGATGCCAGTGGGGAGATATTCATGCCGGGGACAGGGCTCAGAGTTAATGCTACACCCCGAACCCCCGATTCCCCACCACACCCTCCCTGAACTCGGGTCCCCAACCCTCCGGGATCGGCCTGGAGTCTCCAGTACTGAGGGAGCGCTGCACTGTCGGAGGGGCAGTACTGAGGGAGCGCTGCACTGTCGGAGGGGCAGTACTGAGAGAGCGCTGCACTGTTGGAGGGGCAGTACTGAGGGAGCGCTGCACTGTCGGAGGGGCAGTACTGAGGGTGTCGGCGGGAGGCACGAGTGGGAAGCTTAAAAAGGTTTCAGAGACCCAGGTAAGGTTTACCAATCTCCAGTCTCGGACCTCAGAGGGAAGGAGAGAGGTAAAAAGTAATCCAAGTGTGACGTCACCAGAAAGCGGGTCAGTGATTGGTTGGTGAGTATTTCTCACTTTTGAAGCTTAAACTCTGTGGTTTATAGTTTCTAAGGTGTGATATTCATCATCTAGAATCGGGGCAGAGGGTATTTAAGAATAATATTAATAAATTTAATTAATTACATAGAATGGGAGATCAGGCGATGTGTTGCTGCTGCAATATGTGGGAGCTGGTGGACACCATTGATGCTCACGGTGATCACATTTGCAGTAAGTGTTGGCTGCTCGAGGAATTCCGGCTCCGTGTTGAAGAGCTGGAGTCCGAGCTTCAAACACTGAGACACATCAGGGAGGGGGAGAGTTACCTGGACTCTGTGTATCAGGAGGTATTCACACCAATTAGATTAATTAATTCAGATGTAGTCCGTGGCCAGGGTCAGGATGGTGTGACTAGAAGTGAGGCAGGTACGGGGATCCAGGAGGTAGTGTTGGAGGAGCCGCAGCCCTTGCTCTTGTCCAACAGGTTCGAGGCTCTTACTCCCTGTGGGGATGGGAACGGGGACTGCGGGGAGGATGAGCAACCTGGCCACAGCACCGTGGAGCGGGGGGCCATTCAAGTGGGGGGAGATAAAAGAAATGTTGTAGTGGTAGGGGATAGTATCGTTAGGGGGATAGATAGAGTTCTTTGCAGCCAAGAGCGAGAGTCCAGAAGGCTGTGTTGCCTGCCCGGTGTCAGGGTTACGGACATCTCCTCTGGGCTGGAGACAAACTTGGAGTGGGAGGGGGAGGATCCAGTTGTCGTGATCCATGTTGGTACCAACGACATAGATAGGACAAGGAAGGAGGTTCTGCTAAGGGAGGTTGAGCAGCTAGGTGCCAAACTAAAAAGCAGAACCACAAGGATAATAATCTCTGGATTACTACCTGAGCCACGTGCAAATTTGGCTAGGGTAAATAAAATTAGAGAGTTAAATGCGTGGCTCAAAGCCTGGTGTGGGAGAAATGGGTTTTGCTTCCTGGGACACTGGCATCAGTACTGGGACAGGAGAGAGCTGTTCCGTTGGCACGGACTTCACTTGGCCAGTGCTGGGACTAGAATCCTGGTGAATCGAATAACTAGGGCTGTAGAGAGGGCTTTAAACTAATTAGTGGGGGGGAGGTTTTAAGAGAGCAAAAAATAAAAATGACAGCGGAGAAGGCAATAGAGCAAGGTAGCAGTGGGGGAATTAAAAACCAGAGCGTGTCAGGAAGGGACAGAATGTATGATGATAAAGGTAAAGTAGTAAAAGGGGTAAAAGCAGGAATAAATTGTCAGAAAACATATTTGAAAGTTCTTTATCTGAATGCACGCAGCATTCGTAACAAAATAGACGAGTTGACGGTACAAATAACTACACATGGGTATGATCTGGTGGCCATTACGGAAACATGGCTGCAAGATAATCATGACTGGGAACTAAACATACAAGGGTATTTGACAATTAGGAAGGACAGACAGGAAGGAAAGGGAGGTGGGGTTGCTATGTTAATCAAGGATGGAATCACTGCAATAGGCAGAAATGATATTGGGTCAAAGGATCAGGATAGTGAAATAGTTTGGGTGGAGATAAGGAATAATAAGGGGAAAAAGTCACTAGTGGGCGTAGTCTATAGGCCTCCTAACAGTTGCAACTCTGTTCATCGGAGTGCAAATCAGGAAATAGTTGGGGCTTGTAATAAGGGAACAGCTATAATCATGGGGGATTTTAACTTTCATATTGACTGGATTAATCAAATTGGGCATGGCAGCCTTGAGGAAGAGTTCATAGAGTGTATTAGGGACGGGTTCCTTGAGCAGTATGTAACTGAACCAACCAGGGGACAGGCAATCTTAGATCTGGTCCTGTGTAATGAACCAGGATTAATAAAAAATGTCCTAGTAAAGGATCCCCTTGGAATGAGTGACCATAATATGGTTGAATTCCAAATTCAGTGTGAGGGTGAGAGAGTTGGATCTCAAACCAGCATAATGAGCTTAAATAAAGGAGACTATGAAGGTATGAGAGTAGAATTGACTAAAGTGGACTGGGAAAACAGATTAAAGTGTAAGTCGGTACAAGAGCAGTGGTCTACATTCAAGGAGATATGTCACATCTTTCAAGATAAATATATTCCACTGAGGAAAAAGGGGAGTAAAAGAAAAGACAGCCATCCGTGGCTTAGTAAAGTAATAAAGGATAGTATCCGACTGAAAACAAGGGCATATAAAGTAGCCAAATCTAGTGGGAGGATAGAAGATTGGGAAGCATTTAAAAGCCAGCAAACAATAACTAAAAGATTAATTAAGAAAGGGAAGATAGATTATGAAAGTAAACTAGCAAAAAATATAAAAACAGATAGCAAGAGTTTCTACAGCTATATAAAAAGAAAAAGGGTGGCTAAAGTGAACGTTGGTCCCTTAGAGGATGGGACCGGAAAACTAGTGGTGGGGAACATGGAGATGGCAAAGACGCTGAACAAATATTTTGTATCAGTCTTTACAGTAGAGGACACTAAAAATATCCCAACACTGAATAAACAGGGGGCAATGGGGGGGAGGAGCTAAAAACGATTAAAATCATTAAGGAGATGGTACTCAGTAAAATAATGGGACTTAAGGCGGATAAATCCCCCGGACCTGATGGCCTACATCCTAGGGTCTTGAGAGAAGTGACGGTAGGGATTGTAGATGCATTGGTGATTATTTTCCAGGACTCCCTGGACTCAGGAAAGGTCCCGGCAGATTGGAAAACTGCTAATGTAACACCCTTATTTAAGAAGGGAAGTAGACAAAAAGCTGGAAACTATAGACCAGTTAGCCTAACATCTGTGGTTGGCAAAATGTTGGAGTCCATTATTAAGGAAACTGTAACAGAACATTTGGATAAACATAATTTAATAGGACAGAGTCAGCATGGTTTTATGAAGGGGAAGTCATGTTTGACAAATTTGCTCGAATTCTTTGAGGATGTAACATACAGGGTGGATAAAGGGGAACCAGTGGATGTAGTGTATTTGGACTTCCAAAAGGCATTTGACAAGGTTCCACACAAAAGATTACTGATCAAGATAAGAAATCATGGGATTGGGGGTAATATACTGGCATGGGTGGAAGATTGGCTATCTAACAGAAAACAAAGAGTTGGGGTAAATGGTTCATTCTCGGGCTGGCAATCAGTAACTAGTGGTGTTCCGCAGGGGTCAGTGCTGGGACCCCAACTCTTTACAATCTATATTAATGATTTGGAGGAAGGGACCGAGTGCAACATATCCAAGTTTGCCGACGATACAAAGATGGGAGGGAAAGCAATGAGTGAGGATGACATAAAAAACCTGCAAAAGGACATAGACAGGCTAAGTGAGTGGGCAGAGATTTGGCAGATGCAATATAATGTTGAAAAGTGTGAGGTTATGCACTTTGGCAGAAAAAATCAAAGAGCAAGTTATTATCTAAATGGAGAGAAACTGCAAAGTGCTACAGTACAAAGGGATCTGGGGGTCCTGGTGCATGAAACACAAAAAGTTAGTATGCTGGTACAGCAGGTGATCAGGAAGGCCAATGGAATCTTGGCTTTTATTGCAAGGGGATGGAGTATAAAAACAGGAAAGTCTTGCTGCAGTTATACAGGGTATTGGTGAGGCCACACCTGGAATACTGCGTGCAGTTTTGGTTTCCATATTTAAGAAAAGATATACTTGCTCTCGAGGCGGTTCAGCGAAGGTTCACTCGGTTGATTCAGGAGATGAGGGGGTTGAGGTATGAGGAAAGGTTGAGTAGGTTGGGACTCTACTCATTGGAGTTCAGAAGAATGAGAGGCGATCTTATCGAAACATATAAGATTGTGAGAGGGCTTGATCGGGTGGATGCGGGGAGGATGTTTCCACTGATGGGTGAGACTAGAACTAGGGGGCATAATCTAAGAATAAGGGGCTGCCCTTTCAAAACTGAGATGAGGAGAAACTTCTTCACTCAGAGGGTAGTAAATCTATGGAATTTGCTACCCCAGAGAGCTGTGGAAGCTGCAACATTAAATAAATTAAAAATGGAGATAGACAGTTTCCTAGCAGATAAGGGAATTAGGGGTTACGGGGAGAGGGCAGGGAAGTGGACGTGAGTCTAGATTCGGATCAGCCATGATCCTATTGAATGGCGGAGCAGGCCCAAGGGGCCGTATGGCCTACTCCTGCTCCTACTTCTTATGTTCTTATGTTCTTATGTCGGAGGGGCAATACTGAGGGAGCGCTGCACTGTCGGGGGGGCAGTACTGAGGGAGCGCTGCACTGTTGGAGGGGCAGTACTGAGGGAGTGCTGCACTGCCGGACGGCAGTACTGCGGGAGTGCTGCACTGTCGGAGGGGCAGTACTGAGGGAGTGCTGCACTGTCAGGGGTGCAATACTGAGGGAGTGCTGCACTGTCGGAGGGGCAGTGCTGAGGGAGTGCTGCACTTTCAGAGGGGCAGTACTGAGGGAGCGCTGCACTGTCAGAGGGGCAGTACTGAGGGAGCGCTGCACTTTCAGAGGGGCAGTACTGAGGGAGCGCTGCACTGTCAGAGGGGCAGTACTGAGGGAGCGCTGCACTGTCGGAGATGCGGTCTTTCAAATGAGACATATAGCCAAGGACCCTTCTGTCCTCTCAGGTGGATGTAAATGATCTCACTGCACTATTTTGAAGAAGAGCAGGGGAGTTCTCCCCGGTGTCCTGGGGCCAATATTTATCCCTCAACCAACACCTAAAAACAGCTGATCTGATCATTTATTTAATCGCTGTTTGTGGGAGCTTGCTGTGCACAAATTGCCTGCTGTGTTTCCAACATTACAACAGTGAGTACACTTCAAAAGTACTTCATTAGCTGTAAAGTCCTGAGTCCTCTCTCTCTCTGTAACCTCCTGAAGCCCGACAACATTTCAAGATCTCTGCACTCCACCAATTCTGGCCTACGTGTATCCCTGATTATAATTGCTCCACCATTGGTGGCCGTGCCTTCAGCTGCCTGGGCCCCAAGCTCTAGAATTCCCTCCCTAAACCTCTCCTCCTCTCTCTCCTCTTTTAAGAAGCTTTTAAAAACGGCCTCTTTGACTCAGCTTTTGCTCATCTGCCCGAATATCTCCTCGTGTTGCTCGGTGTCAAATGTGGTTTGATAATCGCTCCTGTGAAGCACCCTGGGATGTTTCACTACCAGCACGGTGGCATAGTGGTTAGCACTGTTGCCTCACAGCGCCAGGGACCCGGGTTCAAATCCGGCCTCGGGTGACTGTCTGTGTGGAGTTTGCACATTCTCCCCGTGTTTGCGTGGGTTTCCTCCGGGTGCTCCGGTTTCCTCCCACAGTCCAAAGATGTGCGGGTTAGGTTGATAGGTCATGATAAAAAATATAAAAAAATTGACCCTTAGTGTTAGGGGGGATTAAATACGTGGGGTTATGGGGATAGGGCTTGGGTCGGATGGCTGTCGGTGTAGGGACCGGGTGCTAGGGTTTGGCTGATCAGCCATGATCTCGTTGAATGGTGGAGCAGGCTCGAAGGGCCGAATGGCCTACTCCTGCTCCTATCTTCTATGTTTCTATGTTTCTAATATAGGCGACATAGAAATACAGGTTGTTGTTGTTGTGGGCGGCACTATAGAAATGCAAGTTGTTGTTGTGGGCAGCGCTATAGAAATGCAAGTTGTTGTTGTTGTGGGCGGCGCTATAGAAATACAAGTTGTTGTGGGCGGCGCTATAGAAATGCAAGTTGTTGTTGTGGGCGGCGCTATAGAAATGCAAGTTGTTGTTGTTGTGGAGGGCGCTATAGAAATGCAAACCGTTGTTGTTGTGGGCGGCGCTATAGAAATGCAAGTTGTTGTGGAGGGCGCTATAGAAATGCAAGTTGTTGTGGGCGGCGCTATAGAAATGCAAGTTGTTGTTGTTGTGGGCGGCGCTATAGAAATGCCAGCCTTTCTTTCTTGAAGCGGATTGGGTGGATCTCCAGCAGGAAGTTGGGTTCATTTTATTTCTGTGATTTTGGACCCACAACATCTAAAAATAGTGACTGGAAGACAAACCTCGGCCTCAATATGGTCGGTTAAGCCCCTCCCTTACCGAGGGCTGAGAAACTGGTAAAGGATTTCCCACATACAGATTGTTGCTTCATCATAAGCCGATAACATTTGATCCAAGAAAAAGGGAGATTCTCACTCACAGCCTGTGCATCGTGCAACTCACTGCAACAACTTGCATTTATATAGCGCCATTAATGTAGGAAAACGTCCCAAGGGGCTTCACAGGAGCGTAAATCAGACAATATTTGACACCGAGCCACATCAGGAGATATTCGGGCAGGTGAGTTTTTAAGGAGCATCTTAAAGGAGGAGAGGTGGAGAGGTTTAGGGAGGGAATTCCAGAGCTCAGGGCCCAGGCAGCTGAAGGCACGGCCACCAATGCTGGAGCAAAGGGAGTGGAGGATGGACAAGAGGCCAGAATTGGAGGAGCGCAGAGATCTCGGAGGGTTGTAGGGCTGGAGGATGTTACAGAGATAGGGAGGGAGGAGGTTGCTGAGATAGGGAGGGAGGAGGTTACAGAGATAGGGAGGGGCGAGGTTACAGAGATAGGGAGGGGGAGGTTACAGAGATGGGAGGGAGGGGGTTACAGAGATAGGGAGGGAGGAGGTTACAGAGATAGGGAGGGGCGAGGTTACAGAGATAGGGAGGGAGGAGGTTACAGAGATGGGGAGGGGCGAGGTTACAGAGATAGGTAGGGAGGAGGTTACAGAGATAGGGAGGGAGGAGGTTACAGAGATAGGGAGGGAGGAGGTTACAGAGATAGGGAGGGAGGAGGTTACAGAGATAGGGAGGGGCGAGGCCATGGAGTGATTCGAACACGAGGATGAGAATTTTAAATTGGAGGTGTTGCGCGACCGGGAGCCAATGTGGGTCAGCGAGCACAGGGGGTGATGGGTGAACGGGACTTGGTGCGAGTTAGGACACAAAACCTTTTGATGCAAAGCCACCCAACAGAGACAGCTCTTCAAAACCGCAAACAAAAGGGAAATAATTTCCCCCAAACACTGGGTTCCATTTCCAGTCCATGTGGAACGGTTCAAATCTAAAGTTTTTTTAAAATTCGTATATGGGATGTGGGCGTCACTGGCAAGGCCAACATTTATTGCCCATCCCTAACTGCCGTGAGAAGGTGGTGGTGAGCCACCTTCTTGAACCGCTGCAGTCCGTGTGGTGAAGGTGCTCCCACAGTGCTGTTAGGGAGGGAGTTCCAGGATTTTGACCCAGCGACCATGAAGGATCGGCGATATACTTCTAAGTCAGGATGGTATGTGACTTGGAGGGGAATTTGGAGGTGGTGGTGTTCCCATGCGCCTGCTGCCCTTGTCCTTCTAGGTGGAAGAGGTCACGGGTTTGGGAGGTGCTGCCAAAGAAGCCTTGGTGAGTTGCTGCAGTGCATCTTGTGGATGGTACACACTGCAGCCACGATACGCTGGTGGTGGAGGGAGTGAATGTTTAAGGTGGTGGATGGGGTGCCAATCAAGTGGGCTGCTTTGTCCTGGATGAAATCGAGCTTCTTGTGTGTTGTTGGAGCTGCACTCATCCAGGTAAGTGGAGAGTATTCCATCACACACCTGATTTGTGCCTTGTAGATGGTGGAAAGGCTTTGGGGAGTCAAGGAGGTGAGACACTCACCGCAGAATACCCAGCCTCTGACCTGCTCTTGTTGCCACAGTATTTATGTGGCTGGTCCAGTTAAGTTTCTGGTCAATGATGACCCCCCCAGGATGATGATAGTGGGGATTCAGCGATGGTAATGTTGTTGAATGTCAAGGGGAGATGGTTAGACTCTGGCTTGTTGGAGATAGTCATTGCCTGGCACTTGTGTGACGAAAATGTTACCTGTTACTTATCAGCCCAAGCCTGAACATTGTCCAGGTCTGGTTGCATGCAGGCATGGACTGCTTCATTATCTAAGGAGTTGTGAATGGCGCTGAACACTGTGCAGTCATCAACAAACATTCCCATTCCTGACCTTATGTTGGACCGAAGGTCATTGATGAAGCAGCTGAAGGTGGTTGAGCCGAGGACACTGCCCTAAGGAACTCCTGCAGTGATGTCCTGGGACTGTGATGATTGACCTCCAACCACCACAACCATCTTCCTTTGTGCTAGGTATGACTCCAGCCAGAGGAGAGTTTTCCCCCCGATTCCCATTGACTTCAGTTTTACTAGGGCTCCTTGATGCCAGACTCGGTCAAATGCTGCCTTGATGTCAAGGGCTGTCACTCTCACCTCACCTCTGGAATTCAGCTCCTCTGTCCATGTTTGGATCAAGGCTGTAATGAGGTCAGGAGCCGAGTGGTCTTGGTGGAACCCAAACTGGGCATCAGTGAGCAGGTTATTGGTGAGTAAGTGCTGCTTGACAGCACTGTCGATGACACCGCCCATCACGTTGCTGATAATTGAGAGTAGACTGATGGGGCGGTAATTGGCCGGATTGGATTTGTCCTGCTTTTTGTGGACAGGACATACCTGGGCAGTCTTCCACAAAGTGCAAATCATTGTCTGTTATCAGCAACAAGCAAATTTTAAATCTGCCTATAAATCTTTAAACAATCTGTTCAGCAAGAGCGGAGCGTTCAATTGAGATAAAAGTGCCCAGTGGAGACACTCTGAACCCGGTGAGTGACTTTTCAAAATTTAATATCTGGAATGTCAGATAAAGGGGCTTTGACAATAATTCCGTGAAACCAGGAAATATTCTACTAGAGTTCCCGAGACAGGTCAGGAAGAGATTCTCCGGAACAAGAAATAAATGATGATTAATGCCCCTGTCTAGTGCACCATCGACTGAAATATTTTCAGGACACCAATTCCAATTCCAATTCCAATTCAAATGCTTTATTGGCATGAAAGTTTACAGAGAACCATATTGCCAAATCTTACATAGCAAAAAGGTACAGTTTTCCAACATTCTGTAGGTGTCAATCGATTTGACATTTGTTGGGTACATACAATATTACTTTTAAACAATATTAATTTTAAACAGTCTTTGTACTTCATTTGGTACGTTCAATATTAATTTTAAACAGTCTTAATTTTAAACAGTCCTCAGGTTGTGACATGTTGTTACATATTTGGCCCCAAGGTATGGTCTGTCTCCTTCTCCTAGGACTAATCTCAATTTTGACAGGTCATCCAATTCCTTGAAATCTGGGGTTGTTTGGCTTAGCTTGTTGAATAATATGTTTCTTGATGTGTTGAATTTTTCGCATTTTAGGAGGAAATGCATTTCTGTTTCAACCTCGCCGGCCAGACATTGATCGCACATTCTATTCTCTCTAGGCTGCCAGGATTTCTTGTATCTGCCTTTTTCAATTTCCAGTTGGTGGTCGCTTAGTCTGTACCTGGTGAGGGTCTGTCTCTGTTTTGTGTCTCTGATGGTCGTGAGGTAGTCTGCCAGTTTATATTCTCTTTTTAGGGCCCGGTAACATTCTAATCTGCTTTGGCTTTCGGTTATTTTGTTCCAATGTTCCAGGTAGGTTTCTTTGCATTGTTTAATGATTT
The DNA here is from genome assembly GCF_052327205.1 of Somniosus microcephalus. Lineage (NCBI taxonomy): Eukaryota > Metazoa > Chordata > Chondrichthyes > Squaliformes > Somniosidae > Somniosus > Somniosus microcephalus. The sequence continues at coordinate 378,120,573 of NC_140989.1, read as the reverse complement.
GGTTCACTCGGATTGGTGTTTGGACGGCTGTGTTGGTCTGGGGCTGGTCAGGGTCCGGCTGAGTACTTAGTTTCAGTAGCAGCTGAATCAGGGTACTCTTTTCTGGGTTTAGCTCTTGGGTCTGAAAGGCTTTGAAATGAAGGGTGTCTGGGGAGCTAGATTTGAGGTGATTTAGGAAGTTTAGTGCTCGTTTTTGGATGTTTATTATCAGTGGGTATCTGCCTAGTTCGGCTCTGCATGCATTTGTTGGCGTTTTTCTTTGGGTGCGAAGGATGCTTCGGCAGAATTCTGCATGTAGGGCTTCTATTGTGTGTTTTTCCCATTTAGTGTAGCTTTGGTGATTTAGCGGGCCCCATACTTCACTACCATACAGTGCAATAGGCAGGATTATGCTGTCAAATATTTTGAGCCAGATTTTGATTGGGATTTGGATGTTGTAGAATTTTCTTTTTATTGCGTATAGGGCTCTTCGGGCTTTTTCTTTTAGTGCATTCACTGCTATGCTGAAGCTCCCTGATGCTGTAATAGTTAGACCAAGGTAGGTGTAGCTCATAGTGTGTCCTATAGTGGTATCACTGAGGGTAAACTGGTATTTGTTTTCCTGACATCTGGGCCTTTTTTGAAAAATCATGATGTTGGTTTTCTTTAGGTTTACTGTTAGAGCCCAATTTTGGCAGTATTTGTCGAGTAGGTCTAGTTGTTGCTGTAATCCCTGTTCTGTGGGAGACAGCAGAACCAGGGACACAATCTCTCTCCTATTTTACTGTAAAAGCTTCAAAACCTGTGTAAAATCAACTCAGGGCAAATTGGATCATTTCTCAGCCGTGGTCAGTCAAGGTTCACAGGTCAAAGTTCACCTGCACTTTCACCTTATTTTATTCTTCACACACAATTAGATTGCCTCCTTTTCTCGCTCCAAGTGTCAGGTGTCAGCCGTCAGCCGTGGCTCAGTGGGCAGCACTCTCGCCTCTGGGTCAGAAGGTCGTGGGTTCAAGTCCCGACTCAAACACAGAATCCAGGCTGACACTCCCACTGCGACAGCACTGAGGGAGCGCCGCACTGTCGGAGGGGCAGTACTGAGGGAGTGCTGCACTGTCAGAGGGGCAGTACTGAGGGAGTGCTGCACTGTTGGAGGGGCAGTACTGAGGGAGTGCTGCACTGTCAGAGGGGCAGTACTGAGGGAGTGCTGCACTGTCGGAGGGGCTGTACTGAGGGAGCGCTGCACTGTCGGAGGGGCTGTACTGAGGGAGCGCTGCACCGTCGGAGGGGCTGTACTGAGGGAGTGCTGCACTGTCGGAGGGGCTGTACTGAGGGAGCGCTGCACCGTCGGAGGGGCAGTACGGAGGGAGCACTGCACAGTTGGAGGGGCTGTACTGAGGGAGTGCTGCACTGTCGGAGGGGCAGTACTAAGGGAGCGCTGCACTGTCAGGGGGCAGTACTGAGGGAGCGCTGCACTGTCGGAGGGGCTATACTGAGGGAGTGCTGCACCGTCGGAGGGGCAGTACTGAGGGAGCGCTGCACTGTTAGAGGGAGTGCTGCACTGTCGGAGGGGCTATACTGAGGCAGTGCTGCACTGTCGGAGGGGCAGTACTAAGGGAGCGCTGCACAGCCGGAGGGGCTGTACTGAGGGAGCGCTGCACCGTCGGAGGGGCAGTACTGAGGGAGCGCTGCACTGTCAGAGGGAGTGCTGCACTGTCGGAGGGGCAGTACTGAGGGCGTGCTGCACTGTCGGAGGGGCAGTACTGAGGGAGTGCTGCACTGTCGGAGGGGCAGTACTGAGGGAGTGCTGCACTGTCGGAGGGGCAGTACTGAGGGAGTGCTGCACTGTCGGAGGGGCAGTACTGAGGGAGTGCTGCACTGTCGGAGGGGCAGTACTGAGGGAGTGCTGCACTGTCGGAGGGGCAGTACTGAGGAAGTGCTGCATTGGCCTGTCCGCCCTCTCATGTAGTCGGAAAAGTGCTTTACAGCCAATTAAACACTTTTGAAGTGTCGTCACTGTTGCAACGTAGGAAATGCGGCAGTGAATTTCCACACAGTGCGGTCCCACAAGCTGCAGTGATTGCCAACATGGCCACCCCAGTGCTGCCCCTTTCCCCCTCCCTGATCCCCTCCCGCTGAACCCTCCCACACCCAGTGCGGAGCCGGATCCGGAGCCCAGGACACTTGCTGCAGGAGCTTTTATTGTTGTCCAGTGTAAAGCGACGAGTCCTTGGCCGGATCTCAGGACACTTTCCCGACCCGCAAACTCCGATTCTTTGATGCAGCAAATTGCAGTTCCAGAGAAATCTGTGCACAGGAAAATCACACAAAGAAAATGTTGTGATTGGCCCATCACTGGAATCCCACAGTGACAGATATATTCACCAACACAAACCGCTCTTCATACAACAACCACATCGCACCTTGTGGGATTGCAAGAAAATCACTTCATCTTAATCCAAAAGATCAATAAACGCACTAACGCTCTGATCGCTGCTCAGGACCATTCCCACAGGGAACTGATGTGGCCCCCATGGAGAGACCAGGATAGGAGCCGGATTTCAGAAGGAGGGGGTCGGGGGAAGCGATTACACAAAAACCCAGCGACCAGGATCACACAGCATCGCTCACTGAAGCCCAGGCTGTAGGTCGCTCGAAGCCCCCCGTCACATTCCCTCAGTTCACGAAGTACCGACAGAGAGGCCTGGTCCCCACTCAGCAACCCCTCGCAGAGAGGGAGGGAGGGAGAGAGAGGGAGGGAGGGAGAGAGAGAGAGAGAGGGAGAGAGAGAGGGAGAGAGAGACTGAGAGTGGGAGAGAGGGAGGGAGGGAGAGAGGGAGAGAGAGAGGGGGAGGGGGAGGGGGAGGGGGAGAGGGAGAGAGACCGAGAGGGGGAGGGAGAGAGAGAGAGGGAGGGAGAGGGGGAGAGAGAGGGAGAGCGAGGGAGGGAGGGAGGGAGGGAGAGAGGGAGAGAGAGATAGAGCGAGAAGGGGAGAGAGAGAGAGGGAGAGAGAGACAGAGAGGGAGGGAGCGAGAGAGGGAGGGAGGGAGGGAGCGAGGGTGAGAGAGGGAGGGAGGGAGGGTGAGGGAGAGAGCGAAGAGGGTGGGTGAGTGAAGAGGGGGTGAGGTAGGAGAAAGGGGTGAGTGAGGAACAGAGGGAGAGAGTAAATGGAACAAGAGTGATGGAGTGTAACTTGTGCGTAAAGTGTGTGAGTGAATGAGCGAGAGAGGGCGGCACTGTCGGAGGGGCAGTACTGAGGGAGTGCTGCACTGTCGGAGGGGCAGTACTGAGGGAGCGCTGCACTGTCGGAGGGGCAGTACTGAGGGAGTGCCGCACTGCCGGAGGGGCAGTACTGAGGTAGCGCCGCACTGTCGGAGGGGCAGTACTGAGGGAGTGCTGCACTGTCGGAGGGGCAGTACTGAGGGAGCGCCGCACTGTCGGAGGGGCAGTACTGAGGGAGCGCTGCACTGTCGGAGGGGCAGTACTGAGGGAGTGCTGCACTGTCGGAAGGGTAGTACTGAGGGAGCGCTGCACTGTCGGATAGGCAGTACTGAGGGAGCGCTGCACTGTCGGAGGGGCAATACTGAGGGAGTGCTGCACTGTCGGAAGGGCAGTACTGAGGGAGCACTGCACTGTCGGAAGGGCAGTACTGAGGGAGCGCTGCACTGTCGGAAGGGCAGTACTGAGGGAGTGCTGCACTGTCGGAGGGGCAGTACTGAGGGAGTGCTGCACTGTCGGAGAGGCAGTACTGAGGGAGTGCTGCACTGTCGGAGGGGCAGTACTGAGGGAGTGCTGCACTGTCAGAGGGGCAGTACTGAGGGAGCGCTGCACTGTCGGAGAGGCAGTACTGAGGGAGTGCTGCACTGTCGGAGGGGCAGTACTGAGGGCGTGCTGCACTGTCGGAGGGGCAGTACTGAGGGAGTGCTGCACTGTCGGAGGGGCAGTACTGAGGGAGTGCTGCACTGTCGGAGGTGCCGTCTTTCGGATGAGACGTTAAACCGAGGCCCCGTCTGCTCTCTCAGGGATGTAAAAGATCCCAGGACACTATTTGGAAGAAGAGCAGGGGAGTTCTCCCCGGAGTCCTGGACAATATTTATTCCTCCACCAACATCAGTAAAACAGATTGTCTGCTGATTCTCACATTGCTGTTTGCTGTAAAGTTCTTCATTGTCTGTGAAGCGCTTTGGGACGTCCTGAGGGGGTGAAAGGCTCTGTAGAAATCCAAGTCCTTTCTTTCTTTCTTTGTCCCAAAGCTGGACATGGGCCGAGCGGCTGGCGATTGCAGAATGAATATTAGCAGCTGCCTCGGGCCCGCGGGGAGTCAGAGAGTCCAGTCCCCACTGACTGCCCATTCCTTCCGGGCTCTCAGATCCAGTCGGGCTGGGTGGGTGGCTGGGCTCCGGCCTCGGCTCCAGTTTGCCTTTCCCGGGGGGTCGGGGGAGGGGAGCGTGTTCTAACGGCGACGCAGTAAAGGCTGGATTCTCCTGCGCTCTTCGCACCTTCCCGTGAGCGGCCATGGCGCTGGAAGCGGGTCAGAGCGGCGGGCGGCCGTTAGCGGAGGTTAGCAGCGCAGTCAGCGCCAGCAGCAGCCGGTGTAAGGTGGGCTCCCGCGGGCATTGGGAGACGCACCCTCCCGCTTCCTCCCCGCACTGGCCTTTCTCACACAGGAGCCCGGTGTAGGGAGCGAGGCACCGACACCTCCCATTGTCCTCACACACTCCTCCGTTCTGACACCGTGTCAGCAAGTTATCGCACACGCCCGCTGCAAGAGGCCAGAGAAAAGAAAGATCAGCTCATTGACCATCTCCCCACCTTCCAGATTGGTTCAACTCTCACCGCTCCCAGGCTCTCACTGTCACAACAACATTTTATTAGAGAAACATCTCGAAACCCAGAATATAATAAAGAATAGTCAGCCCGAATTGTAAAAGGGAACGCGAAGAGGTGAGGAAAGAAGTGAAGAAACAGTTAGGAAAGAGGAACTCCACATTTTCACAGAATATCAAAAGCAACAGTGAAGTATTCTCCAGACACATAAACAACAAAATGAAAATCAGGATCGGGATCGGGCCACTGAGGGATACACACGATAAACTGACAGGTAATGACAGCGAAATGGCAGCAATATTGAATCATGACTTTGGCTCCGTGTTTCCCAGGGAGATTAACATGGTGGACATGACACTAGAGGAATAGAGCAAAAAAGATAGAAAGACATTGAAGATGGAAAGGGGGAGATAATTGATAAACTGATCAAACTCAGAGAGGATAAAACCCCTGGTCCGGGTGGATTGTATCTGTGCATATTAAAAGAGGTTAGGGAAGAGATAGCAGGGGCACTGTTACATATATATAATAAAGATTCATTAGAAAAGGGAATAGTGCCAGAGGACTGGCGGACAGCTGATGTGATTCCTAGATTCAAAGCGGTACATAGAACAAGTCCAGGGAACTATAGACCAATTAGCTTATCATCGGTGGTGGGAAAGATTCTTACTCAAAGATGTAATAGAAAAATATCTAGAATCTGAAAATATAATGAAGATTAGTCAGCACGGATTCCAAAAGGGAAGGTCATGCTTGACCAGGCCTATTGAATTATTTGAAGAAGTAACAGAAAGGGTAGACAGGGGTAATGTAGTAGATGTAATATATTTGGATTTTCAAAAGGCCTTGGATAAAGTATCGTGTAGTAGAGTCTTGACTAAGGTCAGAGCATGCGGAGTCCGGGGAGATGTAGCAGAATGGATAGCAAGCTGGCTACAAAACAAAAAACAGAGAATTAAAGGTAATTACGCAGACTGGCAAAAGCTGGGAAGTGATGTTCCAGAAGGATCGGTGCTGGGACCACTGTTGTTCACTATTTACAGAAACGATTCGGACTCGGGAATCGGAAGTATATTTTTAGAATTTGTGGATGACACCAGATTGTGGGGGTGTAGTTAATACAGAGAATGACTGCGACAAAATACAGGAAAACATGAATAAACTCGTAGAATGGGCGAGTAAATGGCCAATGAATTTCAATATCGATCAGAGTGCTGTAGATTCTATTTAACAACAACTTGCATTTATATAGCGCCTTTAACATAGTAAAACATCCCAAGGTGCTTCACAGGAGCGTAAATAAGAGAAAAGTTGGCACAGAGCCACATAAGGAGCCAATGTAGCTCAGCGAGCACAGGGGGGATGTGTGAATGGGAATAAATTAATGATTAAATACCTAAGGTGAGACTGAGGATTAAAGTCTGTGTCCAATTATTGTGTCCAATTCTGGGCACCACATTTTAGGAAGGGTGTCAAGGCCTTGGAGAGGGTGCAGAGGAGATTTACTAGAATGGTGCCAGGGATGAGGGACTTCAGTTGTGTGGAGAGGCTGGAGAAGCTGCGATTGTTCTCCTTAGAGCAGAGAAGGTTAAGGAAAGATTTAATAGAGGTGTTCAAAATCATGAGTGGTTTTGATCGAGTAAATAAGGAGAAACTGTTTCCAGTGGCAGGAGGGTCGGTAACCAGAGGACACAGAGTGAAGGGAATTGGCAAAAGAACCAGAGGGGAGATGAGGAGAATGTTTTTACAGCGAGTTGTTGTGATCTGGAATGCGCTGCCTGAAAGGGCGGTGGAAGCAGATTCAATAGGAACTTTCAAAAGGGAATTGGAGAAATCCTTGAAAAGGGAAAAAAGGAAAGATTTGCCGGGCTGTGGGGAAAGAGCAGGGAGTGGGACTAATTGGAGAGCTCTTTCAAAGAGCCGACACAGGCACGATGGGCCGAATGGCCTCCTCCTGTGCTGTGTGGTTCTATGAAACGTCCCTCACTGAACTCCAGACCTCCCTTTGCGAGGAGCTGTGCCACTAATTGTGTGGCGGGTGATGGGAGGGTCCAGGAGGGTTCACTCACTAAAAGCCTCTGTGATTCCCCCCACGGTATCTCTGCTATTGGATACTCTGCTGACCCTGACACACAGAAGCCGGGGCGGAGTGAGGGGAGGGGCTGGTGCTGGAACGGTTACTTACCTCGACAGCCCCTGTGCCAGTAATATCCGGGCAGGCACTTGTCACACTTGGGCCCTGTTGCCCCCTCCTTACAGTCACAATATCCCGTGTCATTACAGCGATGGTGGAGCGAGCCATCAGGGTGACACTTACAGTCTGCAGAAACAAGACAACACACACACTGCACACGGCTGTTCCCCATAAAACACATCGACACAACCTCAGCCACAGGAATGAGTGCGAGCCGGGACAAGGGAGGGTCAGACTCTGGGGGTGAAACAAGTCTCCAACACTTTACAAACAGCTTCAATCCCCCACACACTGACTGCACACGGCCCGTGTTCCACTCCCTGGGGCCACGGCACAGAATTAACACAGGTTAACAAGGCCCGAAAAAGCAAACCAAGCACTGGGTTCCTCACTAGAGGGTAGAATTCACAAGCACAGAAGTGATGTTAAACTTGTACCGAACCTTGGTTAGACCGCACTTGGAGCACTCTGCACAGTTCTGGTCTCCATATTATAAAAAGGATATAGAGGCACTGGAGAAGGTGCAAAATAAGATTCACACGGATGATCCCAGAACTGCGAGGTTATAACTATCAGGAAAGACTGAACAGGCTGGGGCTCTTTTCTCCACAAAAGAGAAGATTGAGGGGGGACCTGATCGAGGTCTTTAAGATTATGAAGGGGTTTGATCGGGTAGACGTAGAGAAGATGTTTCTATTTGTGGGGAGTCGAAAACTAGGGGCAATAAATATAAGATCGTCACTAATAAATCCCATCGGTAATTCAGGAGAACCTTCTTTACCCAGAGAGTGGTGAGAATGTGGAACTCGCTCCCACAGGGAGTGGTTGAGGAGAATAGCACAGATGTATTGAAGGGGAAGCTGGATAAACACATGAGGGAGAAGGGAATAGAAGGATATGGTGATAGGGTGAGATGAGGAAGGACGGGAGGAGGCTCGAGTGGAGCAGGAACACCGGCACGGACCAGTTGGGCTAAAAGCTCGTGGACAGGTACAAAAACTAATGAGAAAGGCTGATGGAATGTTGTCCTTTCTCTCGGGGGCTGGAACACAAAGGGGAGGAAGTTATGTTCCAGCTGCACAGAGCTCTGGATAGACTGCATCTGGACACTGCGTTCAGCTGTAGACTGCAGGAAGATATCAATAAATTGGTCAGGTGGGCAGAACAGTGGCAAATGGAATTCAGTCCGGAGAAGTGTGAGGTAATGCATTTGGGGAGGGCTAACAAGGAAAGGGAATACACGTTAAATGGTAGGACACTGAGTAGTGTAGAGGAACAAAGGGACCTTGGAGTGCATGTCCAGAGATCCCTGAGGGTAGCAGGCCACGTATATAAGGTGGTTAAGAAGGCATACGGAATGCTTGCCTTTATTAGCCGTGGCATAGAATACAAGAGCAGGGAGGTTATGCTTCAACTGTATAAAACACTGGTTAGGCCTCAGCTAGAGTACTGCGTGCAGTTCTGGTCACCACATTACAGGAAAGATGTGATTGCACTAGAGAGGGTACAGAGGAGATTTACAAGGATGTTGCTGGGAGTAGAGAATCTTAGCTATGAGGAAAGACTGGATAGGCTGGGTCTGTTTTCCTTGGAACAGAGGAGGCTGAGGGGAGACCTTATTGAGGTGTATAAAATTATGAGGGGCCTAGATAAAGTGGATAGAAAGGACCTATTTCCCTTAGCAGAGGGGTCAAAAACCAGGGGGCACAGATTTAAAGTAATTGGTGGAAGGTTTAGAGGGGATTTGAGGGGAAATTTCTTCACCCAGAGGGTTGTGGGGGTCTGGAACTCACTGCCTGAAAGGGTGGTAGAGGCAGGAACCCTCACCACATTTAAAAAGTACCTGGATGTGCACTTGGGATGTTCTAACCTGCAGGGCTACGGATCAAGAGCTGGGAAGTGGGATTAGGCTGGAGAGCTCTCTGTTGGCTGGCGTGGACACGATGGGCCGAATGGCCTCCTTCCGTGCTGTAACTTTCTATGATTCTATGAGTTCAGGGCCCCGACCCTCAGGAAGGATAGACTGGCCTTGGAGGGGGAGCGGCCCAGATTCACCAGACTGACACCGGGGCTAAAAGGGTTAAATTCTGAGGCCAGGCTGCACAGACTGGGCTTGTATTCCCCTGAGTTAAAGGGTGATCGAATCGAGGTGTTTAAGATGATCAAAGGAGTTGATCGGGTCGATAGAGAGAAACTATTTCCTCTGGTGGGGGGAGTCCAGAACAAGGGGGCAGAACCTTAAAATTAGAGCCAGGCCGTTCAGGGGTGATGTCAGGAAGCACTTCTTCACACAAAGGGTTAGTGGGAATCTGGAACTCTCTCCCCCAGAGAGCTGTTGAGGCTGGGGGTCAATTGGAAATTTCAGAACTGAGATTGATGGATTTTTGTTGGGTAAGGGCATTAAGGGTTACGGAACCGAGGCGGGTTGATTGAGTTACGATACAGATCAGCCCTGATCGAACTGGATGGTGGAACCAGCTCGCAGGGCTGAATGGCCTCCTCCTGTTTCTATGTTCCTATGAATGGCCTGTTTCTGTGCTGTACATTCTGTGTAATTCTGTGTGTGGAGAATGGGAGGAGATGAGGAAATGGAGAGAGGATTGTTGTTGGACACTGGGGGGAGGGGCAACATTGAGCAGAGGCGAGCGACGCTGCTACGAGTCGGGATGGTCGTTTACCGAGAATACAAACAACATACAAATTCCTGAAAAACAATGGAGACAGGGAGGGAACGGTTATATCATCAAAACACAGGGCTTTCGATTCACCGCAACAAAGCAAGGGCCAGGCCTCATCGTTAGGGAAAGGCTGGGCCAGGCCCCATCGCTGGGAAAGGCTGGACCAGGCCTCATCGCTAGGGAAAGGCTGGACCAGGTCCCATCGCTAGGGAAAGGCTGGACCAGGCCTCATCGCTAGGGAAAGGCTGGACCAGGCCTTGTCGCTAGGGAAAGACTGGACCAGGCCTCATCGCTAGGGAAAGGCTGGACCGGCCCCATCGCTAGGGAAAGGCTGGACCAGGCCCCATCGCTAGGGAAAGGCTGGACCAGGCCTCATCGCTAGGGAAAGACTGGACCAGGCCTCATCGCTAGGGAAAGACTGAACCAGGCCTCATCGCTAGGGAAAGGCTGGACCAGGCCTCATCGCTAGGGAAAGGCTGGACCAGGCCTCATCGCTAGGGAAAGGCTGGACCAGGCCTCATCGCTAGGGAAAGGCTGGACCAGGCTTCATCGCTAGGGAAAGGTTGGGTTGGGGCCTAGTCACTGGGGAAAGGGGAGCTGATTTCCGACACCCTTTTGCTCAGCCCTATCGAAGGTATTTTCTTTGTTTCTTTATCTTGTTTCGGGCTGAAAGCAGAAGGGTGAAGGAAGGAGGCGAGAGCGGAGATTGTAACAGGAACTGACCGAGGCAAACGTTGTGGTGGTCCAGCTGTGCTGAAGGGTTTCGGTGGAAGCCCAGCCGGCATAACTGGCAGTGTCGCCCTCTAGTGTTGTGCTTACAGCTCACGCAAATGGCGGTGGAGAGCAGCTCGAGGTAACTGCACCGGTACGAGTGGCCAAAGCATTCGCAGTCTTGCAAGGAAAAGACAGAGAGTGTAGACGGCACGTAGACAGGACGTAGACGGGTCGCAGGCTGCGAGAGGGTCACATGCTGCAGGAATGAGAGGTGGGGAGGAAATGGCTGGAATGGGAGGGAGGGAACACTGAGGCTTTTAGCAGTGAGGGGAGAACATCAGACTCCCGGCTAGTTACGGTTTGCAGTGAATCAGGCAGATGGCAATGGATGGTCCCAATCCCGGGTTTATAGAGTCCTGTGCCGGGTTTTATACAGTACTGCCAAGTTAGGGGCCTTTCAGCCGTGGCTCAGTGGGCAGCACTCTCGCCTCGGAGTCAGAAGGTCGTGGGTTCAAGTCCCACTCCAGAGACTCGAGTCCATAATCCAGACCAACACTAAGGCAGTACTGAGAGAGTGCTGCACTGTCGGAGGGGCAGTACTGAGGGAGCGCTGCACTGTCGGAGGGGCAGTACTGAGGGAGCGCTGCACTGTCGGAGGGGCAGTACTGAGGGTGTGATGCACTGTCGGAGGGGCAGTACTGAGGGAGTGCTGCACTGTCGGAGGGGCAGTACTGAGGGAGCCCTGCACTGTCAGAGGAGCAGTACTGAGGGAGTGCGACACTGTCGGAGGGGCAGTACTGAGGGAGTGCTGCACTGTCGGAGGGGCAGTACTGAGGGAGCACTGCACTGTCGGAGGAGCGGTACTGAGGGAGTGCGACACTGTCGGAGGGGCAGTACTGAGGGAGCGTTGCACTGTCGGAGGGGCAGTACTGAGGGAGCGCTGCACTGTCGAAGGGGCAGTACTGAGGGAGTGCTGCACTGTCGGAGGGGCAGTACTGAGGGAATGCTGCACTGTCCGAGGGGCAGTAATGAGGGAACGCTGCACTGTCGGAGGGGCAGTACTGAGGGAGTGCTGCACTGTCGGAGGGGCAGTACTGAAGGAGTGCTGCACCTTCGGAGGGGCAGTACTGAGGGAGTGCTGCACTGTCAGAGGGGCAGGACTGAGAGAGCGCTGCACTGTCAGAGGGGCGGTACTGAGGGAGTGCTGCACTGTCGGAGGGGCAGTACGGAGGGAAGGCTGCACTGTCGGAGGGGCTGTACGGAGGGAGCACTGCACTGTCAGAGGGGCAGTACTGAGGGTGAGCTGCTCTGTCAGAGGGGCAGTACTGAGGGAGCGCCGCACTGTCAGAGGGGCAGTACTGAGGGAGCGCTGCACTGTCGGAGGGGCAGTACTGAGGGAGCGCCGCACTGTCAGAGGGGCAGTACTGAGGGAGCGCTGCACTGTCGGAGGGGCAGTACTGAGGGAGCGCCGCACTGTCAGAGGGGCAGTACTGAGGGAGCGGTGCACTGTCAGAGGGGCAGTACTGAGCGAACACAATATGAGAGCTCCTACCTTGCTCTGGGTTCACGACCTCTAGTGATGAGATTCTTGACCATTGGAAGTTCTTATGGCTGGAGGAGTGAAGAGATCTCGGAGGGTCTTATGGCTGGAGGAGGTTACAGAGACAGGGAGGGGCGAGACCATGGAGGGATTTGAACGTGAGGATGAGAATTATAAATTGGAGGTGTTGCTGGACCGGGAGCCAATGTCGACTCAATCAGTCGCTTCTCCGGGTCTACTCACTGCCTGTGTTGTAGCTCGAAGCGGATCGATCACTAATTAGCGGGAATCTGGTCCGCGGAGCCGATGATTTAATGGGGTGAGGCCGGTGACAGACTGTTATTATGGGATTTCGGTGCATTCGAGTAGGTTGAGGGTTTGAAAGGCAAACTGTGTAATGCAGGATGTGACTGAGTCTCCCTGTTATTATTCAGCGTGACTCAATCCAGCAACAACACGCTCAGTAATTCAGCACAAAATGGAGATTCATCGCCAGACATTAGAACTCGTTTATCTTTAGTTAACTTTGTGTCAGTGATGAAGGTTTGAGTGTCTGTTTCTTCCTGTAGGTTCTGGCTGTCCCTGGGCAGGAAGGAGGCTGGTTTGGGGTCAAAGTGTAACATTTCATAGAAGGCCAAAGTGCCCCAGTCCCCCAGTCCCGGTCAGTGTGGGGAGTTATGGTCACTCCCGGTCAGTATGGAGAGTTATGGTCACTCCAAGTCAGTATGGGAAGTTATGGTCACTCCCGGTCAGTATGGGGAGTTCTGGTCACTCCCGGTCAGTATGGGGAGTTATGGTCACTCCCGGTCAGTGTGGGGAGTTATGGTCACTCCCGGTCAGTGGGGAATTATGGTCACTCCCGGTCAGTATGGGGAGTTATGGTCACTCCCGGTCAGTATGGGGAGTTATGGTCACTCCCGGTCAGTATAGGGAGTTATGGTCACTCTGCTCCTGGTCACTATCGGGAGTTATGGTCACTCCCGGTCAGTGTGGAGAGTTATGGTCACTCCCGGTCAGTGTGGAGAGTTATGGTCACTCCCGGTCAGTATGGGGAGTTATGGTCACTCTGCTCCCAGTCAGTATAGGGAGTTATGGTCACTCCTGTTCAGTGTGGGGCGTTATGGTCACTCCCGATCAGTATGGGGAGTTATGGTCACTCCCGGTCAGTGTGGGGAGTTATGGTCACTCCCGGTCAGTGTGGGGAGTTATGGTCACTCCCGGTCAGTGTGGGGAGTTATGGTCACTCCCGGTCAGTATGGGGAGTTATGGTCACTCCCGGTCAGTATGGGGAGTTATGGTCACTCCCGGTCAGTATTGGGAGTTATGGTCAATCCCGGTAAGTATGGGGAGTTATGGTCACTCCTGGTCAGCGTGGGGAGTTGCGGTCACTCCCGGTCAGTGTGGGGAGATATGGTCACTCTGCTCCCGGTCAGTATGGGGAGTTATGGTCACTCCCGGTCAGTGTGGGGAGTTACATTCACTCCCGGTCAGTATGGGGAGTTACGGTCACTCCCGGTCAGTATGGGGAGTTATGGTCACTCCCGGTCAGTATGGGGAGTTACATTCACTCCCGGTCAGTATGGGGAGTTATGGTCACTCCCGGTCAGTATGGGGAGTTACATTCACTCCCGGTCAATGTGGGGAGTTATGGTCACCCACGGTCAGTGTGGGGAGTTATGGTCGCTCCCGGTCAGTGTGGGGCTGGTTTGGGGGTTTAATGTGACGGATGGTTTGGAATGACATGGACAGCATGCGAAGGGTTAAATAAACGGGACCGAGTTGATGTAAAATCCGGGAACAAAGGGGAACAGATTGAGGCCGAGACACTCACCCAGCTCCCATTCCTGTATCTGGGATTACAGGATTACAACAAATCCCCATTGATCTCGGGCTCAGCAACCAAACAGCTTTCTACAAATATTCCCTCCACTTCCCACTGAATATTCTCACTGAGACGGAGTTAAGAAGCACTTTCCTCTCAACTAAGATGTGCATCGTAAATATTACAACTTCCCTGCTTCGTATCTGCTGCACCGCTCGAGGAGATTATACTTTACTCCATAGATACAGGAACAAGCAGACTCCTGATCCTAGTCCCCGCTCACACTCAGCCCCCGCTCACACTCAGACCCTGCTCACACTCAGACCCTGCTCACACTCAGACCCTGCTCACACTCAGCCCCCGCTCACACTCAGCCCCTGCTCACACCCAGACCCTGCTCACACTCAGACCCTGCTCACACTCAGCCCCTGCTCACACTCAGACCCTGCTCACACTCAGCCCCCACTCACACTCAGACCCTGCTCACACCTACACCTGCTCACACTCAGCCCCCGCTCACACTCAGACCCTGCTCACACTCAGACCCTGCTCACACTCAGACCCTGCTCACACTCAGACCCTGCTCACACCTACACCTGCTCACACTCAGACCCTGCTCACACTCAGACCCTGCTTACACTCAGCCCCCGCTCACACTCAGACCCTGCTCACACTCAGACCCTACTCACACTCAGACCCTGCTCACACCCACACATGTTCACACTCAGCCCCTGCTCACACTCAGACCCTGCTCACACTCAGACCCTGCTCACACTCAGACCCTGCTCACACCCAGCCCCTGCTCACACTCAGACCCTGCTCACACTCAGCCCCTGCTCACACTCAGACCCTGCTCACACTCGGACCCTGCTCACACTCGGACCCTGCTCACACTCAGACCCTGCTCACACTCACCCCCCGCTCACACTCAGACCCTGCTCACACTCAGACCCTGCTCACACTCAGACCCTGCTCACACCTACACCTGCTCACACTCAGACCCTGCTCACACTCAGACCCTGCTCACACTCAGCCCCCGCTCACACTCAGACCCTGCTCACACTCAGACCCTGCTCACACCCACACATGTTCACACTCAGCCCCTGCTCACACTCAGACCCTTCTCACACTCAGACCCTGCTCACACTCAGCCCCCGCTCACACTCAGACCCTGCTCACACTCAGCCCCTGCTCACACCTACACTCGCTCACACTCAGACCCTGTTCACTCAGACCCTGCTCACACTCAGCCCCTGTTCACACCTACACCTGCTCACACTCAGACCCTGCTCACACCTACACCTGCTCACACCTACACCTGCTCACACCCAGACCCTGCTCACACCTACACGTGGTCACACCTACACCTGCTCACACTCAGACCCTGCTCACACCTACACCTGCTCACACTCAGACTCTGCTCACACCTACACCTGCTCACACTCAGACCCTACTCACACCCACACCTGTCCACACTCAGCCCCTGCTCACACCTACACCAGTTCACACTCAACCCCTGCTCACACCTACACCTGCTCACACTCAGACCCTGCTCACACCTACACCTGTTCACACTCAGCCCCTGCTCACACCTACACCTGTTCACTCAGCCCCTGCTCACACCTACACCTGTTCACGCTCAGCCCCTGCTCACACCTACACTTGTTCACACTCAGCCCCTGTTCACATCTACACCTGTTCACACTCAGCCCCTGCTCACACTCAGCCCCTGCTCGCACTCAGCCCCTGTTCACACCTACACCTGCTCACACTCAGCCCCTGCTCACACCTACACCTGCTCACACTCAGCCCCTGCTCACACCTACACCTGTTCCTCAGTCAGTGAGACATGAGGGAGGTTTGAGGGGAAGGGTTTGTTCCAGATACTGAAATGGGCTCTGGGTCAGCAGGTCACAGGTCAGAGAGCGTAAGTCCTACTTACGGCCACTCGCGACAGTGTCAGGGAGGCCTGGAGAGGGAAACAGAAACAAAGAGAGTTAGAGAGACGTCTGATTCACAATCTGTCTCCATAAACACACTAATCCAACCCATCACATGGAGTGTTGATGACATGGACCTCACTCAAACTCAGGAACAATGAAGTGATGGGGATTGGCGGGCTGCATCCTCTGAGCACTCACACCAGCCCTGGGTCACACCAGCTAGAGTTGCTGAAGAGCTGATGGAAGGTGAGCCTGAGGTTAGTCCGTGGCTCCGTTCCCACTCCGTGTGATTAGTGTGTAAGTCCGCAGGGTTAATAGGTAAGGGTGTCAGTCATCACACAGACCCCTCGCTCACTGCCCAGTCCTCTCACTGTCTGTATATTGATCTCGGGACATTCCACACACAGCAATGGCCACAGATGTCCCTCACAACCTTCACTTCCTGATCTGCTTCAGATATTGTTACACAGAGGCTTATTCTCCTTTCACCCTCCCCAGCTGTTCCCCAGATGTTCATCCAGCCATTAACATTCCATTCTCACATCAGTCTACACCTCACTGCTGGCTCTGTATCTGTGTGTGTGTCCGGAGAGAGATTTCAGCAAAAATCACCCATGGGCTATTATAACCTCACCCTCTACATAATGCCAGCGATTCCAGCTCGCTCACTGACTCCCAAATCACATTGATAGAGGCGCTCGAAATCAGGAGGGGTTTGATCGAGTAAATAAGGAGAAACTGTTTCCAGTGGCAGGAGGGTCGGTAACCAGAGGACACAGAGTGAAGGGAATTGGCAAAAGAACCAGAGGGGAGATGAGGAGAATGTTTTTACAGCGAGTTGTTGTGATCTGGAATGCGCTGCCTGAAAGGGCGGTGGAAGCAGATTCAATAGGAACTTTCAAAAGGGAATTGGAGAAATACTTGGAGGGAAAGATTAGCAGGGCTGTGGGGAAAGAGCCGGGACTGGGACTAATTGGAGAGCTTGTCTCTCTCTCTCTTTATTTACTTCTCTTACTTTCTGTCTCTTTCTTACTTTCTCTCTCTCCCTCCCCCCTCTCTCTTACCTTCTCTCCCTTTCCCTCTCTCTCACCCTCTCGCTCTCTCACCCCTCCTTCTCTCTCCCCCTCCTTCTCTCTCCCCCTTCCTCTCTCTCCCTCCCTCTCCCTCTCTCACTCCCTTCCTCTCACGCTCCCCCTCTCTCTCTCCCTCTCCCACTCTCTCTCTCTCTCCCCCTCTCCCCATCTCGCTCTCTCCCCCTCTCTCTCTCTCTCTCTCTCCCCCTCTCTCTCCCCCTCTCTCTCTCCCTCTCTCCCCCCTCTCTCCCTCTCTCTCCCCCCTCTCTCCCTCTCCCTCTCTCAGTGGGCTGTGGGCTCGGACTCTGTTCCTCTCCCTGGGTCTGGACAATCTCCCGCTGGGATCACTTTCCACATTAACACAATCACAACCATCCATTGGGTTGTATTTTGGAGTCGATGCGTTGCAGGGAGTTGGGCTGAGAATGAAATCTGAAGCGATCTTGCGCCGGCACTGGGCCGGGCCGGGAAGCTCGGGTTACTCACACACATTGACCGTCCCTTTGGGGATTGGGAGGTACGAGCCCGCTCTCCACGCTCCGCCTTGAAAGCCTTTCTTGCATCTCCCGCAGTCCGGCCCCGTCGTGTTGTGCTCGCACTCACAACTCAGCTTCCCCTTCTCCAAGATACAGTTGTTGGCGTGAAGATTGCACTTACACCTGGCAAAAAACAAGGGCAGCTGCTTTCAAATGGGCTGAGCAGCTGGGTTAGACTCGGGACTCTCCGCTCCGGGACTCCGCTCTCCCTTTCCCAGCTCAGCCCTCCCGACACCAACACTTTCTGACACTTATTGCATTTCAAACTGTTCCAGGCCCCTCAGAGCAAGAGCTTGCATTGATAGAGCGCCTCTCACCCTCAGCACATCCCACAAAAGCACCTCATTGGCTGTAAAGCGCTTTGGGACACCCTGAGGTCATGAGAGGCGCTATAGAAATGCAAGTTCATTCTCCCTTAAGAACAACACCTGCAACTACAACAACAACCTGTATTTATATAGCGCCTGTAACTAGTGAAACCTCCCAAGGTGCTTCACAGGAGTGTAAATCAGACAAACTGACCCCGAGCCCCATAAGGAGATATTAGGACAGGTGACCAAAGGCTGGGTCAAAGAGGGAGGTTTTAAGGAGCATCTTAAAGGAGGAGAGAGAGGCGGAGAGGTTTAGGGAGGGAATTCCAGAGCTTAGGGCCCAGGCAGCTGAAGGCACGGCCGCCAATGGTGGAGCGAAGGGAGTGGGGGATGGACAAGAGGCCGGAATTGGAGGAGCGCAGAGATCTCGGAGGGTTGTGAGGCTGGAGGAGGTTACAGAGATAGGGACTGGTGAGGACATGGAGGGATTTGAAAACAAGGATGAGAATTTTTAAATCGAGGTGTTGTTGGACCGGGAGCCAGTTTAGGTCAGTGACAACAACAACTTGCATTTCTATAGCGCCTTTAACGTAGTAAAATGTCCCAAGGTGCTTCACAGGAGCGTAGCTCGGACAGAATGTGACACCGGGACACATGAGGAGGAGACACTCGGAGCGGAGACTGAAGATGAAGACTGAAAGACTGATAATCTCCACCTTCCCTCTTCTCCTGGGTCAGTCCCCACTTTCCCCAATTTCACCCAAATACCAAACGGGCCGGATTGTCCCAGGGTTTGCTCAGAAAGGGTTAAACCTGGGAATCTCTTCAAAGGTTTAAACTGAAATCATTCAATTCCCGCCGGGCGAGGAGCAGCCGGGAGTCCAGGAGGTGTAAATGACCAGTAATTGATGATTGAGGAATCATTAAATATTAACTCTGTTACAACTCAACACTAAACTAATACCAGCCACATCTTTTGCTGGATGTTTATAAACTATCATTAATAATCCACGACAAGGCCTTGGACAACGTGGACCACTTTCCATACCTCGGGAGCCCACTGTCAACAAGGGCAGATGTCGATGACGAAGTCCAACACCGCCTTCAGTGTGCCAGTGCAGCCTTCGGTCGCCTGAGGAAGAGAGTGTTTGAAGACCAGGACCTCAAACCCGGCACTAAGCTCAGGGTCTACAGAGCAGCAGTGATACCCGCCCTGCTGCATGCCTCAGAGACATGGACCATGTACCGCAGGCACCTCAAAGCACTGGAGAGGTACCACCAACGCTGCCTCCGCAAGATCCTGCAAATCCATTGGCAGGATAGGCGCACCAACGACAGTGTTCTTGCTCAGGCCAACATCCCCAGCATCGAAGCTTTGACCATGCTCGATCAGCTCCGATGGACGGGTCACATTGTCCACATGCCCGATACGAGACTCCCAAAACAAGCGCTCTACTCGGAGCTCCGGCACGGCAAGAGAGTCCCAGGTGGGCAGAGGAAATGCTTCAAGGACACCCTCAAAGCCTCCTTGAAAAGTGCAACATCCCCACCGACACCTGGGAATCCCTGGCCCAAGACCGCACAAAGTGGAGGAGAAGCATCCGGAAAGGTGCCGAACACCTCGAGTCTCTTCGCCGGGAGCAAGCGGAAGCCAAGCGCAGGCAGCGCAAGGAGCGCACGTCAAACTCAAGCACCCCACCCACCCGCCCCTTCAACCACCATCTGCCCCACCTGTGAGAGAGACTGTAGGTCCTGCACTGGACTCATCAGTCACCGGAGAACTCATTTTTAATGTGGAAGCAAGTCATCCTCGGTTCCGAGGGACTGCCTAAGATGATTAATTCATTCATTTGAAGATTGAACTCCCTGTCGTGGTTACAGTGTTAGTTAATCGTGAGCTACAGGTTCCGATCAGGTGAATGAGCAACATTCAGTGAGAGAATGAGTGGTTTACACAACAATTTACTCTCCTTTCCCACACTAATCTCCAGGAAACGGGAGAGTAAAACTGACAGAAGCGGATATCAGTGATTCAGGATATAAAGAGGAAGCACAGGCTGAGATTTGGGATCAGTGGGATAGATTCGCTGATCTACTTTACTCCTGGACAATCCTACAATCCAAAAGATGAAAGGGTGGATTTTAACCCCACCCCACACAGTGAGAACTCTGTCCCGGGCTCCTCCACTCTCCCGATCACAAACTCCTCAACCTCGGACCCTGGGAGTGAATCCCACAGCCTCACCACTCTCTGTGTGAAGACGTTTCTCCTGCCCTCTCTCCTCAATCTCTCACATTTAATCTTTCTCTGGCCCCTCATTCTAAGGAAGAATGACCTTACATTTCTACAGAGCATTTCACCACCTCAGGACGTCCCAAAGCGCTTCACAGCCAATGAAGTACTTCTGAAGTGTGCTCACTGTTGTGATGTTGGAAACGCAGCAGCCAATTTGCGCACAGCAAGATCCCACAAACAGCAATGTTTCCGTCCCTAAACCTCTCTACCTCTCTCTCCCCCTTTGAGACGCTGCTAAAAACCTCCCTCTTTGACCCAGCTTTTGGTCACCTGTCCTAATATCTCCTTCTGTGTCTCGGTGTCAAAGTTCTCTCTGATTATGCTCCTGTGAAGCACCATGGGATGTTTTACTATGTTAAAGGTGCTATATAAATGCAGGTTGCTGTTGTTCAGTAATTGCGGTTTGGAACGGACCAAAGTGCTGTGACGGTCTCTGTGCCGTGAAACGTGAGAACGCTGGTCTCGGTGACTCTGTGCTAACAGCATCGAGCCGCTGTTTAACTCACTGCGAAGGTGAAGCTTCACAATCTGCAGATTGTACCTTGCACAGTCAGCAAGTTGGCAGTTCTGGGCACTGTTTGCTAAACTAAGCAGAAACCCAGAGAGTTCCTTGGAGTCACATTAACAGCAGTGTAAACATTTCACTGCTCCTGTTCTCCAATTAGTGTCTGAAGATTCTCCGCAACTAAAAGCTGGAGCGAGTCTCCCAGAGGCTGAGTGTAGAATAATGAGGGAATGGCTCCGAGCCCCGGAGATTGTGTGATGGGTGAATGGGAACTCACTGACCCAGACTGAATATAGATTGAACACGAAGGGAGCGTTCAGTCAGAATAATTCATCAAATCAGGAAGGGCTTTGATAGATTAAATAGGGAGAAACTGTTTCCAGTGGCAGGAGGGTTGGTAACCAGAGGACACAGAGTGAAGGGAATTGGCAAAAGAACCAGAGGGGAGATGAGGAGAATGTTTTTACAGCGAGTTGTTGTGATCTGGAATGCGCTGCCTGAAAGGGCGGTGGAAGCAGATTCAATAGGAACTTTCAAAAGGGAATTAGAGAAATACTTGAAGGGAAAGATTTGCAGGGCTGTGGGGAAAGAGCAGGGAGTGGGACTAATTGGAGAGCTCTTTCAAAGAGCTGGCACAGGCACGATGGGCCGAATGGCCTCCTCCTGTGCTGTCTGATTCTCTGATTCTCTGAATCCTGATGAGACTGGAGGTCGGCAGTGTTGATAGTAAAGGGACAGATTCTGCTCGCTCCGTGCTGCTCGATTGGCTGAACACCGAGTAGGAAATCGCTGCCTCATCACCAGCCAGCCAGCAGGACTCTGAAAGCTCGCTAACGAGCCCATCCCCAGGGGCAGGGGGAGCTGTCACAGTGCTGGTCTGTGCACACTGTCACTGAGCCATACAGGGAAGCTTTCACATCCCACACAGGGGCAGCTGACGGTGCCGAGTCGGCCGGGGGAGGATCCTGATCTATCGCTGGAAAACCTCCCCAGTTACCGAGCGCCCACATCAGCGACTCGGAGCAGAAGCGGTGAGGAGCTCTCACCCTCCGGTAATCTCCGATAGAGTGGGAGCCACTCCAGATGTTGGACCCGATAGTGCCCCCAGATATTGGCCCTGATAGAGTGCCCTCCAGATGTTGGTTCTGATAGAGTGACCCCCAGATGTTGGTTCTGATAGAGTGACCCCCAGATGTTGGCCCTGATAGAGTGTCCTCCAGATGTTGGCCCTATGAGTGCCTCCAGATGTTGGCCCTGATAGAGTGCCCCCCAGATGTTGGCCCTGATAGAGTGTCCCCAGATGTTGGCCATGTGAGTGCCCTCCAGGTGTTGGCCCTGTGAGTGTCCCCCAGATGTTGGCCCTGACAGAGGGTCCTCCAGATGTTGGCTCTGAGAGAGTGCCCTCCAGATGTTAGCCCTGATAGTGTCCCCCAGGTGTTAGCCCTGATAGAGTGTCCACCAGATGTTGGCCCTGATAGAGTGCTCTCCAGATGTTGGCCCTGATGTGTCCCCCAGATGTTGGCTCTGATTGAGTGTCCCCTAGATGTTGGCCCTGATAGAGTGCCCTCCAGATGTTGGCCCTGATAGAGTGCCCTCCAGATGTTGGCTCTGATTGAGTGTCCTCCAGATGTTGGCCCTGATAAAGTGGCCCCCAGATGTTGCCCCTGTAGAATATAAGAGCATAAGAATTAGGAGCAGAAGTCGGCCATACGGCCCCTCGAGCCTGCACCAACATTCAAGATCATGGCTGATCTTCGACGTCAACTCCACTTTCGTGACCGAAACCCATATCCCTCGATTCCCCGAGAGTCCAGAAATCCTTTGATCTCAGCCTTGAATATACGCAACGACTCCGCATTCACAGCCCTCTCGGGTAGAGATTCCAAAGATTCACAACCCTCTGAGTGAAGAATTTCCTCCTCATCTCAGTCTTAAATGAAAGACCCCTTTTCCTGAGATTATGCCCCCCTAGCTCTAGACACTCCAGCCAGGGGAAACAACCTCTCAGTATCTACCCTGTCAAAACCCTTAGCATCTTATATGTTTCAACTAGCTGAAGTGCCCGGCGGTGCCGAGGGTCTTTTGAGGGCATGTTGTTGTTGGAAGAGAGAGAGAGAGCGACTGGGGGGGAAGAGAGAGAGCGACTGGGGAGAAGAGAGAGAGCGACTGGGGGGGGAAGAGAGAGAGCGACTGGGGGGAAGAGAGAGAGCGGCTGGGGGGGAAGAGGGAGAACGACTGGGGGGGAAGAGAGAGAGCGACTGGGGGGGAAGAGAGAGAGCGACTGGGGGGGAAGAGAGAGAGCGACTGGGGGGGAAGAGAGAGAGTGACTGGGGGGGGGAAGAGAGAGAGCGACTGGGGGGGGAAGAGAGAGAGCGACTGGGGGGGAAGAGAGAGAGCGACTGGGGGGGAAGAGAGAGAGCGACGGGGGGGGGAAGAGAGAGAGCGACGGGGGGGAAGAGAGAGAGCGACTGGGGGGGGGAAGAGAGAGAGCGACTGGGGGGGGAAGAGAGAGAGCGACTGGGGGGTGAAGAGAGAGAGCGACTGGAGGGGGAAGAGAGAGAGCGACTGGGGGGAAGAGAGAGAGCGACTGGGGGGGAAGAGAGAGAGCGAGTGGGGGGGGGAGAGAGAGCGAGTGTGGGGGGAGAGAGAGAGCGAGTGGGTGGGAAGACACTCCCCCCCCACACAAACACTCCCCCCCCTCCCTCACACTCCCCCCTCCCCTCTCGCTCACACTCCCCCCCTCTCCCTCACACTCCCCCCTCCCTCACACTCCCCCCCTTCTCCCTCACACTCCCCCCCTCTCCCTCACACTCCCCCCCTCTCCCTCACACTCCCCCCCTCCCTCACACTCACCCCCCCCTCTCCCTCACACTCACCCCCCCCCTCTCCCCCTCTCCCCTCTCCTCTCCCTCCTTTCCTTTTTCTCCCTGCCTCCCCTCTCCCTCGCTAGCGCCTCAGGCCCGACCGGGCTCACCTCGGTAGCAGAACGGAGTCAGTCCGACAACGGGAGGCCGAGGTTCCTGCTGGTGAACAAGGCGGGCCTTTGGACCCGGTTGGCAGACTCCCGTGTCCGATTGAGATCGGGGACAGCTGTTTAAAAAACGCCGGTTTTGCCGGTCCCGCACTCACGGGAAGAGAGAGAGGGGGAAGTAGAGAGAGAGAGAGAGGGAAGAGGAGAGAGAGAAGGAGAGGGAGAGAGGGAAGAGGAGAAGGAGAGAGAGAGAGAGGGAAGAGGAGAGAGAGAGAGAGAGAGAAATTGTTTGAGCTTCAGGCCTGCCTGCAGCGGGCGGAGAGCAGCCCCGAGTCCCCCCTGCACGAGGGTGAGGAGGAGTGGGGGGACGGCGGCGGTTAGGGGATCACTTAATTTCCTACTGTTGCTAAACACAATTTAAAACTCAAATAAATTGTTAATTAATTCCCGAACACATCATTCAAATATTTACCTCAGTTCCCTAACACACAGAAAGTGTGGGAAAAAAATCGTGAAAAATCAAGATGGCGGCCACTCACCTCGGTTCAGAATGATAAGGCCCGCCCACACACGCACCGATTGTTCGACCGTCAGGTCACCGAAGCGTAGGATTGGTCAATCGTCCCGTCACTCGACCGTAGGAGGGCCTGGCCGCACGCATCAGGAACCCGCCGTACGATTGGTCGACCTCGATGTCACTCTATCGCTAATGAGATGCTAATGAGCGGAATGTTGAACGTTTTTCAGATACCGCGGGCGCAATTTTTGTCCGGCCGAAACGTAAATACGCTTAAGACCGTTTTGGAAAGGTAAGCTTTCTTTTGACATAACGCACGCGTAGGTACGCCCTGTACCTTTCGAGCGCATAGCCGGACAGACGCACACCCGAGGACAGGCAGAAGGACAGACAGACAGAAGGACAGACAGACAGAAAGAAGCATCCGTTTATATATATAGGTAGAAGATGAGATCACCTCTCATTCTTCTAAACTCCCGAGATTATAGGCCCAATCTACACAATCTCTCCTCATAGGACAGCGCTCCAGAGTCAGCCCTGATAGATTGCCCCCAGATGTTGGCCCTGATAGAGTGTCCCCCAGATGTTAGCCCTGTGAGTGCCTCCCAGATATTGACCCTGATACAGTACCCTCCAGATGTTAACCTCGATAGAGTGCCTCCCAGATGTTGGCCCTGATAGTGTTTTCCAGATGTTGGCCCTGATACAGTACCCTCCAGATGTTAGCCTCGATAGAGTGCCTCCCAGATGTTGGCCCTGATAGAGTGTCCCCCAGATGTTCGCCCTGATAGAGGGTCCTCCAGATGTTGGCCCTGATAGAGTGCCCTCCAGATGTTGGCCCTGATAGAGTGCCCTCCAGATGTTGGCCCTGTGAGCTTCCCCAGATGTTGGACTGACACGGCGCCCCCACGGTGTGAAATGTGGGGTCAGTGACTCTGGCCAGAAGGGGCGAGGAGCTCTCACCGCCCACGAATGTCCAGGTTGGAGATGGCGTAGAAGTATTTGGAGAGGTTGTGCTGGTCAACACTGGTGGCCCCAGTGGCCGGCCGGAGCAGCCTGAGCCGCAGGTCGGTCAGGGTGAAGAAGTCCCTCAGGTCCTTGGTGGTGTCCAGCTGGCCGTACAGCGAGGCCATGTCGCGGAGACGGGGCCCCCCGAACAGGGCGAAACGCTCCTGGATCTCAAAGCGAACCATCTTGTCCATCTTCCACACGTAGCCCCTGGAGTACTCCTCCGTGCAGATGATGTCCAGCACCGAGGCTTGGCTCAGATCCTGGGCCGTTCTCGGCTCCATCCCGAAGGAGGTGAGGCAGTCGGCCGCGTAGAACTGGTAGGGCTGCCACGTCCGGCCGTGGTCCAGAGATTTCTCCAGGACCATCTGCTCTGGCCGGCCCGACTCGAAGGTGATGACGATGTCCTCGGTCAGCTCGATGCTCTTGCCCCAGGACAGAGTGATATTGATCAGGAGGGGCTCAGGGAAACTCCTCCAGGAGACACTTTGCCAAAAGGTGTTGGGAATCCGCCCCTCGTCATCCAGCATCAGCTCGGGCGGGTGTGCGAGCTCGGGCGTGTGAGCGTCACACTCGTTGTTGCACATGTACGGGTTCTCCTGGAAACGGAGACGGGTACAGCACAGGTTAGATACAGGGTAAAGCTCCCTCTACACTGTCCCATCGAACACTCCCAGGGCAGGTACAGCACGGGTTGATACAGAGTAAAGCTCCCTCTACGCTTTCCCATCAAACACTCCCAGGGCAGGTACAGCACGGGTTGATACAGAGTAAAGCTCCCTCTACGCTTTCCCATCAAACACTCCCAGGGCAGG
Organism: Somniosus microcephalus; assembly: GCF_052327205.1. Taxonomy (NCBI): domain Eukaryota; kingdom Metazoa; phylum Chordata; class Chondrichthyes; order Squaliformes; family Somniosidae; genus Somniosus; species Somniosus microcephalus. Next base: position 378,094,844 of record NC_140989.1, on the reverse strand, counting down.
TACAGCACGGGTTAGATACAGAGTAAAGCTCCCTCTACACTGTCCCATCAAACACTCCCAGGACAGGTACAGCACGGGTTAGATACAGAGTAAAGCTCCCTCTACACTGTCCCATCAAACACTCCCAGGACAGGTACAGCATGGGTTAGATACAGAGTAAAGCTCCCTCTACACTGTCCCATCAAACACTCCCAGGGCAGGTACAGCACGGGTTAGATACAGAGTAAAGCTCCCTCTACACTGTCCCATCAAACACTCCCAGGACAGGTACAGCATGGGTTAGATACAGAGTAAAGCTCCCTCTACACTGTCCCATCAAACACTCCCAGGGCAGGTACAGCACGGGTTAGATACAGAGTAAAGCTCCCTCTACACTGCTCCATCAAACACTCCCAGGGCAGGGACAGCACGGGTTAGATACAGAGTAAAGCTCCCTCTACACTGTCCCATCAAACACTCCCAGGGCAGGTACAGCACGGGTTAGATGCAGAGTAAAGCTCCCTCTACACTGTCCCATCAAACACTCCCAGGGCAGGTACAGCACGGGTTAGATACAGAGTAAAGCTCCCTCTACACTGTCCCATCAAACACTCCCAGGGCAGGTACAGCACGGGTTAGATACAGAGTAAAGCTCCCTCTACACTGCTCCATCAAACACTCCACGGGCAGGTACAGCATGGGTTAGATGCAGAGTAAAGCTCCCTCTACACTGTCCCATCAAACACTCCCAGGGCAGGTACAGCACGGGTTAGATACAGAGTAAAGCTCCCTCTACACTGTCCCATCAAACACTCCCAGGGCAGGTACAGCACGGGTTAGATACAGAGTAAAGCTCCCTCTACACTGCTCCATCAAACACTCCACGGGACATCGTGAGGTCATGAAAGGTGCTACAGAAATGCGAGTCTTTATTTTAAAGTTGAGAAGCAGAAACTCCACGTTAACATTCACCAGCTGTCACGACCCACTGGGATTTCATAATTTGTGCTCGGATTCAGAAATAATTGGCTGTCAGACTTTTAGCCGAGCGAGGCTCAGACTGTGTTTCTACAGAAGTAGTGATGATGCTCCCTTTAATTCCACAGTTCGAGCGAAGCTCACAACACATGTAGTGAATTCACTGAGACAAGGATTTCTGGTTAACCACATCCTCCTTCAAACTGATGGACAGTGACTGAATATAAAGGGAGTGAAATAGTGAGGTAATCCTGTCACTTTGTAAATCATTGGGGCAACCACACTCCGAATACGGTGTACGGTTCATAGAATACCGTGTACAGTTCTTCAATACTGTGTACAAAAGCAAGGGAGTTATGCTAAACCTTTATAAATCACTGATTAGGCCTCAGCTGGAGTATTGTGTCCAATTCTGGGCACCGCACTTTAGGAAGGATGTCAAGGCCTTGGAGAGGGTGCAGAGGAGATTTACTAGAATGGTGCCAGGGGATGAGGGACTTCAGTTATGTGGAGAGGCTGGAGAAGCTGGGATTGTTCTCCTTAGAGCAGGGAAGATCAAGGGGAGATTTAATCGACATGTTCAAAATAATGAGGGGTTTTGATAGTGTAAATGAGGAGACTGGTGCACAAGGACGCCTCGGTCTCGTTGCACTTCCCCTTCTCCCAATCTTTTGCCATTCAGATAATAAACTGCCTTCCTGTTTTTGCCACCAAAGTGGATAACCTCGCATTCATCCACATTATACTACACCTGCCATGCATCTGCCCAATCACCCAACCTGTCCAAATCATACTGGAGTTTCTCTGCATCCTCCTCACAACACACACGCCAACCCAGCTTTGTGTCATCTGCAAACTTGGAGATATTACATCTAGTTCCCTCGCCTAGATCATTAATATATACTGCGAATAGCTGGGATCCTAGGACCGATCCCTGCGGTACCCCACTAGTCACTGCCTGCCACTCGGAAAAAGACCCATTTATTCCAACTATTTGCTTTCTGTCTGCCAACCAGTTCTCTATCCAAGTCAATAACTTGCCCCCAATCCCATGTGCCTTAACTTTACATGCTAATCTCTTATGCGGGACCTTATCGAAAGCCTTCTGAAAGTCCAAATTCACCACATCCACTGGTTCTCCCTTATCTATTCTACCAGTTACATCCTCAAAAAATTCCAGTAGATTAGACAAGCACGATTTACCCTTTGTAAATTCATGTTGACTTTCTCCGATCCTGTCACTGTTTTCCAAATGCTCTGCTATTACATCTTTTATAATGGACTCTAGCATTTTCCCCACTACCGATGTCAGGCTTACTGGTCTGTAATTCCCCGTTTTCTCTCTACCACCTTTTTTGAATAGTGGGGTAACATTAGCTACCCTCCAATCCATGGGTACTGTTCCAGATTCCATCGAATGTTGGAAGATGATCAGCAATGCATCTACTATTTCTAGGGCCACTTCCTTAAGTACCCTAGGATGTAGATTATCAGGCCCTGGGGATTTATCCGTCTTCAATCCCATCAATTTCCTTAAAACCATTTCCCTACAAATACTGATTTCTTTCAGTTCCTCCCTTTCATCAGACCCTATGTTCCCCGACATCTCTGGGAGGTTATTTGTGTCCTCCGTGAAGACAGAACCAAAATATATATTTAATTGGTCAGCCATTTCTTTGTTCCCCATTATAAATTCCCCTGATTCTGACTGCAAGGGACCTGCGCTTGACTTCACCAATCTTTTTCTCTTCACATATCTATAAAAGCTTTTACAGAATTTACTAGAATGGTGCCAGGGATGAGGGACTTCAGTTATGTGGAGAGGCTGGAGAAGCTGAGATTGTTCTCCTTAGAGCAGAGAAGATTAAGAGGAGATTTAATCGAGATGTTCAAAATAATGCGGAGTATTGATCGAGTAAATAAGGAGAAACTGTTTCCAGTGGCAGGAGGGTCGGTAACCAGAGGACACAGATTGAAGGAAATTGGCAAAAGAACCAGAGGGAGATGAGGAGAATGTTTTTACAGCGAGTTGTTGTGATCTGGAATGCGCTGCCCGAAAGGGCGGTGGAAGCAGATTCAATAGTAACTTTCCAAAGGGAATTGGAGAAATCCAATTGATCCCCAGCCTCATGATCAGTATTTCAGGGTGTCCAGGACATGAGGCTCACTGACTATTGACCAGCTGATGCCGTGACCTTGGTTACTAATTACGTCGCTCGCAATCTCTGCCCGGACAGTCTTTGAATAATTGATGTAAAGTTTGTATTCCAGAGAACAAAGCATCAGAGAATTAGACAGCACAGGAGGAGGCCATTCGGCCCATCGTGCCTGTGCCGGCTCTTTGAACGAGCTCTCCAATTAGTCCCACTCCCTGCTCTTCCCCCACAGCCCTGCAAATCTTTCCCCTTCAAGTATCAATTGGAGTCTTTGGAGACTGAGATCGAGAGATTACATTGGGGAGACCAAATGCAGATTGGGTGACCGCTTTGCGGAACACCTCCGTTCAGTCCGTAAGGGTGACCCCGAGCTTCCGGTCGCCTGTCATTTTAATTCACCGCTCCATTCCCACTCGGACCTCACCATCCTTGGCCTCTTGCATTGTTCCACAGAAGCTCAACGTAAACTCGAGGAACAGCACCTCATCTTCCGATTAGGCACTTTGCAGCTTTCCGGACTCAATATCGAGTTCAACAATTTCAGATCATAACCTCGGCCCCTATTACATTTTTACTTATATTTTTTTCCACCCCTTTGTTTTGGGTCTTCCCTCCCTCCGCCCTTTTCCTTTTTTTTCTCTCTCCCACATGGCAGCTGTCTCCCATCCTGCCAGTACACTTCACACCTAATCTCAGCCGTCTTTTGTCTCCACTGTCCTATCACCATCTCGTCTGGTTTTGAATACCTCTTAATGTCTCTTTTACTTCTTTTGTTCTATCGCAGCCCGGCCTTCGATCTATTTCATTTCCTTTCCAGTTTTGAAAAAGGGTTTCGACCCGAAACATCGACTCTAATTTCTCTCCATGGATGTTGCCTGGCCTGCTGAGTTTTTCCAGCATTTTCTGTTGTTATTTCGAGAGATTATTGTTGGGTAAGGGTATCAATGGATACGGAGACAAGGCAGGTAAATAGAGTGGAGATACAGATCAGTCATGATCTGATTAAATAGCAGAACAGGCTGGAGGGGCTGAATGGCCTCCTCCTGTCCCTGTGTCCCTATGAATGGTGGAACAGGCTGGAGGGGCTGAATGGCCTCCTCCTGTACCTGTGCTCCTATGAATGGTGGAACAGGCTGGAGGGGCTGAATGGCCTCCTCCTGTCCCTGTGTCCCAATGAATGGTGGAACAGGCTGGAGGGGCTGAATGGCCTCCTCCTGTCCCTGTGTTCCTATGAATGGTGGAACAGGCTGGAGGAGCTGAATGGCCTCCTCCTGTCCCTGTGTTCCTATGAATGGTGGAACAGGCTGGAGGGGCTGAATGGCCTCCTCCTGTCCCTGTGTCCCTATGAATGGTGGAACAGGCTGGAGGGGCTGAATGGCCTCCTCCTGTCCCTGTGTTCCTATGAATGGTGGAACAGGCTGGAGGGGCTGAATGGCCTCCTCCTGCCCCTGTGTTCCTATGAATGGTGGAACAGGCTGGAGGGGCTGAATGGCCTCCTCCTGTCCCTGTGTGAGCTATAACCAGGCTGGTCTCATTCCCCGACATGCTGCTGCCGAGAGACTTTGGTAAAATGAGTGATATTGAGGGAAGTGGAGCAGAGAATCCGAGTCAGACTCTGTGAAGCCGCGGCCTTTTTATATAAATAGAGCGCATTGTCTGAACTCTAACCTCGCTCCCACACTTCAGAGAAACTCGCCCATCACTGGATCTTTGTTCAGTCTGATTTTACAGCTCACAGCTAAAGATAAAACAGCAGAGATTTAAAAACCTGGACCCGTATTAAAGGGCCCTGTCCTCACGGCCTGGAGTCACATATCGGCCCAGCCCGGGTAAGGACGGCAGGTTTCCTTCCCTAAAGGACATTGTGAACCAGTTGGGTTTATTACAACAATCCGACAGATTCATGGTCTCTGATCCCAGATTTTATTTCAATTTTTCAAACTGCCCCACGGTGGGATTTGAACTCACGTTCTCAGGATTATTAGTCCGGGAACAGAATCCCTGTGTGATGAAATATATTCCATTCATCACTGCCTGTTTTCTGTGTCTTGTAACTGCCTGCTTTCTGTGTCTTTTCCCTTCCCCCAGTCCTCATGTATTATGTATTGGAATGTGCTGGAACTGGTTGTGTGCAGGGCTCCGCCCATACCTGGCTCCTTTGTAATCTAACTTCAGTCCGGCATCAGCCTCCTGAAGGTAGACATCTCTCTATTTTACGTGTTATGTTCTGAGTTAATAAAAGCCTTACTTTTGTTCTGCTAACTTCGAGTCTCGGAATAATTGAGGCACATCAATTTTATTAACTCAATTTTCAACACTATGGATCAACTCCTGAAACCCGAACGTTTGGATTTGGATCAACATGCTCCGGACGCATCAGCACGCTTCGGACACTGGTTTGACTGTATGGAATTCTTCCTGGACAATTCCGCAGCCGTCAAAGACGCTACGGACACTGCGAAGATGAGACTCGGAATGCTACGGAATTGGGTAAGCCACCGGGTTTACCCCCTCATCCAAAACGCCGATACGTACCTGGCCGCCTGCAACACCTTAAAGGTGCATTACCAGCAGCCTACGAATGAGGTGTATGCTAGGCATTTACTCGCTACTCGCGCACAGCGACCTGGGGAATCGGTGGAGGAGTTCCTAAGCATCCTGAAAAAGCTTGGCAAGGACTGTAAGTGCCGAGATGTAAAAGCCGCAGTGCACACCGACGAGCTTGTTCGCGATGCCTTTATCACAGGCCTCAGCTCCACTCACATCCGGCAAAGACTGCTGGAAAAAACGGGGTTGGACCTGAAACAGGCTGCGGACACCGCGCGGTCCCTGGAGATGGCCCAGAGAAACTCGGACGCCTACTCTTCAGCCCGCGCCGCCCACGCCGCCACGTGTGCGCCGAGGGCGCCGCCATCTTGGAAGGCATCTTCCCCGCCCGGCAGCCCGACACCGGCGGGGCCCAGCTCTACCCCCAGAAGCCCTACGACAGCCGCGACGCGTCAAGGACCCAACTGCTACTTCTGCGGGCAGCCAAAGCACACCAGAAACCTGTGCCCGGCGAAAGGCACCACCTGCTTTAAGTGCGGTAAGAAGGGGCACTTCGGGAAGGTGTGCAGAGGGAACCCCGCCGGAAAACCAACCGCCGGAAAACCAGCCACCGCCGCGTGTGCGCCGTGGGAGCGGCCATCTTGGACGCCATCTTGCCCGACCTCGTGGGGTCCGCCATCTTATGAGCAGACAGTGTGGACGCCATCTTGTCTCGATCAGGGCCCTACAGTGGCATCGGTCACAGTGGACCAGACCAGGCCACATCCGCTATCTAAATCAATGGTGGACATCGAGGTAAACGGGTGCCGGGTTAAATGCTTAATTGACAGTGGAAGCACGGAGAGTTTTATCCACCCTGAACTGGCACAACAACTCTCCCTAAAGGTGGTCCCTGCTCAGGGTACCATCTCTATGGCCGATAAAACCCAGACATCGACCATTCTGGGTTACTGCACGATACAATTGTGCGTTAACGGAACTGTGTATGATAATTTTAAAGTATTAATCATGAAGAATCTATGTGCGAGCGTGATCTTGCGTTTGGATTTCCAGTGCAACCACCAAAGCATCACGCTCAAGTACGGTGGGTCCCAGCCGCCCCTCACAGTGTGCGGTCTGGCTACCCTGAAGGTAAAGCCGCCTTCGCTATTTGCGAACCTTACCCCTAACTGCCGGCCAATAGCGACCAAAAGCAGGAGGTACAGCTGGGAGGACAGGCGGTTTATCGCGACCGAGGTAGACAGGCTCCTGAAAGAGCGCATTATTGAACACAGCAACAGCCCGTGGCGCGCCCAAGTGGTAGTGGTAAGGGGTAGCGAGAAGAAACGGATGGTGATCGACTATAGTCAAACGATCAACAGGTACACCCTACTAGACGCCTACCCGCTACCCCGCATATCAGAAATGGTGAACCAAATCGCCCAATACCGGGTGTTCTCCACCATCGACCTCAAGTCAGCGTACCACCAGCTCCCTATCAGACCAGAGGACCGCCCGTACACCGCCTTCGAGGCGAACGGACGCCTCTACCAATTCCTCAGAGTCCCCTTTGGGGTGACGAACGGGGTCTCGGTCTTTCAGAGGGAGATGGATCGCATGGTCGATGACCACCACTTGCAGGCAACCTTCCCCTACCTCGACAACGTCACCATCTGCGGTCACAACCAGCAGGATCACGACTCGAACCTCGAGAGGTTCCTGAAAACCGCACAAAAACTCAACCTCACCTACAACGAGGACAAGTGTGTTTACAACACCACGCGCCTCTGCATACTAGGCAGCGTGGTGGAGAATGGGGAAATCGGACCAGACCCCGACCGACTGCGCCCCCTACGGGAGCTGCCCCTGCCCAACACTCCCAAAGCCCTGAAAAGGTGCCTGGGGTTATTTTCTTACTATTCCCAATGGGTCCCCAACTACTCCGACAAAGCCCGCCCCCTCTTGAAAGCATCCTCTTTTCCGCTCTCTGCTGAGGCCCACGCCGCCTTCAAAAGCATTAAGCAGGATATTGAGCGGGCCACGCTACAGGCAGTGGATGAGAACACTCCATTTCAAGTGGAAAGTGATGCGTCCGACTTCGCCTTGGCGGCCACCCTCAACCAGGCGGGGCGGCCCGTAGCTTTCTTCTCGAGGACCCTCCAAGGCCCCGAGATCAGACACTCCTCCGTGGAAAAGGAGACCCAAGCCATCGTGGAGGCAGTGCGCCACTGGCGCCACTACCTAGCCGGCAGACGCTTCACCCTACTTACCGACCAGCGATCGGTAGCGTTTATGTTCAACAATAAACAGAGGGGGAAGATTAAAAATGATAAGATTCTTAGGTGGCGGATCGAGCTCTCCACTTTCGAGTACGACATCATTTACCGGCCAGGGGCCCTTAACGAATCCCCTGATGCCCTCTCACGAGGGATGTGTGCCAGCGCCACCGAGGATCGGCTACAGACCCTCCACAACGACCTCTGCCACCCAGGGGTCACGCGGCTGTTCCACTTCATAAAGTCCCGTAACTTACCCTACTCGATTGAGGAAGTTCGGTCTCTGACCAGGAACTGCCGCACTTGCGCTGAGTGCAAGCCTCGGTTCTACCGCCCAGATAGAGCCCACTTAATCAAAGCTACACGGCCCTTCGAGCGGCTCAGCTTAGATTTCAAGGGCCCCCTCCCGTCCGTCGACCGCAATGTTTACTTCCTGAACATTGTGGACGAATACTCCCATTTCCCATTCGCCTTCCCCTGCCCAGACATGACCAGCGCCACGGTCATTAAATGCCTCAACAGCCTGTTCTGCCTGTTCGGTATGCCGAGCTATATCCACACGGATAGGGGGGCGTCCTTCATGAGTGAAGAGCTACGCCAGTACATGCTGTCCAAGGGGATCGCCACGAGCCGTACCACCAGCTACAACCCCCGGGGTAATGGCCAGGTGGAGCGAGAGAACGGGACAGTGTGGAAAGCAGTCACTCTAGCTCTAAGGACCAAGGGCCTCCCTATCTCCCGCTGGCAGGAAGTCCTCTCGGATGTGCTCCATTCGATACGGTCGCTATTGTGTACGGCCACTAATGCCACGCCTCATGAACGAATGTTTGTCTTTCCTCGGAAATCCACCTCAGGCGTATCCATGCCGTCATGGCTCTCCACCCCAGGTCCAGTACTCGTGCGAAGGCATGTGAGGGGCCACAAGACGGACCCTCTCGTGGAGCCAGTACACCTACTCCACGCCAACCCCCAATACGCATATGTCCGGCACGCCGACGGAAGGGAGGACACCGTGTCCATAAAAGACGTCGCCCCAGCCGGCATCGACAACAACCACGGCAATAGCAGCGACGACGATCACAGCAACCCTTACCCACCCACTATTCTTTCATCACCCCCGGAAGAACATCGACCAACGGCACCCCCACCAACTACCCCTTCAACAACCCCGGCGGCACCCCCGGCAGAGACCCAGGAGGCTACCGGGGACACCCAACCGACACCCGCGGCACCACAACAGCCACGTCGGTCGCAGAGGACTATCAAACCCCCGAACAGACTAAATCTATAGAAGGGGTGAATGTGATGAAATATATTCCATTCATCACTGCCTGTTTTCTGTGTCTTGTAACTGCCTGCTTTCTGTGTCTTTTCCCTTCCCCCAGTCCTCATGTATTATGTATTGGAATGTGCTGGAACTGGTTGTGTGCAGGGCTCCGCCCATACCTGGCTCCTTTGTAATCTAACTTCAGTCCGGCATCAGCCTCCTGAAAGTAGACATCTCTCTATTTTACGTGTTATGTTCTGAGTTAATAAAAGCCTTACTTTTGTTCTGCTAACTTCGAGTCTCGGAATAATTGAGGCACATCACCCTGCACCACCGTATCCCGGCACATCACATCGCCGCAACAACAACCTGCATTTATATAGCGCCTTTAACACAGTAAAACCTCCCAAGGTGCTTCACAGGAGCGTAAATCAGACAAACTGACCCCGAGACACATGAGGAGATATTAGGACAGGTGACCAAAGGCTGGGTCAAAGAGGGAGGTTTTAAGGAGCATCTTAAAGGAGGAGAGAGAGGCGGAGAGGTTTAGGGAGGGAATTCCAGAGCTTAGGGCCCAGGCAGCTGAAGGCACGGCCGGCAATGGTGGAGCGATTAAAATCGGGGATGGACAAGAGGCCAGAATTGGAGGTTCGCAGAGATCACGGAGGGTTGTAGGGCTGTAGCGGTTTGAACGCAAGGATGAGAATTTTAAAATCTACAGATTCTGAGCAGGAATGAATGTCTTTGCACCATGTTTACAGTCACAGTCTGAATACATTCTCACCCTGGAGTCTTTCCGTCTCACTCACCCACTCACAGTGAATACAGAATCAGAGAACAGAAGTTCAGGAGACGGAACAGATTGGGAAAGAAGGAGCGAGTACACGTGGAAAAAACTGTTCCATATTCAAACATGCAAACTACGGGATAAAGGCCGATAAAGTGCAGCGGCCGCCATATCGTTGACAGAAAAATGATTTACTTCAAAAAGTACTTCATTGGCTGTGAAGTGTTTTGGGAGGTCCTGAGGAGGTGAAGCTGACACAGTGACACCGAGTCTGGTCTCACTGGGTCCGGGCAGTGTTTCACACACAGCTCCCACAGTGCAATGTGGAACTGCTACAAGATTCACCTCAAAGACTCCTAGGCCTAGAAATTGAGTAGCCTTAGCGCCGCATTTGAGGCGCTAGAGGGCCTAGCGCCGGAGTTATGGCCAGTTTAGAAATTCCCTGGGGCCCTAGAATCGGCGGTAGACCGGTTGCGCTGCGCCGGCACCGATGACGTCATCGGTGTGCACAGCGTCCCGGTTGCCATGCCGATGGGCCCCAGCGCCGAAATTCAGTTGCGGCCGCCTCGCCCGTGGCAGCCGCAACTAAGACTCTGGCAACAGAGTCTTACATCAGTTAGCGCCTGCGCCTTAAGGTCGCGCGGCGGCCGGCCGCTTTCCCGCCGGCCGCCTGCCCGCACCTCCCTCCCCGGACTCCTCCACCCCCCCCCCCCGCGGAACAGATGCTTCCGGGCTGCGAGCCCGGCACTTCCCCGAGGTGCCGGGCTCATTTTTCTGATGAGTTTACCAGCCAGCGGGCGGGTGCAGGCAGCTCCTCCTTAACTGAAGGAGGAGGCCTGCACTTCCCGAGCCTGCCGCACCGCATCGGGCGCCGCAGCGCCGGAATAGCGCCGCAAAGCGGCAGGTAGCGCCCATTTTCAGGCGCAAACACCCTTCAGTAGCGCCGGCAGCCATTTGGGCGCGGCGCTACTGAATTTTTGGCGCGCGCAGGGGGACTTAGCGCCGGCGCTAACTTTCCGGCGCTAAAGCCCTGGCGCGGCGCCAACTGAATTTCTAGGCCCTAGTATTTATATAACAGATTACTAATTGAGCTGGAGAATAATTCCCTCTGATAAACTGCATGTTCTGCAATAAATTACACATTTTAAATTATTGGTGAAACATATGGCTGATGATTAAACAAGGAGTTTTGCCTCCAGCAATGATGTAGGAACCAGTTATCTTGAGGAGATGATTAACTCAACGAGAGGATAATTAACATTTAGAAACAGTCCTGAATTTACATCTCAATGACTTCATTTGCAGGACAGTTTATATCGGACTGAAACCCGCTCAGATCAGATTGTCAGGCACGGTGAGATTACAGCAACACTGATTGGGATCCAGTCTGGTGTCTTTTGGGTGAAATCGGATCCTCAGGAAATGAAAAGTCTCCCAGCAGCCCCAGAGAGACTGAACATTATAAACATCAGTGACCAGAAACACAATTGGACATATTCCCCACTGGAGATATTGGACAGGGTTCAGAGACACAATTGGACATATTCCCCACTGGAGATATTGGACAGGGTTCAGAGACACAATTGGACATATTCCCCACTGGAGATATTGGACAGGGTTCAGAGACACAATTGGACATATTCCCCACTGGAGATATTGGACAGGGTTCGGAGACACAATTGGACATATTCCCCACTGGAGATATTGGACAGGGTTCAGAAACACAATTGGACATATTCTCCACTGGAGATATTGGACAGGGTTCAGACACAATTGGACATATTCCCCACTGGAGATATTGGACAGGGTTCAGAGACACAATTGGACATATTCCCCACTGGAGATATTGGACAGGGTTCGGAGACACAATTGGACATATTCCCCACTGGAGATATTGGACAGGGTTCAGACACAATTGGACATATTCCCCACTGGAGATATTGGACAGGGTTCAGACACAATTGGACATATTCCCCACTGGAGATATTGGACAGGATTCAGGGACACAATTGGACATATTCCCCACTGGAGATATTGGTCAGGATTCAGACACAATTGGATATATTCCCCACTGGAGATATTGGACAGGGTTCAGAGACACAATTGGACATATTCCCCACTGGAGATATTGGACAGAGTTCAGAAACACAATTGGACATATTCTCCACTGGAGATATTGGACAGGGTTCAGAGACACAATTGGACATATTCCCCACTGGAGATATTGGACAGGGTTCAGACACACAATTGGACATATTCCCCACTGGAGATATTGGACAGGGTTCAGAGACACAATTGGACATATTCCCCACTGGAGATATTGGACAGGGTTCAGAGACACAATTGGACATATTCCCCACTGGAGATATTGGACAGGGTTCAGACACAATTGGACATATTCCCCATTGGAGATATTGGACAGGGTTCAGAGACAATTGGACATATTCCCCACTGGAGATATTGGACAGGGTTCAGACACAATTGGACATATTCCCCACTGGAGATATTGGACAGGGTTCAGACACAATTGGACATATTCCCCACTGGAGATATTGGACAGGGTTCAGACACAATTGGACATATTCCCCACTGGAGATATTGGACAGGGTTCAGACACAATTGGACATATTCCCCACTGGAGATATTGGACAGGGTTCAGACACAATTGGACATATTCCCCACTGGAGATATTGGACAGGGTTCAGACACAGGGCCAGGGGCTCCAGGGGGGTGTTTATAAACATTCGACCTTCCTCCTCACATCTATTACTGTGTCTAATTTTACAATCACTGCCACCCCTTATGCCGAGATGCTGTGAAGCAGCTAGTTTTGTGTTTTACGTGTCCTGACCTTTGCTGTTCAGTCCAGCAGGGTTACATATCCTCACAGTCTCACTAAATGCAACTTATCAGACTGTTATTCCATCTCCATGTCCTCACCATCACCAAGACCGCCTACTTCCACCTCCGTAACATCGCCCGTCTCCAGCCGGCTCAGCTCAACTGCTGCTGAAACCCTCACCTTTCTCACCTCTATACTCGATTATTCCAACGCTCTCCTGGCCAGCCACCCACCTTGCACCCTCCGGTAGCTCATCCCAAACTCTGCTGCCCATATCGTAACTCAGACCAAGTCCCATCCACCAATCACTCCTGTGCTCACTGAACTACATTGGCTCCCAGTCCAGTAAAATTGCCCCTCTCTATCTCTGTAAACTCCTTCAGCCCTGTAACCCTCCGAGATCTCTGCGCTCCTCCAACTCTGGCCTCTGCCCATCCCCCAATTCCTTCGCCCCACCATTGGCGGCCGTGCCTTCAGCTGCCTGGGCCCTAAGCTCTGGAATTCTCTCCCTAAACCACTCCGCCTCTCTACCTCTCTCTCCTCCTTACAGTCCTTCCTTAAAACCGACCTCTGTGACCAAGATTTTGGTTACCTGTCGTAATGTCTCCTTCGGTTCAAGAGGAACACCCAGCACCACTTTTCAAGGGGCAACTAGGGATGGGCAATAGATGCAGGTCTTGCTGACAATTCCCACATACCGAGAATGAATAAAAAAACTCCACCAAGATAATAATCCACAAGGGAGAATCGCCGGACTCCAAATGTTGCTCCGTTTAGGGCCTCGATATTTAAAGTTTGCTTGAAGGATTTATTCAAAGACCACACTGAATAGAATCATAGGATCAGACAGGACAGAAGATGGCCGTTCGGCCCATCGTGCCTGTGCCGGCTCTTTGAAAGAGCTCTCCAATTAGTCCCACTCCCTGCTCTTTCCCCAGAGCCCTGCAAATCTTTCCTTTTCTAGCGTTTCTCCAAGTCCCTTTTGAAAGTTATTATTGAATCTGCTTCCACCGCCCTTTCAGGCAGCGCATTCCAGATCACAAAAACTGCATAAAAACATTCTCCTCATCTCCCCTCTGGTTCTTTTGCTAATTATCTTAATTCTGTGTCCTCTGGTTACCGACCCTCCTGCCACTGGAAACAGTTTCTCCTTATTTACTCGATCAAAACACTTCATGATTTTAAACACCTCTATTAAATCTTCTCTTAACCTTTTCTGCTCTAAGTAGAACAATCCCAGCTTCTCCAGTCTCTCCACATAACTGAAGTCCCTCATCCCTGGCAACATTCTAGTAAATCTTCTCTGCACCCTCTCCAAGGCCTTGACATCCTTCCTAAAGTGTGGTGCCCAGAATTGGCCACAATACTCCAGCTGGGGCCTCACCAGTGATTTATAAAGGTTCACCATAACTCGCTTGCTTTTGGACTTGATGCCTCTGTTCATGAAGCAAATGTAGGAGTTTGGATGGAATTCCCTTTGATAAAGGCCGTTCAGTGAGCGTCCATTCACAGCGCGACACACAACAGAGGCTGGCTCAGAAAGGCTTCTACTCACCAGCGTACAGTACATCTCGGGGGTCTCTCCACACGTACTGTCAGAGGGATCCAACCTGACCTTCAGGAACCTGGTGAGCAGGGCGGCCTCGGGCTGGCAGGCCATGTAATCCCAACTCAGCCCCTGGTCCCAGTGAACCTGAGCCTTACACAGGTCGTAGTGACCCCAGGACGGGAAGTGCTGAGCGGCGAGAGACAGGGCCGCCCAAAGGGCCTGAAGGGGCAACAAACCGGACAGACGCATCGCTCCAACTGGACCCCGCACAGAGAGCGGTGATCTCGGTCTGTCTGGGGGCGATTCAGGGGGTCTCTGCTCCGACTGGACCCCGCACAGAGAGCGGTGATCTCCGTCTGTCTGGGGGTGATTCAGGGGGTCTCTGCTCCGACTGGATCCCACACAGAGAGCGGTGATCTCGGTCCGTCTGGGGGTGATTCAGGGGGTCTCTGCTCCGACTAGACCCCACATAGAGAGCGATGATCTCGGTCTGTCTGGGGGTGATTCAGGGGGTCTCTGCTCCGACTAGACCCCACACAGAGAGCGGTGATCTCGGTGGTTGCAGATGAGCCAGGTGTTAGGATTCCAGCTATTTATCGCTCTTCCTGTTGGTAGGATTCCACATGTTCTTCCAGTAACATGGAGCAATGTGTGCAGATGTTCCAGGTGTTGAGATTCCAGCTGTTTTCCCAGTGTTGGTGCAGATGTGCTGGGTGTTGGGATTCCAGCTGTTTTCCCAGTGTTGGTGCAGATGTTCCAGGTGTTGGGATTCCAGCTGTTTCCCCAGTGTTGGTGCAGATGTGCTGGGTGTTGGGATTCCAGCTGTTTCCCCAGTGTTGGTGCAGATGCGCCGGGTGCTGGGATTCCAGCTGTTTTCCCAGTGTTGGTGCAGATGTGCCAGGTGTTGGGATTCCAGCTGTTTTCCCAGTGTTGGTGCAGATGCGCCGGGTGTTGGGATTCCAGCTGTTTTCCCAGTGTTGGTGCAGATGTGCTGGGTGTTGGGATTCCAGCTGTTTTCCCAGTGTTGGTGCAGATGTTCCAGGTGTTGGGATTCCAGCTGTTTCCCCAGTGTTGGTGCAGATGTGCTGGGTGTTGGGATTCCAGCTGTTTCCCCAGTGTTGGTGCAGATGCGCCGGGTGCTGGGATTCCAGCTGTTTTCCCAGTGTTGGTGCAGATGTGCCAGGTGTTGGGATTCCAGCTGTTTTCCCAGTGTTGGTGCAGATGCGCCGGGTGTTGGGATTCCAGCTGTTTATCCCAGTGTTGGTGCAGATGTGTCGGGTGTTGGGATTCCAGCTGTTTATCCCAGTGTTGGTGCAGATGTGCCGGGTGTTGGGATTCCAGCTGTTTATCCCAGTGTTGGTGCAGATGTTCCAGGTGTTGGGATTCCAGCTGTTTTCCCAGTGTTGGTGCAGATGTGCCGGGTGTTGGGATTCCAGCTGTTTTCCCAGTGTTGGTGCAGATGCGCCGGGTGTTGGGATTCCGGCTGTTTTCCCAGTGTTGGTGCAGATGTGCCGGGTGTTGGGATTCCAGCTGTTTTCCCAGTGTTGGTGCAGATGTGCCGGGTGTTGGGATTCCAGCTGTTTCCCCAGTGTTGGTGCAGATGTGCCAGGTGTTGGGATTCCAGCTGTTTTCTCAGTGTTGGTGCAGATGTGCTGGGTGTTGGGATTCCAGCTGTTTTCCCCCAGCTGTTCGCTGTCAGACAGATGTTCTGATTGGCTGATCAGTCAGTACTGGGACCCAATGTGATGACTGTTTACTGCCCAGAGTCTGTTTCCCATCGATCATCTCTTCCTTCAGGCATCAGTTCCCTGTTTGGAGAGAAAAAAAATGAATGAATTTTGGAATAGGTGCTGCTCCTGACCTTCGATCATCGACCTTCGGCCTTTGACCCCACCCTCAGACTCCGCCTCCCATTAGCTGCAGCGTTACAGAAATAATCACCAGTTGTGAATCACAGCAGCCAATAGGAGGCGGCTCAATGACTTTCGTGAAGATACCAAATGACATAAGTGGCAAATTATCCTTTATTTAATGATGTTGGTTGAGGGATAAATATTGGTCAGGACTCCGGGGATAACTCCCCTGCTCTTCTTCGAATATTGTCGTGGGATTTTTACATCCACCTGAGAGAATAGATGGGGTTTCAGCTTAACGTCTCATCCAAAGGACAGCACCTCTGACAGTGCAGCACTCCCTCAGTACTGCCCCTCCGACAGTGCAGCACTCCCTCAGTACTGCCCCTCTGACAGTGCAGCGCTCCCTCAGTACTGCCTCTCTGACAGTGCAGCACTCCCTCAGTACTGCCCCTCTGACAGTGCAGCACTCCCTCAGTACTGCCCCTCTGACAGTGCAGCGCCCCCTCAGTACTGCCCCTCCGACAGTGCGCCACTCCCTCAGTACTGAACGTCTGACAGTGCAGCGCTCCCTCAGTACTGCCTCTCCAACAGTGCAGCGCTCCCTCAGTACTGCCCATCCGACACTGCAGTGCTCCCTCAGTCCCACCCCTCCGACAGTGCAGCGCTCCCTCAGTACTGCTCCTCTGACAGTGCAGTGCTCCCTCAGTACTGCCCCTCCGACAGTGCAGCGCTCCCTCAGTACTGCCCATCCGACACTGCAGTGCTCCCTCAGTCCCACCCCTCCGACAGTGCAGCGCTCCCTCAGTACTGCTCCTCTGACAGTGCAGCACTCCCTCAGTACTGCCCCTCCGACAGTGCAGCGCTCCCTCCATACTGCCCCTCCAAGAGTGCAGCACTCCCTCAGTACTGCCCCTCCGACAGTGCAGCACTCCCTCAGTCCTGCCCCTCCGACAGTGCAGCACTCCTTCAGTACTGCCCCTCCGACAGTGCAGCACTCCCTCAGTGCTGCCCCTCTGACAGTGCAGCACTCCCTCAGTACTGCCCCTCCGACAGTGCAGCACTCCCTCAGTACTGCCCCTCCGACAGTGCAGCGCTCCCTCAGTACTGCCCCTCCGACAGTGCAGCACTCCCTCAGTACTGCCCCTCCAACAGTGCAGCGCTCCCTCAGTACTGCCCCTCCGACAGTGCAGTGCTCCCTCAGTCCCACCCCTCCGACAGTGCAGCGCTCCCTCAGTACTGCCCCTCCGACAGTGCAGCGCTCCCTCAGTACTGCCCCTCCGACAGTGCAGCACTCCCTCAGTACTGCCCCTCCGACAGTGCAGCACTCCCTCAGTACTGCCCCTCCGACAGTGCAGCGCTCCCTCAGTACTGCCCCTCCGACAGTGCAGCACTCCCTCAGTACTGCCCCTCTGACAGTGCAGCACTCCCTCAGTACTGCCCCTCCGACAGTGCAGCACTCCCTCCATACTGCCCCTCCGACAGTGCAGCACTCCCTCCATACTGCCCCTCCGACAGTGCAGCGCTCCCTCAGTGCTGCCCCTCTGACAGTGCAGCACTCCCTCAGTACTGCCCCTCCGACAGTGCAGCACTCCCTCAGTACTGCCCCTCCGACAGTGCAGCGCTCCCTCAGTACTGCCCCTCCGACAGTGCAGCACTCCCTCAGTACTGCCCCTCCGACAGTGCAGCGCTCCCTCAGTACTGCCCCTCCGACAGTGCAGTGCTCCCTCAGTCCCACCCCTCCGACAGTGCAGCGCTCCCTCAGTACTGCCCCTCCGACAGTGCAGCGCTCCCTCAGTACTGCCCCTCCGACAGTGCAGCACTCCCTCAGTACTGCCCCTCCGACAGTGCAGCACTCCCTCAGTACTGCCCCTCCGACAGTGCAGCGCTCCCTCAGTACTGCCCCTCCGACAGTGCAGCACTCCCTCAGTACTGCCCCTCTGACAGTGCAGCACTCCCTCAGTACTGCCCCTCCGACAGTGCAGCACTCCCTCCATACTGCCCCTCCGACAGTGCAGCACTCCCTCCATACTGCCCCTCCGACAGTGCAGCGCTCCCTCAGTACTGCCCCTCCGACAGTGCAGCACTCCCTCAGTACTGCCCCTCTGACAGTGCTGCGCTCCCTCAGGACTGCACTGGGAGTGTCAGCCTGGATTCTGTGCTCGAGACTCTGGACTGTGATTGAGTCAGTTCCTTCAGGAGAGCGGAGGAGGAACAGCAGAATCAAAATCTCTTCTCCTCCCTCCATCATCTCCCCTCAATCTCAGCCGCAGCTCACACTGGAAAAGCAAAATTATTCTGATTCTTAGTTTAAAAAAGTTACCCCTTTAAACACGGTCACACTCTGGGTTTGGTGACCCTCCCACGGCCTGTTTCACGACACAAGGTGTTACTCTGGGCTGTGACTGATACACAGACTAGTAACGGGGATATTTATAACCCATTTTCTATAATAAATACTCCAGGATTTTATAAACTGCTGCACTGCGAGCAGGAATAGTCTCTGAATGTCTCACTTCCTCCCATGTAATGCTGTTCCCCTTCAGCTCGAGCAGCACAATCCACCGTCACCTTCTGGGCCCTGTGGTAAACCACTTTTATCATTCACTATCGTTACACTATGGTTATCACTGTTATATCGTTACACTATGGTTATCACTGTTCACACTGTTGTATCACTACACAAGGTCACCTCTTGCCACGCTGTTATACCTGGGCTGACCACAGCTGACTCCGCCCATGGCTCCGCCTGCTTGCCCAGGTATAAAGGTGGTCGACTGGCTGGTATTCCTCCTTGTTGGATCCGATCACCCACGAGGGTGGGCTCTGTTATTTAGCCAATAAAAACCTATAGTTACTAACTTAACTCGTTGCTTTTCATGAACTGAATTGATAGGTATATCAATTTTATTGGCTAAATTTTGAAATGTCTACAACGGAGCAGCCAAACGACCAGTCAGACGTACAGCCCCAGCCAAACGGCCGTCTACAACAGCCCCAGCAGCCGGCCTGGCTACGAGCCCTCCGGCCGCCGTACCTGGATCTAAACCCACAGGCTGCGAATTCAGCCCTCGACTTCGAACACTGGCTGAGCTGCTTCGAAGCCTACCTGGGAGAATCCGGCGTGCCTCCGGCATCCAAACTAAGAGTTCTGACCGCTCAGGTGAGCCCTAAAGTATTTGCACTCATCCGGGACATTGCCACATACAAGGACGCCCTCAACCTGCTAAAAGAACAGTAACGGAGCCCTGTAAACTCAATGTACGCCAGGCATCTCCTAAGATCCCGCTCGCAACAGCCAGGAGAGTCGGTTGATGATTTCTTACGGGCGCTGCAAATACTCGGCAGGGACTGTGACTTTAAAGCCGTAACAGCTGCAGAACATACAGATGGAAACATCCGAGATGCCTTCGGTCAGACTACTCATGGCAAAGACTGCTGGAATCAAAGGACCTCGACCTGAAAACAGCTGCTATCCTCGCTCGCTCCTTGGAAGTGGCCCATCGGGACCTCGAGGCGTACTCCAGGTACTGTGCTGCGCGACCCTGGGACTCGGGCCCGACCCCGGCCGCAATACCCCTCGCACCGCCGCCTCTGGGACCTACCACAGCGTCGGTGTCCCGGAACCGATCGGGACCGCCACCCCCGGTACCGGCTGCAACATCGGAGCCCCGCGATCGGGCCGCCGGCTGCTTTTTCTGTGGCCAGGCGAAACACCCGAGGGCGCGCTGCCCTGCAAGAAATGTGACCTGCTCCGACTGCCACAAGAAAGGCCACTTCGCGAAGGCCTGCAGGGGGAAAGCCACAGACGCCAGCAGTGCCTCATGCGAGTTGTGGGGGCGGCCATCTTTCATCAAGGCCACAGATGCCAGTATCCCCTCGTGTGAGTCATGGGGCGGCCATCTTTGATCAAGGCCACCGACGCCGGCAGTGCCTCATGTGAGTTGTGGGGGCGGCCATCTTTTCCGCCATTTTATTCAACATCGTGGGCGCCGCCATTTTGTTCACCACACTCGACCGCCACCTTGTCTCCAGAACTGACCACCGCCTCACCCGCAGACTACAGCAGCTCGCTCAGCCATACACTAGCCTCCGTCACACTTGACCAAGCTCGCCCGCATCACCTGTCCAAGTCCATGATGGACATCAAAGTAAACGGCCACGCCACGACCTGCCTGTTCGACAGCGGAAGCACGGAGAGTTTCATCCATCCAGACACGGTGAGCCACTACTCCCTCACTGTCCGGCCAACGCGCAACCGGATCTCGATGGCGTCGAGGTCTCATTCTACAGACATCAGCGGCTACTGTGTTGTGACCCTGTCGGTTAGGGGCACGGAGTATAAAAATTTTAAACTTCTCGTCCTGCCCCAGCTCTGCGCTGCCATCCTACTAGGGCTGGATTTCCAATCCCACCTTCAAAGTGTCACTTTGGCATACGGTGGACCCCTCCCCCCACTCACAGTCTACAACCAGCAGCTTTTAAACCGCCCACCGCGTACCACCTGCGGCCTATCCACCCTCAAGGTCCCACCCCCTCCCTCTTTGCTAACCTCACCCGCGACTGTAAACCCGTCGCTACCAAGAGCAGGCGGTACAGCGCCGGGGACAGAGCTTTTATTAGCTCTGAGGTGCAGCGTCTCCTGAAGGAGGGCATCATCGAGGGGAGCACCAGCCCCTGGCGTGCCCAGGCCGTAGTCGTTAAGACCGGCAATAAAAACCGCCTGGTCATCGACTACAGCCAAACCATAAACCGGTACACCCAGCTGGACGCATACCCCGTTCCCCGCATATCTGATATGGTCAATCAGATTGCACAGTACCGGGTATTCTCTACCATCGACCTTAAGTCGGCCTATCACCAACTCCCTATCCGCCCTGAGGACCGCCAGTATACCGCCTTCGAGGCGAATGGCCGCCTCTACCACTTCCTTAGGGTTCCCTTCGGCGTCATCAACGGGGTTTCGGTCTTCCAAAGGGAGATGGACCGGATGATTGAACAGAACGGGCTGCATGCCACGTTCCCTTATCTAGATAACGTCACCATCTGCGGCCGTGACCGGCAGGACCATGATGTTAATCTGGAGAGATTCCTCCGTACGGCCCAACGGCTGAACCTCACCTACAATAAGCAGAAATGTGTGTTTAACACCTCGCGTCTTGCCATCCTCAGCTGCGTAGTAGAGAACGGAGTCATCGGCCCCGACCCCGAAAGAATGCGCCCCCTCATGGAGCTTCCCCTCCCCCACTGTCCAAAGGCGCTGAAGAGAACCCTGGGGCTCTTCGCCTACTATGCCCAATGGGTGCCCAATTATGCGGACAAAGCCAGACCCCTCATGAAGTCCACCTCCTTCCCCCTGACGGCAGAAGCATGCGCAGCCTTCTCCCTCATAAAGGGAGACATTGCTAAGGCCACAATGCACGCGGTGGATGAGTCTATCCCTTTCCAAGTGGAGAGCGATGCATCCGACTTCGCCCTAGCTGCAACCCTTAACCAGGCGGGGAGGCCTGTGGCCTTCTTCTCAAGGACCCTCCAGGGCTCTGAGATCCGACACTCTTCGGTCGAGAAGGAGGCCCAGGCGATCGTGGAGGCAGTACGACGCTGGAGGCATTACCTGGCAGGCAAACGATTTACCCTCCTCACCGACCAGCGCTCGGTCGCTTTTATGTTTAATAACAAGCTGAGGGGCAAAATCAAGAACGACAAGATCTTGAGGTGGAGAATCGAGCTCTCCACCTACGATTATGATATCTTGTACCGGCCTGGTAAACTGAACGAACCCCCAGATGCTCTATCACGAAGTACATGCGCCAACGCGCAAATTGATAGACTGCAGACCCTCCACAACGACCTCTGCCACCCCGGGGTCACCAGACTTTACCACTTCATTAAGGCCCGCAACCTGCCCTACTCCATCGAGGAGGTCAGGACCATGACCAGGAACTGCCAAACCTGTGCCGAATGCAAACCGCATTTCTTTAGGCCGGACAGAGCAAGCCTGATCAAGGCCACCCGCCCCTTCGAGCGCTTGAGCATCGATTTTAAGGGGCCCCTCCCGTCCTCTGACCGTAATGTGTACTTCCTCAACATTATTGATGAGTACTCCCATTTCCCCTTTGCCATCCCCTGCCCAGACATGACCAGTACCACGGTCATCAAATGCCTGAACAACCTCTTCGCCTTGTTCGGGTTCCCGAACTATATGCATAGCGACCGGGGCTCATCCTTCATGAGCGAGGAACTTCGCCAGTTCCTACTAGCGAGAGGTATTGCTGCAAGCAGGACCACCAGCTACAACCCCCGAGGGAACGGCCAGGTGGAAAGAGAGAACGCGACTGTCTGGAAGGCCGTTCTCTTAGCCTTAAAGTCTAAGGGCCTCCCAACCTCTCGCTGGCAGGAAGTCCTCCCGGCAGCGCTGCATTCCATCCGGTCACTGCTTTGCACGGCCATTAACGCCACGCCCCATGAACGAATGTTTGTTTTCCCCAGGAAGTCGACTACGGGAACCTCGCTACCAACATGGCTGACTTCTCCGGGGCCCGTCTTGCTGCGAAAGCACGCGAGGGCCCATAAAACAGTCCCCCTGGTCGAGAGGGTGGACCTCGTGCACGCCAACCCCCAGTACGCCTATGTGGCATACACAGACGGGCGGGAGGACACAGTCTCCTTACGAGACCTCGCACCCTCGGGCACCCCTGAGACACCACCGTTACGCCCCACCACCCCCGCAAATCCAGCCCAGGTAGACGGCATGCCGGAACCCCACGAGCCTTCGCCGACCACGCAGACACCTGCATTAACATCGGATACTGCGCCACCGCCGCCGCTGCTGCGCCGATCAGAAAGGCTTACGAGGCCTCCGGACAGACTGACATACCCGAACTGGTAGTACACTTCACCCCGCCGGACTCAAATTTAAACAAGGGGTGAATGTGGTAAACCACTTTTATCGTTCACTATCGTTACACTATGGTTATCACTGTTTATATCATTACACTATGGTTATCACTGTTTACACTGTTGTATCACTACACAAGGTCACCTCTTGCCACGCTGTTATACCTGGGCTGACCACAGCTGACTCCGCCCATGGCTCCGCCTGCTTGCCCAGGTATAAAGGTGGTCGACTGGCTGGTATTCCTCCTTGTTGGATCCGATCACCCATGAGGGTGGGCTCTGTTATTTAGCCAATAAAAACATATAGTTACTAACTTAACTCGTCGCTTTTCATGAACTGAATTGATAGGTATATCAGGCCCAACGTCACTCCTCCTGCTCAAACCCCAACACACGCTCACCATCTCCAGTCACACCCCCAACACACACTCACCATCTCCAGTCACACCCCCAACACACACTCACCATCTCCAGTCACACCCCCAACACACGCTCACCATCTCGTCACACCCCCAACACACACTCACCATCTCGTCACACCCCCAACACACGCTCACCATCTCCAGTCACACCCCCAACACACACTCACCATCTCCAGTCACACCCCCAACACACCCTCACCATCTCCAGTCACACCTCCAACACACACTCACCATCTCGTCACACACCCAACACACGCTCACAATCTCCAGTCACACCCACAACACACGCTCACCATCTCCAGTCACACCCCCAACACACGCTCACCATCTCCAGTCACACACCCAACACACGCTCACCATCTCCAGTCACACCCCCAACACACTCTCACCATCTCCAGTCACACCCCCAACACACACTCACCATCTCCAGTCACACCCCCAACACACACTCACCATCTCCAGTCACACCCCCAACACACGATCACCATCTCCAGTCACACCCCCAACACACTCACCATCTCCAGTCACACCCCCAACACACACTCACCATCTCCAGTCACACCCCCAACACACACTCACCATCTCGTCACACCCCCAACACACACTCACCATCTCCAGTCACACCCCCAACACACACTCACCATCTCCAGTCACATGCCCAACACACACTCACCATCTCCAGTCACAGCCCCAACACACACGCACCATCTCCAGTCACAACCCCAACACATGCTCACCATCTCCAGTCACACCCCCAACACACACTCATCATCTCCAGTCACACCCCCAACACACACTCACCATCTCCAGTCACACCCCCAACACACGCTCACCATCTCCAGTCACACCCCCAACACACACTCACCATCTCCAGTCACAGCCCCAATGCACACTCGCCATCTCCAGTCACACCCCCAACACACGCTCACCATCTCCAGTCACACCCCCAACACACACTCACCATCTCCAGTCACACCCCCAACACACGCTCACCATCTCCAGTCACACCCCCAACACACGCTCACCATCTCCAGTCACACCCCCAACATACACTCATCATCTCCAATCACACCCCCAACACACACTCACCATCTCCAGTCACACCCCCAACACACACTCACCATCTCCAGTCACACCCGCAACACAGTCACCATCTCCAGTCAAACCAGCAACACACGCTCACCATCTCCAGTCACACCCCCAACACACGCTCACCATCTCCAGTCACACACCCAACACACACTCACCATCTCCAGTCACACCCCCAACACACACTCACCATCTCCAGTCACACCCCAACACACACTCACCATCTCCAGTCACACCCCCAACACACACTCACCATCTCCAGTCACACCTCCAACACACACACACCATCTCCAGTCACACCCCCAACACATGCTCACCATCTCCAGTCACACCCTCAACACACACTCACCATCTCGTCACACCCCCAAAACACACTCACCATCTCGTCACACGTCCAACACACACACACCATCTCCAGTCACACCCCCAACATACGTTCACCATCTCGTCACACCCCCAACACACACTCACCATCTCCAGTCACACCCTCAACACACACTCACCATCTGCAGTCACACCCCCAACACACACTCACCATCTCCAGTCACACTCCCAACACACACTGACCATCTCCAGTCACACGCCCAACACACACTCACCATCTCCAGTCACACCCCAACACACACTCACCATCTCCAGTCTCACCCCCAACACACACTCACCATCTCCAGTCACACCCCCAACACACACTCACCATCTCCAGTCACCCCCCCAACACACACTCACCATCTCGTCACACCCCCAACACACACACATCTCCAGTCACAACCCCAACACACGCTCACCATCTCGTCACACCCTCAACACACGCTCACCATCTCCAGTCACGCCCCCAACACACACTCACCATCTCCAGTCACACCCCCAACACACACTCACCATCTCGTCACCCCCCCAACACACACTCACCATCTTGTCACACCCCCAACACACACACATCTCCAGTCACACCCACAACACACGCTCGCCATCTCGTCACACCCCCAACACACACTCACCATCTCCAGTCACATCAACACACACTCACCATCTCCAGTCACACCAACACACGCTCACCATCTCCAGTCACACCCCCAACACACACTCACCATCTCCAGTCACACCCCCAACACACACTCACCATCTCCAGTCACACCCCCAACACACACTCACCATCTCCAGTCACACCCCCAACACACGCTCACCATCTCCAGTCACACCCCCAACACACACTCACCATCTCCAGTCACACCCCCAACACACGCTCACCATCTCCAGTCACACCCCCAACACACACTCACCATCTCCAGTCACACCCCCAACCCACCCTCACCATCTCCAGTCACACCTCCAACACACACTCACCATCTCCAGTCACACACCCAACACACGCTCACAATCTCCAGTCACACCCGCAACACACGCTCACCATCTCCAGTCACACCCCCAACACACGCTCACCATCTCCAGTCACACCCCAACACACACTCACCATCTCCAGTCACACCCCCAACACACACTCACCATCTCCAGTCACTCCCCCAACACACACTCACCATCTCCAGTCACATCCCCAACACACACTCACCATCTCCAGTCACACCCCCAACAGACACTCACCATCTCCAGTCACACCCCCAACACTCACTCACCATCTCCAGTCACACCCCAACACACACTCACCATCTCCAGTCACACCCCCAACACACACTCACCATCTCCAGTCACAACCCCAACACACACTCACCATCTCCAGTCACAGCCCCAACACACACTCACCATCTCCAGTCACACCCCCAACACATGCTCACCATCTCCAGTCACACCCCCAACACACACTCATCATCTCCAGTCACACCCCCAACACACGCTCACCATCTCCAGTCACACCCCCAACACACGCTCACCATCTCCAGTCACACCCCAAAAAAAGCTCACCATCTCCAGTCACACCCCCAACACACACTCACCATCTCCAGTCACAACCCCAACACACACTCACCATCTCCAGTCACAGCCCCAACACACACTCACCATCTCCAGTCACACCCACAACACACTCTCACCATCTCCAGTCACACCCCAACACACACTCACCATCTCCAGTCACACCCCCAACACACACTCACGATCTCCAGTCACACCCCCAACACACACTCACCATCTGCAGTCACATCCCCAACACACACTCACCATCTCCAGTCACACCCCCAACAGACACTCAACATCTCCAGTCACACCCCCAACACACACTCACCATCTCCAGTCACACCCCAGCACACACTCACCATCTCCAGTCACACCCCCAACACAAACTCACCATCTCCAGTCACAACCCCAACACACACTCACCATCTCCAGTCACAGCCCCAACACACACTCACCATCTCCAGTCACACCCCCAACACATGCTCACCATCTCCAATCACACCCCCAACACACACTCATCATCTCCAGTCACACCCCCAACACACACTCAGCATCTCCAGTCACACCCCCAACACACACTCACCATCTCCAGTCACACCCCCAACACACACTCACCATCTCCAGTCACAGCCCCAACGCACACTCGCCATCTCCAGTCACACCCCCAACACACGCTCACCATCTCCAGTCAAACCCCAACACACGCTCACCATCTCGTCACACCCCCAACACAAACTCACCATCTCCAGTCACAACCCCAACACACGCTCACCATCTCCAGTCACACACCCAACACATACTCACCATCTCCAGTCACACCCCCAACACACACTCGCCATCTCCAGTCACACCCCAACACACACTCACCATCTCCAGTCACACCCCCAACACACACTCACCATCTCCAGTCACACCTCCAACACACACACACCATCTCCAGTCACACCCGCAACACACGCTCACCATCTCCAGTCACACCCTCAACACACACTCACCATCTCCAGTCACACCCCCAAAACACACTCACCATCTCGTCACACGTCCAACACACACTAACCATCTCCAGTCACACCCTCAACACACACTCACCATCTCCAGTCACACCCCCAACACACACTCACCATCTCCAGTCACACCCCCAACACACACTCACCATCTCCAGTCACACCCCCAACACACGATCACCATCTCCAGTCACACCCCCAACACACACTCACCATCTCCAGTCACACCCCCAACACACGCTCACCATCTCCAGTCACACCCCAAAAAAAGCTCACCATCTCCCGTCACACCCGCAACACACGCTCACCATCTCCAGTCACACCCCCAACACACACTCACCATCTCCAGTCACACCCCCAACACACGCTCACCATCTCCAGTCACACCCCCAACACACGCTCACCATCTCCAGTCACACCCCCAACACACACTCACCATCTCCAGTCACACCCCCAACACACACTCACCATCTCCAGTCACACCCCCAACACACACTCACCATCTCCAGTCACATCCCCAACACACACTCACCATCTCCAGTCACACACCCAACAGGCACTCACCATCTCCAGTCACACCCCCAACACACACTCACCATCTCCAGTCACACCCCAACACACACTCACCATCTCCAGTCACACCCACAACACACTCTCACCATCTCCAGTCACACCGCAACACACACTCACCATCTCCAGTCACACCCCCAACACACACTCACCATCTCCAGTCACACCCCCAACACACACTCACCATCTCCAGTCACATCCCCAACACACACTCACCATCTCCAGTCACACCCCCAACAGACACTCACCATCTCCAGTCACACCCCCAACACACACTCACCATCTCCAGTCACACCCCAGCACACACTCACCATCTCCAGTCACACCCCCAACACATACTCACCATCTCCAGTCACAACCCCATCACACACTCACCATCTCCAGTCACAGCCCCAACACACACTCACCATCTCCAGTCACACCCCCAACACATGCTCACCATCTCCAGTCACACCCCCAACACACACTCATCATCTCCAGTCACACCCGCAACACACACTCACCATCTCCAGTCACACCCCCAACACACGCTCACCATCTCGTCACACCCCCAACACACACTCACCATCTCCAGTCACAGCCCCAACGCACACTCGCCATCTCCAGTCACACCCCCAACACACGCTCACCATCTCCAGTCACACCCCCAACACACACTCACCATCTCCAGTCACACCCCCAACACACGCTCACCATCTCCAGTCACACCCCAACACACGCTCACCATCTCCAGTCACACCCCCAACATACACTCACCATCTCCAGTCACACCCCCAACACACACTCACCATCTCCAGTCACACCCCCAACACACACTCACCATCTCCAGTCACACCCGCAACACAGTCACCATCTCCAGTCACACCCCCAACACACGCTCATCATCTCCAGTCAAACCCCCAACACACGCTCACCATCTCCAGTCACACCCCCAACATACGCTCACCATCTCCAGTCACACACCCAACACACACTCACCATCTCCAGTCACACCCCCAACACACACTCACCATCTCCAGTCACACCCCCACACTCACCATCTCCAGTCACACCCCCAACACACACTCACCATCTCGTCACACCTCCAACACACACACACCATCTCCAGTCACACCCCCAACACACGCTCACCATCTCCAGTCACACCTTCAACACACACTCACCATCTCCAGTCACACCCCCAAAACACACTCACCATCTCCAGTCACACCCCCAACACACGCTCACCATCTCCAGTCACACCCCCAACACACACTCACCATCTCCAGTCACACCCCCAACACACACTCACCATCTCCAGTCACACCCCCAACACACACTCACCATCTCCAGTCACATCCACAACACACACTCACCATCTCCAGTCACACCCCCAACAGGCACTCACCATCTCCAGTCACACCCCCAACACACACTCACCATCTCCAGTCACACCCCAACACACACTCACCATCTCCAGTCACACCCACAACACACTCTCACCATCTCCAGTCACACCCCAACACACACTCACCATCTCCAGTCACACCCCCAACACACACTCACCATCTCCAGTCACACCCCCAACACACACTCACCATCTCCAGTCACATCCCCAACACACACTCACCATCTCCAGTCACACCCCCAACAGACACTCACCATCTCCAGTCACACCCCCAACACACACTCACCATCTCCAGTCACACCCCAGCACAAACTCACCATCTCCAGTCACACCCCCAACACATACTCACCATCTCCAGTCACAACCCCAACACACACTCACCATCTCCAGTCACAGCCCCAACACACACTCACCATCTCCAGTCACACCCCCAACACATGCTCACCATCTCCAGTCACACCCCCAACACACACTCACCATCTCCAGTCACATCCCCAACACACACTCACCATCTCCAGTCACACCCCCAACAGACACTCACCATCTCCAGTCACACCCCCAACACACACTCACCATCTCCAGTCACACCCCAGCACACACTCACCATCTCCAATCACACCCCCAACACATGCTCACCATCTCCAGTCACACCCCCAACACACACTCATCATCTCCAGTCACACCCGCAACACACACTCACCATCTCCAGTCACACCCCCAACACACGCTCACCATCTCGTCACACCCCCAACACACACTCACCATCTCCAGTCACAGCCCCAACGCACACTCGCCATCTCCAGTCACACCCCCAACACACGCTCACCATCTCCAGTCACACCCCCAACACACACTCACCATCTCCAGTCACACCCCCAACACACGCTCACCATCTCCAGTCACACCCCAACACACGCTCACCATCTCCAGTCACACCCCCAACATACACTCACCATCTCCAGTCACACCCCCAACACACACTCACCATCTCCAGTCACACCCCCAACACACACTCACCATCTCCAGTCACACCCGCAACACAGTCACCATCTCCAGTCACACCCCCAACACACGCTCATCATCTCCAGTCAAACCCCCAACACACGCTCACCATCTCCAGGCACACCCCCAACATACGCTCACCATCTCCAGTCACACACCCAACACACACTCACCATCTCCAGTCACACCCCCAACACACACTCACCATCTCCAGTCACACCCCCACACTCACCATCTCCAGTCACACCCCCAACACACACTCACCATCTCGTCACACCTCCAACACACACACACCATCTCCAGTCACACCCCCAACACACGCTCACCATCTCCAGTCACACCCTCAACACACACTCACCATCTCCAGTCACACCCCCAAAACACACTCACCATCTCCAGTCACACCCCCAACACACGCTCACCATCTCCAGTCACACCCCCAACACACACTCACCATCTCCAGTCACACCCCCAACACACACTCACCATCTCCAGTCACACCCCCAACACACACTCACCATCTCCAGTCACATCCCCAACACACACTCACCATCTCCAGTCACACCCCCAACAGGCACTCACCATCTCCAGTCACACCCCCAACACACACTCACCATCTCCAGTCACACCCCAACACACACTCACCATCTCCAGTCACACCCACAACACACTCTCACCATCTCCAGTCACACCCCAACACACACTCACCATCTCCAGTCACACCCCCAACACACACTCACCATCTCCAGTCACACCCCCAACACACACTCACCATCTCCAGTCACATCCCCAACACACACTCACCATCTCCAGTCACACCCCCAACAGACACTCACCATCTCCAGTCACACCCCCAACACACACTCACCATCTCCAGTCACACCCCAGCACAAACTCACCATCTCCAGTCACACCCCCAACACATACTCACCATCTCCAGTCACAACCCCAACACACACTCACCATCTCCAGTCACAGCCCCAACACACACTCACCATCCCCAGTCACACCCCCAACACATGCTCACCATCTCCAGTCACACCCCCAACACACACTCATCATCTCCAGTCACACCCGCAACACACACTCACCATCTCCAGTCACACCCCCAACACATGCTCACCATCTCGTCACACCCCCAACACACACTCACCATCTCCAGTCACAGCCCCAACGCACACTCGCCATCTCCAGTCACACCCCCAACACACGCTCACCATCTCCAGTCACACCCCCAACACACACTCACCATCTCCAGTCACACCCCCAACACACGCTCACCATCTCCAGTCACACCCCCAACACACGCTCACCATCTCCAGTCACACCCCCAACATACACTCACCATCTCCAGTCACACCCCCAACACACACTCACCATCTCCAGTCACACCCCCAACACACACTCACCATCTCCAGTCACACCCGCAACACAGTCACCATCTCCAGTCACACCCCCAACACACGCTCATCATCTCCAGTCAAACCCCCAACACACGCTCACCATCTCCAGTCACACCCCAACACACGCTCACCATCTCCAGTCACACACCCAACACACACTCACCATCTCCAGTCACACCCCCAACACACACTCACCATCTCCAGTCACACCCCCACACTCACCATCTCCAGTCACACCCCCAACACACACTCACCATCTCGTCACACCTCCAACACACACACACCATCTCCAGTCACACCCCCAACACACGCTCACCATCTCCAGTCACACCCTCAACACACACTCACCATCTCCAGTCACACCCCCAAAACACACTCACCATCTCGTCACACGTCCAACACACACACACCATCTCCAGTCACACCCCCAACACACGCTCACCATCTCCAGTCACACGCCCAACACACACTCACCATCTCCAGTCACACCCTCAACACACACTCACCATCTCCAGTCACACCCCCAACACACACTCACCATCTCCAGTCACACTCCCAACACACACTCACCATCTCCAGTCACACGCCCAACACACACTCACCATCTCCAGTCACACCCCAACACACACGCACCATCTCCAGTCTCACCCCCAACACACACTCACCATCTCCAGTCTCACCCCCAACACACACTCACCATCTCCAGTCACCCCCCCAACACACACTCACCATCTCGTCACACCCCCAACACACACACAACATCTCCAGTCACAACCCCAACACACGCTCACCATCTCCAGTCACACCCTCAACACACGCTCACCATCTCCAGTCACACCCCCAACACACACTCACCATCTCCAGTCACACCCCCAACACACACTCACCATCTCCAGTCACACCCACAACACACGCTCACCATCTCCAGTCACACCCCCAACACACACTCACCATCTCCAGTCACACCAACACACACTCACCATCTCCAGTCACACCAACACACACTCAGCATCTCCAGTCACACCCCCAACAGACACTCACCATCTCCAGTCACACCCCCAACACACACTCACCATCTCCAGTCACACCCCCAACACACACTCACCATCTCCAGTCACACCCCCAACACACAGTCACCATCTCCAGTCACACTCCCAACACACACTCACCATCTCCAGTAACACCCCCAACACACACACACCATCTCCAGTCACACCCCCAACACACACTCACCATCTCGTCACACTCGCAACACACTCTCACCATCTCCAGTCACTCCAACACACACTCACCATCTCCAGTCACACCCCCAACACACACTCACCATCTCCAGTCACACCCCCAACACACAGTCACCATCTCCAGTCACACTCCCAACACACACTCACCATCTCCAGTCACACCCCCAACACACACTCACCATCTCCAGTCACACCCCCAACACACACTCACCATCTCGTCACACCAACACACACTCACTATCTCCAGTAACACCCCCAACACACACACACCATCTCCAGTCACACCCCCAACACACACTCACCATCTCGTCACAACCCCAACACACACTCACCATCTCCAGTTACTCCAACACACACTCACCATCTCCAGTCACACCCCAACACACGCTCACCATCTCCAGTCACACCAACACACACTCACCATCTCCAGTCACACCCCCAAAACACTCACCATCTCGTCACACCCCCAACACACACTCACCATCTCCAGTCACACCCCCAACACACACTCACCATCTCCAGTCACAACCCCAACACACACTCACCATCTCCAGTCACTCCAACACACACTCACCATCTCCAGTCACACCCCCAACACACGCTCACCATCTCCAGTCACTCCAACACACACTCACCATCTCCAGTCACACCCCCAACACACGCTCACCATCTCCAGTCACTCCAACACACACTCACCATCTCCAGTCACACCCCCAACACACGCTCACCATCTCCAGTCACACCAACACACACTCACCATCTCCAGTCACACCCCCAACACACGCTCACCATCTCGTCACACCAACACACACTCACCATCTCCAGTCACATCCCAACACACACTCACCATCTCCAGTCACACCCCCAAGACACGCTCACCATCTCCAGTCACTCCAACACACACTCACCATCTCCAGTCACACCCCCAACACACACTCACCATCTCCAGTCACGCCAACACACTCACCATCTCCAGTCACACCCCCAACACACACTCACCATCTCCAGTCACACCCCCAACACACACTCACCATCTCCAGTCACACCAACACACACTCACCATCTCCAGTCACACCAAAACACACTCATTTAAACTAATTAGTGGGGGGGAGGTTTCTAGAGAGCAAATAATAGAAATGACAACAGAGAAGGTCATAGACTTAGGTAGCAGTGGGGGAATTAAAAAACAGAATGTGTCAGGAAGGGACAGAAGGTATGGAGTAAAAAGTAAAGTACTAAAAAGGGAAAAAACAGGAACTAAGTGTTACAAAACATATTTGAAAGTTCTTTATCTGAATGCACGTAGCATTCGTAACAAAATGAATGAGTTAACGGCACAAATAATGACATATGGGTATGATCTTGTGGCCATTACAGAAACATGGCTGCAGGGTGACCATGACTGGGAATTAAACATACCAGGTTATTTAACAATCAGGAAGGACAGGCAGGAAGGGAGAGGAGGTGGGGTGGCTATGTTAATAAAGGAAGGAATCACTATAATACAGAGAAATGATATTGGGTCAAAGGAGCAGGATAGTGAAACAGTTTGGGTGGAGGTAAGGAATAATAAGGGGAAAAAAACGCTCGTGGGTGTAGTCTATAGGCCTCCGAACAGTTGCAACTCTGTTGGACGGAGTATTAATCAGGAAATAGTTGAGGCTTGTAATAAGGGAACAGCTATAATTATGGGGGATTTTAATTATCATATTAACTGGACAAATCAAATTGGGCAGAGCAGCCTTGATGAAGAGTTCATTGAGTGTATTAGGGATGGGTTTCTTGAGCAGTATGTAACTGAACCGACCAGGGGGCAAGCAACCTTAGATTTGGTCCTGTGTAATGAGACAGGATTAATTAAAAATGTCCTAGTAAAGGATCCCCTTGGAATGAGTGACCATAACATGGTTGAGTTCCATATTCAATTAGAGGGTGAGAAGGTTGGATCTCAAACAAGCGTGCTGAGCTTGAATAAAGGAGACTATGAAGGTATGAGAGCGGAATTAATTAGAGTGGACTGGGAAAATAGATTAAAGGGTAAGACGGTACATGACCAGTGGTGTACATTTAAGGAGTTATTTTACAACTTCCAAAAAAAATATATTCCACTGAGGAAAAAAGGGTGTAAAAGAAAAGATAGCCATCCGTGGCTAAGTAAAGTAATTAAGGATAGTATCCGACTAAAAACAAGGGCATATAAGGTAGCCAAATCTAGTGGGAGGATGGAAGATTGGGAAGTCTTTAAAAGACAGCAAAAAATAACAAAAAGATTGATTAAGAAAGGGAAGATAGATTATGAAAGTAAATTAGCAAAAAATAAAAAAACAGACAGTAAAAGTTTCTATAGTTATATAAAAAGAAAAAGGGTGGCTAAAGTAAATGTTGGTCCCTTAGAGGATGAGACCGGGAAATTAATGGTGGGAAACATGGAGATGGCAAAAACACTGAACAATTATTTTGTATCAGTCTTTACAGTAGAGGACACTAAGAATATCCCAACACTGGACAAACAGGGGGCTCTAGGGGGGGAGGAACTAAATACGATTAAAATCACTAAGGAAGTGGTACTTGGTAAAATAATGGGACTCAAGGCGGATAAATCCCCTGGACTTGATGGCTTGCATCCCACGGTCTTGAGGGAAGTAGCGGTAGGGATTGTGGATGCATTGGTAATAATTTTCCAAAACTCACTGGACTCAGCAAAGGTCCCGGCAGATTGGAAAACTGCTAATGTAACACCCTTATTTAAAAAGGGTAGTAGGCAGAAGGCTGGAAACTATAGACCTGTTAGCCTAACATCTGTGGTTGGTAAAATGTTAGAGTCCATTATTAAGGAGACAGTAACGGGACATTTGGATAAACATAATTTAATAGGGCAAACTCAGCATGGTTTCATGAAGGGGAAGTCATGTTTAACAAATTTGCTTGAGTTTTTTGAGGAAGTAACATACAGGGTGGATAAAGGGGAACCAGTGGACGTAGTGTATTTAGACTTCCAAAAGGCATTTGACAAGGTGCCACACAAAAGATTATTGCTCAAGATAAAAAATCACGGGATTGGGGGTAATATTCTGGCGTGGGTGGAGGATTGGCTCTCTAACAGAAAGCAGAGAGTTGGGATAAATGGTTCATTCTCAGATTGGCAACCAGTAACTAGTGGTGTTCCGCAGGGGTCAGTGCTGGGTCCCCAACTCTTTACAATCTATATTAACGATTTGGAGGAGGGGACCGAGTGTAACATATCTAAGTTTGCAGATGATACAAAGATGGGAGGGAAAGTAGTGAGTGAGGAGGACATAAAAAACCTGCAAAGGGACATAGACAGGCTAAGTAAGTGGGCAGAGATTTGGCAGATGGAATACAATACTGGAAAGTGTGAGGTTATGCACTTTGGCAGGAAAAATCATAGAGCAAGTTATTATCTTAATGGCAAGAAACTGGAAAGTACTGTAGTACAAAGGGATCTGGGGGTCCTGGTGCACGAAACTCAAAAAGTTAGTATGCAGGTGCAGCAAGTGATTAAGAAGGCCAATGGAATGTTGGCTTTTATTGCTAGGGGGTTGGAATATAAAAACAGGGAGGTATTGCTGCAGTTGTACAAGGTATTGGTGAGGCCACACCTGGAATACTGCATACAGTTTTGGTGTCCATACTTAAGAAAAGACATACTTGCTCTCGAGTCAGTACAAAGAAGGTTCACTCGGTTAATCCCGGGGATGAGGGGGTGGTCATATGAGGAGAGGTTGAGTAGATTGGGACTCTACTCATTGGAGTTCAGAAGAATGAGAGGCGATCTTATTGAAACATACAAGATTGTGAAGGGGCTTGATCGGGTGGATGCGGTGAGGATGTTCCCAATGATGGGTGAAACTAGAACTAGGGGGCATAATCTTAAAATAAGGGGCTGCTCATTCAAAACTGAGATGAGGAGAAACTTCTTCACTCAGAGGGTGGTAGGTTTGTGGAATTTGCTGCCCCAGAAAGCTGTGGAAGCTACATCATTAAATAAATTTAAAACAGAAATAGATAGTTTCCTAGAAGTAAAGGGAATAAAGGGTTACGGGGAGCGGGCAGGAAATTGGACATGAGTCTGGGTTCGGAATGGTCATGGCCCTGTGGGTAGTGGAGCGGGCCCAGGGGCCGTGTAGCCTTGTTCTGCTCCTACTGTGTTCTAATTCTGTTAGATTTCAGGAGATGGTTTTATTCCTGTTCCTGGCTGGGGTGGAGATCGCCTTTACAGAAGGTAAGTACTGTAGAAAATAAAGGGACAGAGTGATCTCCTGGAAGAATTTCGATCGCCTAGATGGGTCGGAGAGGAATTTCCCAGATTTTTTTCTCCCAAATTGGCCATTGGGTCTTTATCTGGTTTTTTGCCTCTCCCGGGAGATCACATGGGTTCAGGTGGATGCAGAGTGATAGAAGATTTGAGGTTAGGATCAGATCAGCCATGATCTTATTGAATGGTGGAGCAGGTTCGAGGGGCCGATTGGCCTACTCCTGCTCCTATTTCTTATGTTCTTATGTTCACCATCTCCAGTCACACCCCCAACACACGCTCACCATCTCCAGTCACACCAACACACACTCACCATCTCCAGTCACACCCCAACACACACTCACCATCACCAGTCACACCCCCAACACACGCTCACCATCTCCAGGCACTCCAACACACACTCACCATCTCCAGTCACACCCCCAACACACACTCATCATCTCCAGTCACACCAACACACACTCACCATCTCCAGTCACACCCCCAACACACACTCACCATCTCCAGGCACACCCCCAACACACGCTCACCATCTCCAGTCACACCAACACACGCTCACCATCTCCAGTCACACCCCCAACACACACTCACCATCTCCAGTCACACCCCCAACACACGCTCACCATCTCCAGTCACAGCCCCAACACATGCTCACCATCTCCAGTCACACCAACACACACTCACCATCTCCAATCACACCAACACACACTCACCATCTCCAGTCACACCCCCAACACATGCTCACCATCTCCAGGCACACCAACACAAGCTCAGCATCTCCAGTCACACCCCCAACACACGCTCACCATCTCCAGTCACACCCCAACACACACACACCATCTCCAGTCACACCCCCAACACACACTCACCATCTCCAGTCACAAACCCAACACACGCTCACCAACACACACTCACCATCTCCAGTCACACCCCCAACACACACTCACCATCTCCAGTCACACCAACACACACTCAACATCTCCAGTCACACCAACACACATTCACCATCTCCAGTCACACACCCAACACACACTCAACATCTCCAGTCACACCCCCAACACACACTCACCATCTCCAGTCACGCCCCCAACACACACTCACCATCTCCAGTCACACCCCCAACACACACTCACCATCTCCAGTCACCCCCCCAACACACACTCACCATCTCGTCACACCCCCAACACACACACATCTCCAGTCACACCCACAACGCACGCTCACCATCTCGTCACACCCCCAACACACACTCACCATCTCCAGTCACACCAACACACACTCACCATCTCCAGTCACACCAACACACGCTCACCATCTCCAGTCACACCCCCAACACACACTCACCATCTCCAGTCACACCCCCAACACACACTCACCATCTCCAGTCACACCCCCAACACACACTCACCATCTCGTCACACCCCCAACACACGCTCACCATCTCCAGTCACACCCCCAACACACACTCACCATCTCCAGTCACACCCCCAACACACGCTCACCATCTCCAGTCACACCCCCAACACACACTCACCATCTCCAGTCACACCCCCAACACACCCTCACCATCTCCAGTCACACCTCCAACACACACTCACCATCTCCAGTCACACACCCAACACACGCTCACAATCTCCAGTCACACCCACAACACACGCTCACCATCTCCAGTCACACCCCCAACACACGCTCACCATCTCCAGTCACACCCCCAACACACGCTCACCATCTCCAGTCACACCCCCAACACACTCTCACCATCTCCAGTCACACCCCCAACACACACTCACCATCTCCAGTCACACCCCCAACACACACTCACCATCTCCAGTCACACCCCCAACACACGATCACCATCTCCAGTCACACCCCCAACACACACTCACCATCTCCAGTCACACCCCCAACACACGCTCACCATCTCCAGTCACACCCCAAAAAACGCTCACCATCTCCCGTCACACCCGCAACACACGCTCACCATCTCCAGTCACACCCCCAACACACACTCACCATCTCCAGTCACACCCCCAACACACGCTCACCATCTCCAGTCACATCCACAACACACGCTCACCATCTCCAGTCACACCCCCAACACACACTCACCATCTCCAGTCACACCCCCAACACACACTCACCATCTCCAGTCACACCACCAACACACACTCACCATCTCCAGTCACATCCCCAACACACACTCACCATCTCCAGTCACACCCCCAACAGACACTCACCATCTCCAGTCACACCCCCAACACACACTCACCATCTCCAGTCACACCCCAACACACACTCACCATCTCCAGTCACACCCACAACACACTCTCACCATCTCCAGTCACACCCCAACACACACTCACCATCTCCAGTCACACCCCCAACACACACTCACCATCTCCAGTCACACCCCCAACACACACTCACCATCTCCAGTCACATCCCCAACACACACTCACCATCTCCAGTCACACCCCCAACAGATACTCACCATCTCCAGTCAGACCCCCAACACACACTCACCATCTCCAGTCACACCCCAACACACACTCACCATCTCCAGTCACACCCCCAACACACACTCACCATCTCCAGTCACAACCTCAACACACACTCACCATCTCCAGTCACAGCCCCAACACACACTCACCATCTCCAGTCACACCCCCAACACATGCTCACCATCTCCAGTCACACCCCCAACACACACTCATCATCTCCAGTCACACCCCCAACACACAACCACTATCTCCAGGCACACCCCCAACACACGCTCACCATCTCCAGTCACACCCCCAACACACACTCACC
Source organism: Somniosus microcephalus (assembly GCF_052327205.1). Classification (NCBI taxonomy): domain Eukaryota; kingdom Metazoa; phylum Chordata; class Chondrichthyes; order Squaliformes; family Somniosidae; genus Somniosus; species Somniosus microcephalus. The sequence goes on along the minus strand of NC_140989.1, from coordinate 378,054,621 downwards.
ATCTCCAGTCACAGCCCCAACGCACACTCGCCATCTCCAGTCACACCCCCAACACACGCTCACCATCTCGTCACACCCCCAACACACACTCACCATCTCGTCACACCCCCAACACACGCTCACCATCTCCAGTCACACCCCCAACACACGCACACCATCTATCGTCACACACCCAACATACACTCACCATCTCCAGTCACACACCCAACACACACTCACCATCTCCAGTCACACCCCCAACACACACTCACCATCTCCAGTCACATCCCCAACACACACTCACCATCTCCAGTCACACCCGCAACACAGTCACCATCTCCAGTCACACCCCCAACACATGCTCACCATCTCCAGTCAAACCTCCAACACACACACACCATCTCCAGTCACACCCGCAACACACGCTCACCATCTCGTCACACCCTCAACACACACTCACCATCTCCAGTCACACCCCCAAAACACACTCACCATCTCGTCACACGTCCAACACACCCACACCATCTCCAGTCACACCCCCAACACACGCTCACCATCTCCAGTCACACCCCCAACACACGCTCACCATCTCCAATCACACCCTCAACACACACTCACCATCTCCAGTCACACCCCCAACACACACTCACCATCTCCAGTCACACCCCCAACACACACTCACCATCTCCAGTCACACCCCCAACACACGATCACCATCTCCAGTCACACCCCCAACACACACTCACCATCTCCAGTCACACCCCCAACACACGCTCACCATCTCCAGTCACACCCCAAAAAAAGCTCACCATCTCCCGTCACACCCGCAACACACGCTCACCATCTCCAGTCACACCCCCAACACACACTCACCATCTCCAGTCACACCCCCAACACACGCTCACCATCTCCAGTCACACCCCCAACACACGCTCACCATCTCCAGTCACACCCCCAACACACACTCACCATCTCCAGTCACACCCCCAACACACACTCACCATCTCCAGTCACACCCCCAACACACACTCACCATCTCCAGTCACATCCCCAACACACACTCACCATCTCCAGTCACACCCCCAACAGTCACTCACCATCTCCAGTCACACCCCCAACACACACTCACCATCTCCAGTCACACCCCAACACACACTCACCTTCTCCAGTCACACCCACAACACACTCTCACCATCTCGTCACACCCCAACACACACTCACCATCTCCAGTCACACCCAAAACACACACTCACCATCTCCAGTCACACCCCCAACAGACACACGCCATCTCCAGTCACATCCCCAACACACACTCACCATCTCCAGTCACACCCCCAACAGACACTCACCATCTCCAGTCACACCCCCAACACACACTCACCATCTCCAGTCACACCCCAGCACACACTCACAATTCAATTCACAATTCAAATCGCTTTATTGGCATGATAAGTTACATCTTATGTTGCCAAAGCATCAAAATACATTTATGGTTTAGCACATAAACGCAGTTCTATTCATACAGTGTATAAACAGGTATATCCCTGAGTGTATAAATATACATTCGCATTGTTTATATATATTCTTTTCTTAGTTTACTGGTTGTCCCTCTGTTCATGGCAAGCTGTAACATAGTATGCCGCCAGTGTTATACAGTTTCTCTCCTCTCCCAGTAGGAATGGGAGTTTTTGGTTGTCACTCAGATTTCTGAAATCAGGGCATATTTGTGAGAATTTTTGGTAGAAATTCTCCCTGATGCCCTGATATTTTCCACAAGCTGTGAGGAAGTGCATCTCTGTCTCCACCACTCCCTGACTGCAGTGAGAGCATATCCTGTCCTCTCTTGGCAGCCTGGTCTGCCTGTGTCTGCCTTTTTCGATCGCTAGGCTATGTTCGCTAAGTCTGTACCTTGTCAAGGTTCTTCTCAGTTTGTTATCCTTTACCATGGTCAGGTAATCAGCTATGTTGTATTGTCTGTTTAGGGCCAAGTAGCAATTGAGTTTGCTTTGGGTTTTTGTTGTTTCTGCCCAATATGTCAGATATTTTTCCTTTTGCTTAGCGACGATTGTGTTGGGTCGAATTCTTTGTGTTACCCTGTCACTGTCCTGGGGCTGGTTATTGTTAGTATTGTTAGTAGTTACTTCACTGAGTCCCAGGACTAGTTGACTGAGGGTATTCTTCTTTATGGTCAGCTCTTGGCATTTCAGGGCGTCGTAGTGATAGCATTGGGGATTGCTCATTTGTAGGTGATTCCAAAATTTGGTGGCTCTTTTTTGGATAGTGATTATTAATGGATATTGGCCTAGTTCCGCCCTGCATGCATTGTTTACTGTTTTCCTTTGAGTCCGGAGGATACTTTTACAGAATTCTGCATGTAGGATCTCAATTGGGTGTTTGTCCCATTTTGCAAATTCTTGTTGAGTTAGCGGTCCCCATACTTCACTGCCATAGAGTGCAATTGGTTCAATTACTGATTTGAAAATTTTGAGCCAAATGCTAATTGGGATTTCTATTTGGATTGATTTTTTGATGGCATAGAAAGCCCTTCTTGCTTTCTCTTTCAGTTCATTCACAGCCAGTTTGAAGTTTCCCGTAGAACTGATTTTTAAGCCCAAGTATGTGTAGTTAGTGGTTTGTTCAATTTTGGTTGTTCCTACTGTGAAATTTATTTTGGGTCCCTGATGTTTGGATCTTTGCTGGAACACAAGGACTTTGGTTTTTTGGGGATTTATTGTCAGGGCCCAAGTCTGGCAGTACGACTCCAGCAGGTCCAGGTTTTGCTGTAGCCCCTCTTTAGTAGGTGACAGCAGAACCAGGTCGTCTGCATAGAGGAGGAATTTAACCTTGGATTCATATAGGGTGAGGCCGGGTGCTGTAGATTGTTCAAGTAGTTTTGCCAATCCATTTATGTAAATATTAAAGAGTGTCGGTGAGATTGGCGAGCCCTGCGTCACCCCCCGCCCCTGTGGGAAGTATTTTGTTTGTTTGTCTCCAATTTTAACTGCACATTTGTTGTTTGTATACATTGATTTAATTACATCATATGTTTTCCCTCCTACCCCGCTTTCGATAAGTTTCAGGAATAAACCGTCATGCCAGATGGAGTCGAAAGCCTTCTGGAAATCTACAAAGCATGCGTAGATTTTGCTTTTGTTATGGTGAACGTGTTTGTCAATTAGGGTCTGTAGGGTGAAGATATGATCGGATGTTCTATAGTTTGGCAGGAATCCAATTTGGCTTTTACTCAAGACATTGTGCTCCTCAAGGAAGTTTATAAGTCTTTTGTTTATGATGCTACAGAATACCTTCCCCAGGTTACTGTTTACACAGATGCCTCGATAGTTGTTTGGGTCAATTTTGTCCCCACTTTTGTATATGGGCGTTATGAGTCCTTTGTTCCAGATATCAGGGAAATAACCGACACTCAGAACCAAGTTGAAGAGTTTTAGGATAGCCAGTTTCATTTTGTTGTCTGTGTGTTTAATCATCTCGTTTAGTATGCCGTCTGTCCCGCAGGCTTTTCCTGGTCGCAGGACCTTGAGTTTTTCAAGAAGTTCTTTTTCTGTTATTATGGCGTCCAGCGGGTTTTGGTTATCTTTTATGGCCATTTCTAGCTTTTCCAGTTTTTTGCATATTTGGTGTTGCTCTGGTCTTAGTGTGTTTTTCTGGTATAATTTTTCGAAGTGGTTTACCCATGTGTCCCCATTTTGAATGGCCAAATCGTCGTGTTGTTTTTTGTGTAGTGTTTTCAAGTTTTCCCAGAAACAATTGGAATCAATGGATTCCTCCATGGAGCTGAGTGTATTCTTAATATATTGCTCTTTTTTGGTTCTGAGTGTGTTTCTGTATTGTGTTAGTGTCTGACAATAAGTAAGGCGTAGTTCCTCGTTTTCTGGATGTCTGTGTTTTTGGTTTGATATTTTTCTAAGTCTTTTCCTCATGTTATGGCAATCTCGGTCAAACCATTTTTCATAGTTTTTTGTTTTGGGTTTGTTCTTGCGAGCTTTCAAGTTTGCATTTGTTGCCAAATTATCAAAAATATTGTTTAGTTTACTAACTGCCCGGTTTACGCCTTCTTTATTGTGAGTGTATATGTTATCCAGAAAGGTGTCTAAGAGAGCTTGAGTTGATGCATTGCTAATTGTTTTCTGGTATTTTTCCGTGTCGTTTTTGGCCCATCTGTACGATTTTTTGGTGTTGTACAGTTTACTGGGTTGTGTTTCTATGTTGTTTGTTTCTGTCTTTTTGAGGAACATAGTAATTTGATTGTGATCTGACAGTGTTGTTTGTGGTTTGACTGTGAATGCTCTGAAAGAGGATGGGTCTAAGTCTGTAATCATATAGTCTACTGCGCTGCAGCCAAGAGGTGAGCAATAGGTCGATCTTCCTAGGAGGTCTCCTATGAACCTACCATTGACAATGTACAGACCCAGGTTTCGACAGAGCTGTAGTAGCTGTTTTCCGTTGGTATTTGACTGCTTGTCGCAGTTATGCCTGTATGGAAGGGAAGGGATGTCAAAGTGGTTATTCCCGAAAACGTAATTGTTTCCCTGATTATTGGTGAAGTCTGGTTCTTCGCCCGTTCTTGAATTGAGGTCCCCACAGATCAACACGTTCCCCTGGGCCTGGTATTGGATAATTTCCCCCTCCATGTTGGAGAAGGTGTCCTCTTTAAAGTACGGGGAATCGATTGGAGGGATATAAAGTGCGCAAATGTAAACATCTTGGGTGTTTGAGATAATCTCCCTCTCAAGTTTGAGCCACATATGGTTTTCGCCCTTTTTTATAAATTTGATGTAATTCTTAAGTTCTGTTTTAAACCAGATCAGTATGCCTCCGGAGTCTCTGCCTTGGGTTACACTTGGTAATTTATTGGAGGGGACCACCAGCTCAATGTACCCTTGGGGACAGCCAGTGTGTCCTTTTCCTTTATACCAAGTTTCCTGTAAAATGATAATATCTAGGTCTTTAGTTTCATCTATGAACTCTGGGGTCCTACTTTTCACTTCTCGCAGTGAAGAGCGTAGACCTTGGATATTCCAGGTCGAAATATATAAGGATTTCATGTTAAGTTTGATCTTTTACTATGATAGGTTAAAGAGTGGTACGTGTTTGTCGTGTCTAAGTGTGGGAAAAAAAAGATCACATCAGTTGTCTACAAAAGTTAATACAATTTGGTTACAGTTCTTTCTATTAATTAGTCCTTGATCCATAAGGCGGAAGTAGATGCTGCTGCACATCTGCTTATTGTCTCTTAATGGATTGTTTCTGTCTGAGGTATTGCGTACGTCCTGTGCATCTCTCCCTCTGTCTGGCTGGGAGCAGTCTTATTCCCCTGTGGGACAGGAGTGGTGCAGGTCTGATATTGTTGTTTTGCATGGGGATCCTCTCTGGTCTCGGTTGGTGTGTTGGTGGTCCTTGTAGTGTTCCTGATATGTACCCCGCTGATCTCTGGTGGTCGGGGGGGGGTCCTCTTGGAGTCTGGGTATGGACCCGGTTAAAAGCGACGTCCTTCAGGGCTTTAGCAAAGATCGATATTCTTTGCCTTTGGATGTGGACGTGGTCGTAAAGACATTCCTCATCGAGGGTGGGGTGTTGGGCCAGGTGTACGTTGTGGTTTGATTCGCAGTCTCTTGCTATGCTGGCATTTATCTCATGAATTGTGTTGTTGTTGAAGTCTGTTCTCGGCAATATTGTGGAAACAGTGATTCTAGTGTTTGGAAATGTACTGCTTGCTTTCCTAATCATTGCTCTGAGCGATGTTGCTACTTCTTTCTGTTGGGTCTTTAGGTCATTTGTGCCCGTGTGTATTATTATGTGTTGGGGGGAGCCTAATCTGGCTTTGGTCAGCCATCCCATGGCTCTGTTTGTTGTTGGGCACCAGATCTTTTCTACTTTACTTCTAGGGAATAGCTTTTTCTCCCATAGAAATTTCCCATTTGAGTCTATGAGTATTACGACGTCAGCCTTGTTTGTGTTTACTGTCTGGTGGCTTTCGCTTGGACTCATAGTGTGTGTGCTGGGCTGGGGTGTCTGGTGTGTGCGTACCTCTTGTGAGCGGCCCGCTTGTGGTTCCACGGTGGTGGGGGAAGATTGCGAATCAGTATGCTGGTCGGTCTGTGTGGCACCCCTTGTATTGTGTGTCTGTTGCTTTTGTTCCGTGTGGGAGTGCAGCCGTTCCGTCCGGCTCTGTCTTGTCTTATATCTAGCCTCTGGTTGCTGGTCTAATGGTGTTATCTCTCCTCTATGGCTCTCTTCTTTTTCCTGCAGCTCTTTCACCTGATTCCTAAGTAGATTCACCTGGTTCTCAAGTAGCTTCAGCTCTCTCTTGTGTCTCTCCCTCTCCTGATTTTGATAGTCATTCATTTTGAGGAAGTCCTCTCTAAGTTTAACCACCTCTATCTCTAATTGATTAAATTTATCTTTTGGTCGTATCTGGCTGTGTGATCCCGGGGTATGTGTCTGGTCGGCCCTGGAAGGCTCACTCACTTCCTGGCTAGGCTGGTCGGCCCTGGAGGGCTCACTCACTTCCTGGCTATGCTGCTCTTCTCTTGGTGAGCTGGGAATGGTAGGGGGACTATGTGTGGCTTCCTCCCTGGTAGTTATGCTGGGGTTTGTCAGTTGTATCGTGTGGCTGTGGTTCCCCGGGGTTAGTGTCTGGTTTGAACTGTGTGGCTCGTTCACCTCCTGACCAGGCAGATTTTCTCCTGGTAAGTTGTCAATGTTGGGGGGAGTGCGGGCCACTCTGGGGCTGTTCCTTCCCCCCTTAGTTAATTTTTTCAGTGTCCTGAAGGCCGTTGCAAATTTGTCGAGGTTGCCTTGCACTAATATTGTTCCGGTATTGTACGCGTTGACCGTCGTAGTTGAACTGTCTCCTGGTGTGTTAATTTTCATTATGGACCCATTTGCGGTATTTTCTAGCTTAACATTGGTATAGTGTGATTTTATTGCTGTGATCCAAGCCACTGGCTGATCTGAGTAGAAAATGAGGTTACTTTTTGTCCCATTGTTGTAACAGTCAGCAAAAAGTGTTTCTGGTTTTTCTCTCATCTGCTCATGCTTGATCGCTTTTATAGCTTTTTTTGCGGTGTTGGGGGGAATCTGGAAGCGGGGCTGTTGTGGATCTTCTGATTCGCTCATTTTTGGTAAAGTATTGTTGATCTTAGAATAAGCTTTTCTGGGGCCCCGGGTTTGGTGTTTCCCTCTCCCTGTTCGCGAACTTTCCCGGTCCCCCTCTCCGACCCCGTGGTCCCTGGGCCTCGGCTTCTGGGTTCACCCTTCTCAGGTCTGGGTCTGTGAGCCGTTGTTTCCCGGTGCCTTCGGGCTGTTCCCCTCCCCCTCAGAGGTCTCTGTGCCTCTGTCTCGGCCTGGCTCCTCGGGCCTTTCCCTGGCTTCAGTCTCCCTCCCTGGGCCCTGTACTCACAGTCTTGGTTTGCTTCTGGAAGCCTTCTGGTTGATCCCCTTCTCCTCAGAGGTCTCTGGGCCTGGCTCCTCGGGCCTTTCCCGGGCTTTCTAGCCCAGCCGCCGCTCGGGCTGTGCCTCGTTCGCCGTTCGGGTGCTGGACTGCGGTCGTCGCTCGGGTGCTGGACTGCGGCCGTCGCTCGGGTGCTGGACTGCGGTCGTCGCTCGGGTGCTGGACTGCGGCCGCCGATCGGGCCGTGTCTCGTTCGCCGCTCGGCTCCCCGAGTCACCTCGTTCCAGCTGCCGCTGCGTCTCCGTGCGGCCTCCCCGATTCGCCTCGTTTCCCGAAGCGGCCTCCCCGAGTCTCCTCGCTCCGGCTGCCGCTGCGTCTCCGTGCGGCCTTCGCGCCTCGGTTCCCGATGCGGCCGAGTCACCTCGCTTCTGCTGCTGCTGTGGCCCCGTGCGGCCGCTGTTCTTTGGTTTGTATATTTTTTTTTTTCCCTTATTTCTTTTTTTTTCTTTGGCTTTTTTTTTCTAATTTCCTCTGGTTTTTTTTTTTTCCTTTGGTGGTCTCTTTGGTGGTCTTTTCCTTCCTTACTTAATCTAGACTAAACTAAACTTAAACTTAACGAAACAAACTAAACTAACTTAACTAGAACTAAATTTAACTTCAAAACCTTTTTAAACTTGAAATGAACCTTTTTTTCCCCCCACTTTAAACACTAAAAACACTAAAAATTCAGCAGCCCATCTTCAGCGTGTGTATTCACTCTGTCTCCAGTCACACAAACTCACCATCTCCAGTCACAACCCCAACACACACTCACCATCTCCAGTCACAGCCCCAACACACACTCACCATCTCCAGTCACACCCCCAACACATGCTCACCATCTCCAGTCACACCCCCAACACACACTCATCATCTCCAGTCACACCCCCAACACACACTCAGCATCTCCAGTCACACCCCCAACACATGCTCACCATCTCCAGTCACACCCCCAACACACACTCACCATCTCCAGTCACAGCCCCAACGCACACTCGCCATCTCCAGTCACACCCCCAACACACGCTCACCATCTCCAGTCACACCCCCAACACACGCTCACCATCTCCAGTCACACCCCCAACACACGCTCACCATCTCCAGTCACACACCCAACAGACACTCACCATCTCCAGTCACACCCCCAACACACACTCACCTTCTCCAGTCACACCCCAACACACACACACCATCTCCAGTCACACCCCCAACACACACTCACCATCTCCAGTCACACCTGCAACACACACACACCATCTCCAGTCACACCCGCAACACATGCTCACCATCTCCAGTCACACCCTCAACACACACTCACCATCTCCAGTCACACCCCCAAAACACACTCACCATCTCGTCACACGTCCAACACACACACACCATCTCCAGTCACACCCCCAACACACGCGCACCATCTCCAGTCACACCCCCAACACACACTCACCATCTCCAGTCACACCCTCAACACACACTCACCATTTCCAGTCACACCCCCAACACACACTCACCATCTCCAGTCACACCCCCAACACACACACACCATCTCCAGTCACACCCCAACACACGATCACCATCTCCAGTCACACCCCCAACACACACTCACCATCTCCAGTCACACCCCCAACACACGCTCACCATCTCCAGTCACACCCCAAAAAAAGCTCACCATCTCCCGTCACACCCGCAACACACGCTCACCATCTCCAGTCACACCCCCAACACACACTCACCATCTCCAGTCACACCCCCAACACACGCTCACCATCTCCAGTCACACCCCCAACACACGCTCACCATCTCCAGTCACACCCCCAACACACACTCACCATCTCCAGTCACACCCCCAACACACACTCACCATCTCCAGTCACACCCCCAACACACACTCACCATCTCCAGTCACATCCCCAACACACACTCACCATCTCAAGTCACACCCCCAACAGGCACTCACCATCTCCAGTCACACGCCCAACTCGCACTCACCATCTCCAGTCACACCCCAACACACACTCACCATCTCCAGTCACACCCACAAAACACTCTCACCATCTCCAGTCACACCCCAACACAAACTCACCATCTCCAGTCACAACCCCAACACACACTCACCATCTCCAGTCACAGCCCCAACACACACTCACCATCTCCAGTCACACCCCCAACACATGCTCACCATCTGCAGTCGCACCCCCAACACACACTCATCATCTCCAGTCACACCCCCAACACACACTCACCATCTCCAGTCACACCCCCAACACACGCTCACCATCTCCAGTCACACCCCCAACACACACTCACCATCTCCAGTCACAGCCCCAACGCACACTCGCCATCTCCAGTCACACCCCCAACACCCGCTCACCATCTCCAGTCACACCCCCAACACACACTCACCATCTCCAGTCACATCCCCAATACACGCTCACCATCTCCAGTCACACCCCCAACACACGCTCACCATCTCCAGTCACACCCCCAACATACACTCACCATCTCCAGTCACACACCCAACACACACTCACCATCTACAGTCACACCCCCAACACACACTCACCATCTCCAGTCACACCCGCAACACACGCTCACCATCTCCAGTCAAACCCCCAACACACGCTCACCATCTCCAGTCACACCCCCAACACACGCTCACCATCTCCAGTCACACACCCAACACACACTCACCATCTCCAGTCACACCCCCAACACACACTCACCATCTCCAGTCACACCCCCACACTCACCATCTCCAGTCACACCCCCAACACACGCTCACCATCTCCAGTCAAAACCCCAACACACGCTCACCATCTCCAGTCACACCCCCAACACACGCTCACCATCTCCAGTCACACACTCAACACACACTCACCATCTCCAGTCACACCCCCAACACACACTCACCATCTCCAGTCACACCCCCACACTCACCATCTCCAGTCACACCCCCAACACACACTCACCATCTCGTCACACCTCCAACACACACACACCATCTCCAGTCACACCCCCAACACACGCTCACCATCTCCAGTCACACGCTCAACACACACTCACCATCTCCAGTCACACCCCCAAAACACACTCACTATCTCGTCACATGTCCAACACACACACACCATCTCCAGTCACACCCCCAACACACGCTCACCATCTCCAGTCACACCCCCAACACACACTCACCATCTCCAGTCACACCCTCAACACACACTCACCATCTCCAGTAACTCCCCCAACACACACTCACCATCTCCAGTCACACTCCCAACACACACTCACCATCTCCAGTCACACACCCAACACACACTCACCATCTCCAGTCACACCCCAACACACACTCACCATCTCCAGTCTCACCCCCAACACACACTCACCATCTCCAGTCACACCCCCAACACACACTCACCATCTCCAGTCACCCCCCCAACACACTCACCATCTCGTCACACCCCCAACACACACACAACATCTCCAGTCACAACCCCAACACACGCTCACCATCTCCAGTCACACCCTCAACACACGCTCACCATCTCCAGTCACACCCCCAACACACACTCACCATCTCCAGTCACACACCCAACACACACTCACCATCTCCAGTCACACCCACAACACACGCTCACCATCTCGTCACACCCCCAACACACACTCACCATCTCCAGTCACACCAACACACACTCACCATCTCCAGTCACACCAACACACACTCAGCATCTCCAGTCACACCCCCAACAGACACTCACCATCTCCAGTCACACCCCCAACACACACTCACCATCTCCAGTCACACCCCCAACACACACTCACCATCTCCAGTCACACCCCCAACACACAGTCACCATCTCCAGTCACACTCCCAACACACACTCACCATCTCCAGTCACACCCCCAACACACACTCACCATCTCCAGTCACACCCCCAACACACACTCACCATCTCCAGTCACACCAACACACACTCACCATCTCCAGTAACACCCCCAACACAAACACACCATCTCCAGTCACACCCCCAACACACACTCACCATCTCGTCACACCCGCAACACACACTCACCATCTCCAGTCACAACCCCAACACACACTCACCATCTCCTGTCACTCCAACACACACTCACCATCTCCAGTCACACCCCAACACACGCTCACCATCTCCAGTCACACCAACACACACTCACCATCTCCAGTCACACCCCCAAAACACTCACCATCTCGTCACACCCCCAACACACACTCACCATCTCCAGTCACACCCCCAACACACACTCACCATCTCCAGTCACAACCCCAACACACACTCACCATCTCCAGTCACTCCAACACACACTCACCGTCTCCAGTCACACCCCCAACACACGCTCACCATCTCCAGTCACACCAACACACACTCACCATCTCCAGTCACACCCCCAACACACGCTCACCATCTCCAGTCACTCCAACACACACTCACCATCTCCAGTCACACCCCCAACACACGCTCACCATCTCCAGTCACACCAACACACACTCACCATCTCCAGTCACACCCCCAACACACGCTCAGCATCTCGTCACACCAACACACACTCACCATCTCCAGTCACACCCCAACACACACTCACCATCTCCAGTCACACCCCCAACACACGCTCACCATCTCCAGTCACTCCAACACACACTCACCATCTCCAGTCACACCCCCAACACACACTCACCATCTCCAGTCACACCAACACACTCACCATCTCCAGTCACACCCCCAACACACACTCACCATCTCCAGTCACACCCCCAACACACACTCACCATCTCCAGTCACACCAACACACACTCACCATCTCCAGTCACACCAAAACACACTCACCATCTCCAGTCACACCCCCAACACACGCTCACCATCTCCAGTCACACCAACACACACTCACCATCTCCAGTCACACCCCAACACACACTCACCATCTCCAGTCACACCCCCAACACACGCTCACCATCTCCAGGCACTCCAACACACACTCACCATCTCCAGTCACACCCCCAACACACACTCATCATCTCCAGTCACACCAACACACACTCACCATCTCCAGTCACACCCCCAACACACACTCACCATCTCCAGTCACACCCCCAACACACGCTCACCATCTCCAGTCACACCAAAACACGCTCACCATCTCCAGTCACACCCCCAACACACACTCACCATCTCCAGTCACACCCCCAACACACGCTCACCATCTCCAGTCACACCCCCAACACATGCTCACCATCTCCAGTCACACCAACACACACTCACCATCTCCAATCACACCAACACACACTCACCATCTCCAGTCACACCCCCAACACATGCTCACCATCTCCAGGCACACCAACACACGCTCACCATCTCCAGTCACACCCCCAACACACGCTCACCATCTCCAGTCACACCCCAACACACACACACCATCTCCAGTCACACCCCCAACACACACTCACCATCTCCAGTCACAACCCCAACACACGCTCACCAACACACACTCACCATCTCCAGTCACACCCCCAACACACACTCACCATCTCCAGTCACACCAACACACACTCACCATCTCCAGTCACACCAACACACACTCACCTTCTCCAGTCACACACCCAACACACGCTCACCATCTCCAGTCACACCAACACACACTCACCATCTCCAGTCACACCCCCAACACACACTCACCTTCTCCAGTCACACCCCAACACACACTCACCATCTCCAGTCACACCCCCAACACACACTCACCATCTCCAGTCACACCTGCAACACACACACACCATCTCCAGTCACACCCGCAACACACACTCACCATCTCCAGTCACACCCCCAACACACACTCACCATCTCCAGTCACACCCCCAACACACACTCACCATCTCCAGTCACACCCGCAACACACACTCACCATCTCCAGTCACACCCCCAACACACACACACCATCTCCAGTCACACCCGCAACACACACTCACCATCTCCAGTCACACCCCCAACACACACTCACCATCTCCAGTCATACCCCCAACACACGCTCACCATCTCCAGTCACACCCTCAACACACACTCACCATCTCCAGTCACACCCCCAAAACACACTCACCATCTCGTCACACGTCCAACACACACACACCATCTCCAGTCACACCCCCAACACACGCTCACCATCTCCAGTCACACCCCCAACACACACTCACCATCTCCAGTCACACCCTCAACACACACTCACCATCTCCAGTCACACCCCCAACACACACTCACCATCTCCAGTCACACCCCCAACACACACTCACCATCTCCAGTCACACCCCCAACACACGACCACCATCTCCAGTCACACCCCCAACACACACTCACCATCTCCAGTCACACCCCCAACACACGCTCACCATCTCCAGTCACACCCCAAAAAAAGCTCACCATCTCCCGTCACACCCGCAACACACGCTCACCATCTCCAGTCACACCCCCAACACACACTCACCATCTCCAGTCACACCCCCAACACACGCTCACCATCTCCAGTCACACCCCCAACACACACTCACCATCTCCAGTCACACCCCCAACACACACTCACCATCTACAGTCACACCCCCAACACACACTCACCATCTCCAGTCACACCCCCAACACACACTCACCATCTCCAGTCACATCCCCAACACACACTCACCATCTCAAGTCACACCCCCAACAGGCACTCACCATCTCCAGTCACACCCCCAACTCACACTCACCGTCTCCAGTCACACCCCAACACACACACACCATCTCCAGTCACACCCACAACATACTCTCACCATCTCCAGTCACACCCCAACACACACTCACCATCTCCAGTCACACCCCCAACACACACTCACCATCTTCAGTCACACCCCCAACACACACTCACCATCTCGTCACATCCCCAACACACACTCACCATCTCCAGTCACACCCCCAACACTCAACATCTCCAGTCACACCCCCAACACACACTCACCATCTCCAGTCACACCCCAGCACACACTCACCATCTCCAGTCACACCCCCAACACAAACTCACCATCTCCAGTCACAACCCCAACACACACTCACCATCTCCAGTAACAGTCCCAACACACACTCACCATCTCCAGTCACACCCCCAACACATGCTCACCATCTCCAGTCACACCCCCAACACACACTCATCATCTCCAGTCACACCCCCAACACACACTCACCATCTCCAGTCACACCCCCAACACACGCTCACCATCTCCAGTCACACCCCCAACACACACTCACCATCTCCAGTCACAGCCCCAACGCACACTCGCCATCTCCAGTCACACCCCCAACACACGCTCACCATCTCCAGTCACACCCCCAACACACACTCGCCATCTCGTCACACCCCCAACACACGCTCACCATCTCCAGTCACACCCCCAACACACGCTCACCATCTCCAGTCACACCCCCAACATACACTCACCATCTCCAGTCACACCCCCAACACACACTCACCATCTCCAGTCACACCCCCAACACACACTCACCATCTCCAGTCACACCCGCAACACAGTCACCATCTCCAGTCACACCCCCAACACACGCTCACCATCTCCAGTCAAACCCCCAACACACGCTCACCATCTCGTCACACCCCCAACACACGCTCACCATCTCCAGTCACACACCCAACACACACTCACCATCTCGTCACACCCCCAACACACACTCACCATCTCCAGTCACACCCCCACACTCACCATCTCCAGTCACACCCCCAACACACACTCACCATCTCGTCACACCTCCAACACACACACACCATCTCCAGTCACACCCCCAACACACGCTCACCATCTCCAGTCACACCCTCAACACACACTCACCATCTCCAGTCACACCCCCAAAACACACTCACTATCTCGTCACACGTCCAACACACACACACCATCTCCAGTCACACCCCCAACACACGCTCACCATCTCGTCACACCCCCAACACACACTCACCATCTCCAGTCACACCCTCAACACACACTCACCATCTCCAGTAACTCCCCTAACACACACTCACCATCTCCAGTCACACTCCCAACACAAACTCACCATCTCCAATCACACGCCCAACACACACTCACCATCTCCAGTCACACCCCAACACACACTCACCATCTCCAGTCACACCCTCAACACACACTCACCATCTCCAGTAACTCCCCTAACACACACTCACCATCTCCAGTCACACTCCCAACACACACTCACCATCTCCAGTCACACCCCCAACACACACTCACCATCTCCAGTCACCCCCCCAACACACACTCACCATCTCGTCACACCCCCAACACACACACAACATCTCCAGTCACAACCCCAACACACGCTCACCATCTCCAGTCACACCCTCAACACACGCTCACCATCTCCAGTCACACCCCCAACACACACTCACCATCTCCAGTCACACCCCCAACACACACTCACCATCTCCAGTCACACCCACAACACACGCTCACCATCTCCAGTCACACCCCCAACACACACTCACCATCTCGTCACACGAACACACACTCACCATCTCCAGTCACACCAACACACACTCAGCATCTCCAGTCACACCCCCAACAGACACTCACCATCTCGTCACACCCCCAACACACACTCACCATCTCCAGTCACACCCCCAACACACACTCACCATCTCCAGTCACACCCCCAACACACAGTCACCATCTCCAGTCACACTCCCAACACACACTCACCATCTCCAGTCACACCCCCAACACACACTCACCATCTCCAGTCACACCAACACACACTCACCATCTCCAGTAACACCCCCAACACACACACATCATCTCCAGTCACACCCCCAACACACACTCACCATCTCGTCACACCCGCAACACACACTCACCATCTCCAGTCACAACCCCAACACACACTCACCATCTCCAGTCACTCCAACACACACTCACCATCTCCAGTCACACCCCAACACACGCTCACCATCTCCAGTCACACCAACACACACTCACCATCTCCAGTCACACCCCCAAAACACTCACCATCTCGTCACACCCCCAACACACACTCACCATCTCCAGTCACACCCCCAACACACACTCACCATCTCCAGTCACAACCCCAACACACACTCACCATCTCCAGTCACTCCAACACACACTCACCATCTCCAGTCACACCCCCAACACACGCTCACCATCTCGTCACACCAACACACACTCACCATCTCCAGTCACACCCCCAACACACGCTCACCATCTCCAGTCACTCCAACACACACTCACCATCTCCAGTCACACCCCCAACACACGCTCACCATCTCCAGTCACACCAACACACACTCACCATCTCCAGTCACACCCCCAACACACGCTCACCATCTCGTCACACCAACACACACTCACCATCTCGTCACACCCCAACACACACTCACCATCTCCAGTCACACCCCCAACACACGCTCACCATCTCCAGTCACTCCAACACACACTCACCATCTCGTCACACCCCCAACACACACTCACCATCTCCAGTCACACCAACACACTCACCATCTCGTCACACCCCCAACACACACTCACCATCTCCAGTCACACCAACACACACTCACCATCTCCAGTCACACCAAAACACACTCACCATCTCCAGTCACACTCCCAACACACGCTCACCATCTCCAGTCACACCAACACACACTCACCATCTCCAGTCACACCCCAACACACACTCACCATCTCCAGTCACACCCCCAACACACGCTCACCATCTCCAGGCACTCCAACACACACTCACCATCTCCAGTCACACCCCAACACACACTCATCATCTCCAGTCACACCAACACACACTCACCATCTCCAGTCACACCCCCAACACACAATACAATACAATACAATACAAATCGCTTTATTGGCATGATAAGGTACATCTTATTTTGCCAAAGCATCAAAATACATTTATGGTTGAACACATAAACGCGGTTCCATTCATACAGTGTATAAACAGGTATATCCCTGAGTTTATAAATATATTTTCGCCTTGTTTATATATACTCGTCTTTGTTTACTGGTTGTCCCTCTGTTCATGGCAAGCTGTAACATAGTGTGCCGCCAGTGTTACACAGCTTCTCTCCTCCCCCAGTAGGAATGGGAGTTTTTGGTTGTCAGTCAGATTTCTGAATTCAGGGCATATTTGTGAGAATTTTTGATAGAAATTCTCTCTGATGCCCTGATATTTTCCACAGGCTGTGAGGAAGTGCATCTCTGTCTCAACTACTCCCTGACTGCAGTGAGAGCATATCCTGTCTTCTCTTGGCAGCCTGGTCTGCCTGTGTCTGCCTTTTTCGATCGCTAGGCTATGTTCGCTAAGTCTGTACCTTGTCAAGGTTCTTCTCAGTTTGTTATCCTTTACCATGGTCAGGTAATCAGCTATGTTGTATTGTCTGTTTAGGGCCAAGTAGCAATTGAGTTTGCTTTGGGTTTTTGTTGTTTCTGCCCAATATGACAGATATTTTTCCTTTTGTTTAGCGACGATTGTGTTGGGTCGAATTCTTTGTGTTACCCTGTCACTGTCCTGGGACTGGTTATTGTTAGTATTGTTATTAGTTACTTTATTGAGTCCCAGGACTAGTTGACTGAGGGTATTCTTCTTTATGGTCAGCTCTTGGCATTTCAGGGCGTCGTAGTGATAGCATTGGGGGTTGCTCATTTGTAGGTGATTCCAAAATTTGGTGGCTCTTTTTTGGATAGTGATTATTAATGGGTATTGGCCTAGTTCCGCCCTGCATGCGTTGTTTACTGTTTTCCTTTGAGTCCGGAGGATACTTTTACAGAATTCCGCATGTAGGATCTCAATTGGGTGTTTGTCCCATTTTGCAAAATCTTGTTGTGTTAGTGGTCCCCAGACCTCACTGCCATAGAGTGCAATTGGTTCAATTACTGATTTGAAAATTTTGAGCCAAATGCTAATTGGGATTTCTATTTGGATTGATTTTTTGATGGCATAGAAAGCCCTTCTTGCTTTCTCTTTCAGTTCATTCACAGCCAGTTTGAAGTTTCCCGTAGAACTGATTTTTAAGCCCAAGTATGTGTAGTGAGTGGTTTGTTCAATTTTGGTTGTTCCTACTGTGAAATTTATTGTGGGTCCATGTTGTTTGGATCTTTGCTGGAACACAAGGACTTTGGTTTTTTGGGGATTTATTGTCAGGGCCCAAGTCTGGCAGTACGACTCCAGCAGGTCCAGGTTCTGCTGTAGACCCTCCTTAGTTGGTGACAGCAGAACCAGGTCGTCGGCATAGAGGAGGAATTTAACCTTGGATTCATATAGGGTGAGGCCGGGTGCTGTAGATTGTTCAAGTAGTTTTGCCAATCCATTAATGTAAATATTAAAGAGTGTCGGTGAGATTGGCGAGCCCTGCGTCACCCCCCGCCCCTGTGGGAAGTATTTTGTTTGTTTGTCTCCAATTTTAACTGCACATTTATTGTTTGTATACATTGATTTAATTACATCATATGTTTTACCTCCTACCCCGCTTTCGATAAGTTTCAGGAATAAACCGTCATGCCAGATGGAGTCGAAAGCCTTCTGGAAATCTACAAAGCATGCGTAGATTTTGCTTTTGTTATGGTGAACGTGTTTGTCAATTAGGGTCTGTAGGGTGAAGATATGATCGGATGTTCTATAGTTTGGCAGGAATCCAATTTGGCTTTTACTCAAGACATTGTGCTCTTCAAGGAAGTTTATAAGTCTTTTGTTTATGATGCTACAGAATACCTTCCCCAGGTTACTGTTTACACAGATGCCTCGATAGTTGTTTGGGTCGATTTTGTCCCCACTTTTGTATATGGGTGTTATGAGTCCTTTGTTCCAGATGTCAGGGAAATAACCGACACTCAGAACCAAGTTGAAGAGTTTTAGGATAGCCAGTTTCAGTTTGTCGTCTGCGTGTTTAATCATCTCGTTTAGTATGCCGTCTGTCCCGCAAGCTTTTCCTGGTCGCAGGTCCTTGAGTTTTTCAAGAAGTTCTTTTTCTGTTATTATGGCGTCTAGCGGGTTTTGGTTATCTTTTATGGCCATTTCAAGCTTTTCAAGTTTTTTGCGTATTTGGTGTTGCTCTGGTCCTAGTGTGTTTTTCTGGTATAATTTTTCAAAGTGGTTTACCCATGTGTCCCCATTTTGAATGGACAAATCATCGTGTTGTTTTTTGTGTAGTGTTTTCAAGTTGTCCCAGAAACAATTCGACTCAATGGATTCCTCCATGGAGCTGAGTGTATTCTTAATAAATTGCTCTTTTTTGGTCCTGAGTGTGTTTCTGTATTGTGTTAGCATCTGACAATAAGTAAGGCGTAATTCCTCGTTTTCTGGATGTCTGTGTTTTTGGTTTGATAGTTTTCTAAGTTTTTTCCTCATGTTATGGCAATCATGGTCAAACCATTTTTCATAGTTTTTTGTTTTGGGTTTGTTCTTGCGAGCTTTCAAGTTTGCATTTGTTGCCAAATTATCAAAAATATTGTTTAGTTTACTAACTGCCCGGTTTACGCCTTCTTTATTGTGAGTGTATATGTTATCCAGAAAGGTGTCTAAGAGAGCTTGAGTTGATGCATTGCTAATTGTTTTCTGGTATTTTTCCGTGTCGTTTTTGGCCCATCTGTACGATTTTTTGGTGTTGTACAGTTTACTGGGTTGTGTTTCTATGTTGTTTGTTTCTGTCTTTTTGAGAAACATAGTAATTTGACTGTGATCTGACAGTGTTGTTTGTGGTTTGACTGTGAATGCTCTGAAAGAGGATGGGTCCAAGTCTGTAATCATATAGTCTACTGTGCTGCAGCCAAGAGGTGAGCAGTAGGTCGATCTTCCTAGGAGGTCTCCTATGAACCTACCATTGACAATGTACAGACCCAGGTTTCGACAGAGCTGTAGTAGCTGTTTACCGTTGGTATTTGACTGCTTGTCGCAGTTATGCCTGTATGGAAGGGAAGGGATGTCAAAGTGGTTATTCCCGAATACGTAATTGTTTCCCTGATTATTGGTGAAGTCTGGTTCTTCGCCCGTTCTTGAATTGAGGTCCCCACAGATCAACACGTTCCCCTGGGCCTGGTATTGGATAATTTCCCCCTCCATGTTGGAGAAGGTGTCCTCTTTGTAGTACGGGGAATCGATTGGAGGGATATAAAGTGCGCAAATGTAAACATCTTGGGTGTTTGAGATAATCTCCCTCTCAAGTTTGAGCCACATATGATTTTCGCCCTTTTTTATAAATTTGATGTAATTCTTAAGTTCTGTTTTAAACCAGATCAGTATGCCTCCGGAGTCTCTGCCTTGGGTTACACTTGGTAATTTATTGGAGGGGACCACTAGCTCAGTGTACCCTTGGGGACAGCCGGTGTGTCCTTTTCCTTTATACCAAGTTTCCTGTAAAATGATAATATCTAGATCTTTAGTTTCCTCTATGAACTCTGGGGTCCTACTCTTCACTTCTCGCAGTGAAGAGCGTAGACCTTGGATATTCCAGGTCGAAATATATAAGGATTTCATGTTAAGTTTTATCTTTTTCTATGATAGGTTAAAGAGTGGTACGTGTTTGTCGTGTCTAAGTGTGGGGAAAAAAAAGATCACCCCAGTTGTCTACAAAAGTTAATACAATTTGGTTACAGTTCTTTCTATTAATTAGTCCTTGATCCATAAGGCGGAAGTAGATGCTGCTGCACACACACTCACCATCTCCAGTCACACCCCCAACACAAGCTCACCATCTCCAGTCACACCAACACACGCTCACCATCTCCAGTCACACCCCCAACACACACTCACCATCTCCAGTCACACACCCAACACACGCTCACCATCTCCAGTCACACCCCCAACACATGCTCACCATCTCCAGTCACACCAACACACACTCACCATCTCCAATCACACCAACACACACTCACCATCTCCAGTCACACCCCCAACACATGCTCACCATCTCCAGGCACACCAACACACGCTCACCATCTCCAGTCACACCCCCAACACACGCTCACCATCTCCAGTCACACCCCAACACACACACACCATCTCCAGTCACACCCCCAACACACACTCACCATCTCCAGTCACAACCCCAACACACGCTCACCAACACACACTCACCATCTCGTCACACCCCAACACACACTCACCATCTCCAGTCACACCAACACACACTCACCATCTCCAGTCACACCAACACACACTCACCATCTCGTCACACACCCAACACACGCTCACCATCTCCAGTCACACCAACACACACTCACCATCTCCAGTCACCCCCCCAACACACACTCACCATCTCCAGTCACACCCCCAACACACACTCACCATCTCCAGTCACACCCCCAACACACACTCATCATCTCCAGTCACACCCCCAACACACACTCACCATCTCCAGTCACCCCCCCAACACACACTCACCATCTCCAGTCACACCCCCAACACACACTCACCATCTCCAGTCACACCAACACACACTCACCATCTCGTCACACCCCCAACACACACTCACCATCTCGTCACACCCCCAACACACACTCACCATCTCCAGTCACACCCCCAACACACACTCACCATCTCCAGTCACACCAACACACACTCATCATCTCCAGTCACACCCGCAACACACACTCACCATCTCCAGTCACACCAACACACACTCACCATCTCCAGTCACGCCAACACACACTCACCATCTCCAGTCACACCCCCAACACACACTCACCATCTCCAATCACACCCCTAACAACAACCTGAGTTTATTTGGCACCCTTAACATAGTAGAATGCCCCAAGGTGCTTCACAGCAGCGTAATCTGACAAGACTTGACATTGAGACATGTAAGGAAATATTCAGACAGGTGACCAAATGCTTGGCCAAAGAAGTAGGTTTTAAGGAGGGTCTTAAAGCCGGAGAGAGTTAGAGAGGCAGAGATGTTTCAAGAGGGAATTCCAGAAATTGGGCCCCAGGCAGCTGAAGGCACGGCCGCCAATGGTGGGGCGAAGGGACTAGAGGCCAGAGTTGGAGGAGTGCCGAGATCTCGGAGGGTTGTAGGGCTGGATGTTCTCACAGTCAGACATCACTAGAGTTTGATGAGGTGGTGATATTTTCTGCCTCGTTGAAGGGAGATTATTTTCAGTGATCACATTATCTTCACAAGCTGCAGATCAATATAAATAATTACACATTGAGAACAGGCGAGTTGGGTTTGAATTTATAGAGAGCTCAGAGCTGAGGGGAGTTTGAATCTTGCCCAGTGTGTGGTTCTGGGATGTTGGCTGGTTTGATGCCCTCGCTCTGGAAACTCTATGATTTAGACATTAAATGAAATGTCGGGGAAAGTTAATCTGATGCCAGACAGGAGCATTAAACACACGGCGGGGAAACAGAACAAGTTCAGGATCAGGCTGCTCATCAAAATCTCATTTCCACCAACGCTGATTTAAAGCTCATCCAATCTCAGTGTTGTGTGTTCAGGATTATTTCTTCATTAACCATTAAATAAAGAAAGCTCCTTCTGCGCCTCTAATGGTTTCTAAAGTCAGACAATGTGGGAATGAGTGAGTGGGGAGATGCTCAGTGAAAGCCAATTGTCCCCAACACTGGGAGTGGTCCAGGGTGTGAGATTGGGCCGGAGCGGCAGGGGGCGCTGTTCAGTGTTCCAGCCGCTGCATCCCAGGTTGAATGGGAATGTGACTCTGGGAGTGTTGGAGATTGACAGATTGCAGGAGGCGGAGTAACTCACCCTGCACTGCACACAGCCCCCTATACAATGCACACAGCCCCCTATACAATGCACACAGCCCCTATACAATGCACACAGCCCCCTATACAATGCACACAGCCTCCTATACAATGCACACAGCCCCCTATACAATGCACACAGCCCCCTATACAATGCACACAGCCCCCTATACAATGCACACAGCCCCCCTATACAATGCACACAGCCCCCTATACAATGCACACAGCCCCCTATTCAATGTACACATCCCATACACAGTGCACACAGCCCCCTATACAATGCACGCAGCCCCCTATACAATGCACACAGCCCCCTATACACTGCACACAGCCCCCTATACAATGCACACAGCCCCCTATACAATGCTCACAGCCTCCTATACAATGCACACAGCCCCCTATACAATGCACACAGCCCCCTATACAATGCACACAGCACCCTATACAATGCACACAGCCCCCTATACAATGCACACAGCCCCCTATACAATGCACACAGCCTCCTATACAATGCACACAGCCCCCTATACAATGCACACAGCCCCCTATACAATGCACACAGCCTCCTATACAATGTACACGGCCTCCTATACAATGCAGAGCCCCCTATACAATGCACACAGCCCCCTATACAATGCACACAGCCTCCTATACAATGCACACAGCCCCCTATACAATGCACACCTCTCTATACAATGCACACAGCCCCCTATACAATCCACACAGCCCCCTATACAATCCACACCTCTCTATACAATGCACACAGCCCCCTATGCAATGCACACAGCCCCCTATACAATGCACACACCCCTCCTATACAATCCACACCTCTCTATACAATGCCTGCTATCCTCAGATACAATGCACAGAATCCTCTTCTCCAATGGCCCATTGCTGCTGTAGAATGCACACAGAATCTTCCTCTCCAATTCTCCAGCCCTCCTGTACAATCCACACAGGAACCTGTCTGATCCCCGGGCCAAGCCGCCAATCGCTGCTGGAAACAGCAAGGCGATCCCGGGAGATCCCGGGACAGAGTCTGACTCACTCTGGGGGAGATCAGCGAGCTCCGGACCGGGCGAGATCCCGGAGCCAGCTCCGCATTGCTCAGCAACAAGTCCAGGAGCCTCTTCAATGGCATCGGAAGAGTTTAGCCCAGAATCCGCACTCAGGGTAGAGAGAGAGAGAGAGGGAGAGAGAGAGAGAGGGAGGGAGAGAGAGAGGGAGTGAGAGAGGGAGAGAGAGGGGGAGAGAGGGAGAGAGAGAGGAGAGGGAGAGAGAGGAGAGAGAGGGAGAGGGAGAGAGAGAGAGGGAGAGGGAAAGATAAAGATAGAGGGAGGGAGAGAGAGAGGGAGGGAAGAGAGAAAAAGAGAAAGGAGAAAGAGACAGAAGTGAGGAAAGGGAATGAGAAACAGAAAGAGAAAATTGATTGGGAGAGAAATAGAGAAATAAAGAAAAGGTGAAAGAGGAATAGAGAGAGAGAGAGAGGTGATAATATGTGGGGACCTAAATGCAAGGACCGGTTGTGAACCTGACTTCATAGACCCACAGGGAAACAACCATGTGTTTGGCCAGACCCCTTTAGATGTCACACCAGCCATCGCAAATCGGAACAACCTTGATCGTGAAATAAATAAAAGCGGTAGGGAGGTAGTGCAACTCTGCCGAGCCTTAGGCCTGTACATAGTTAACGGTAGGTTCAGAGGGGACTCCCTAGGGAGACTCACATACTCCTCAACTCTTGGTTCTAGTGTGGTGGACTATACAATCACTGACCTGGACCCCTGCGATATCAACTCATTCACTGTCAGGCAGCAATCCCCCCTCTCAGACCATAACCAAATAAATATGTACCTTAAACTTTCTGCCCAAACTACAGACACAAAAAAGGAACCCAGTAAGCTCCATAAAATAAACCAGACATACAGATGGGCCACAGACAGTGGAGAAAAATTCATCACAGCACTAAAGTCACCTGATCTCACAAGTAAAATATCAAAATTTAAAGAAAACCCATACGAGATCACCAGAGATGGTGTAAACATGGCCATAGAGGATATAAATATGATCTTCCATGAGGCAGCTGTAAAAGCCGACCTTGTGAAACAGAAGAGGAAGCGTCACAAAAGACAAAATAAAAATAAGAAATGGTTTGACCACGAATGCAAAAATGCCAGAAAAGACCTGAGAAAAATATCAAACCAAAAGCATCGCCAACCAAACAATCCGGACCTACGTACTAGATACAATGAAACCCTCAAAAGATATAAACACACCATTAGGAACAAAACACAAAACTATACCCACAAAATACTCGAAGAAATTGAAAACTCCACCAATCCAAAACAATTCTGGGAAATGTGGAATAACCTGAGTACAACACAATTGCAAGCATTACCAATCCAAGATGGCGACATCTGGAGAACACATTTTGAAAACCTCTACAAAGACATCCCAATAAACGAAACAAACCCAAGTCAACATCAGGTCACAGAAAAACTCCACACATTAGAAGCAACAATTAAAGACAACCAAAACCCTCTAGACTCCCCAATCACATGGAAAGAACTGGCCACAAAAACAAAATCTCTCCACCTAAAGAAAGCCTGTGGCCCAGACAACATCAAAAATGAAATGCTCAAGTTCAGCAATATGGAGATGCAGGGTGCGGTACTCAAATTATTCAACATCATATTACGTTCAGGCTGTTTTCCCGATATCTGGTGCCAAGGACTAATCTCCCCCATATATAAAAGTGGAAACAAATCAGACCCAAATAACTACCGCGGCATCTGTGTCAACAGTTGTCTAGGGAAGTTATTCTGCAGTTTTCTAAATAGTAGATTACTTGATTTTCTTAACAAACATAATATCCTCAGAAAAAACCAAATAGGCTTTCTTCCAAAACACCGCACCACCGACCATATCTATACCCTTCACACCCTCATTGAAAAACATATACACCAAACAAAAAATGGGAAAATATTCGCCTGTTTCATCGACTTCAAGAAAGCCTTTGACTCTATATGGCACGAAGGGCTCTATTATAAACTTCTTCAGTGTGGAATAGGGGGCAAAGTCTATGACCTTATTAAATCAATGTATCTGAAAAACAAATGCGGGGTCAAAATTGGAGACAAACGCACCGATTTCTTCACCCAGAGAAGAGGCGTCCGGCAGGGCTGCAATTTGAGCCCGACCCTGTTCAACATATACATAAATGAATTAGCAGACATGCTGGAGCAAAGCGAGTCACCAGGTCTCCGTCTCCTGGATGGAGAAGTGAAATCCCTGTTCTATGCGGACGACCTGGTTCTGCTGTCTCCCACAGAACAGGGATTACAGCAACAACTAGACCTACTCGACAAATACTGCCAAAATTGGGCTCTAACAGTAAATCTAAAAAAAACCAACATCATGATTTTTCAAAAAAGGCCCAGATGTCAGGAAAACAAATACCAGTTTACCCTCAGTGATACCACTATAGGACACACTATGAGCTACACCTACCTTGGTCTAACTATTACAGCATCAGGGAGCTTCAGCATAGCAGTGAATGCACTAAAAGAAAAAGCCCGAAGAGCCCTATATGCAATAAAAAGAAAATTCTACAACATCCAAATCCCAATCAAAATCTGGCTCAAAATATTTGACAGCATAATCCTGCCCATTGCACTGTACGGTAGTGAAGTATGGGGCCCGCTAAATCACCAAAGCTACACTAAATGGGAAAAACACACAATAGAAGCCCTACATGCAGAATTCTGCCGAAGCATCCTTCGCATCCAAAGAAAAATGCCAACAAATGCATGCAGAGCCGAACTAGGCAGATACCCACTGATAATAAACATCCAAAAACGAGCACTAAACTTCCTAAATCACCTCAAATCTAGCTCCCCAGACACCCTTCATTTCAAAGCCTTTCAGACCCAAGAGCTAAACCCAGAAAAGAGTCCCCTGAGTCAGCTGCTACTGAAACTAAGTACTCAGCCGGACCCTGACCAGCCCCAGACCAACACAGCCGTCCAAACACCAATCCGAGTGAACCAAATCATTAAACAATGCAAAGAAACCTACCTGGAACATTGGAACAAAATAACCGAAAGCCAAAGCAGATTAGAATGTTACCGGGCCCTAAAAAGAGAATATAAACTGGCAGACTACCTCACGACCATCAGAGACACAAAACAGAGACAGACCCTCACCAGGTACAGACTAAGCGACCACCAACTGGAAATTGAAAAAGGCAGATACAAGAAATCCTGGCAGCCTAGAGAGAATAGAATATGCGATCAATGTCTGGCCGGCGAGGTTGAAACAGAAATGCATTTCCTCCTAAAATGCGAAAAATTCAACACATCAAGAAACATATTATTCAACAAGCTAAGCCAAACAACCCCAGATTTCAAGGAATTGGATGACCTGTCAAAATTGAGATTAGTCCTGGGAGAAGGAGACAGACCATACCTTGGGGCCAAATATGTAACAACATGTCACAACCTGAGGACTGTTTAAAATTAAGACTGTTTAAAATTAATATTGAACGTACCAAATGAAGTACAAAGACTGTTTAAAATTAATATTGTTTAAAAGTAATATTGTATGTACCCAACAAATGTCAAATCGATTGACACCTACAGAATGTTTGAAAATGTACCTTTTTGCTATGTAAGCTTTGGCAATATGGTTCTCTGTAAACTTTCATGCCAATAAAGCATTTGAATTTGAATTTGAATTTGATTTGAGAGCGAGGAAGAGAGAGCGGGCGGGAGGCGGCCCGGAGCCGGAGACTCTCAGAGAGAAAAATGAAATCTGGATCCAGGAGCTCAGACTGGGAACCTGGCCCCAGCTCAGCATTCCGCGCGGTCCTAAAGCCCGCCCAGTTACACTCTCCAATTCCTTCAACACTCGTCTGCCCCAATCAACATGAATCGGATATTCAGCACGGTTTTGGGTTGTGAAAAGTGTTCTGCGGTTATTTATATATAAAACCCACATGAATAGCGGTAATTACAGTGTTAATAATATGGGGAGGGGAGGGGAGAGTCCGGGGCGGGGGTCAGATGTCTGCACTGCTTCAGGGATCTGTCCTGTTGCTGTTCCCAATCTTCCCGGGACAGCTGACTAATGTCCCATCTGTACAGGGCTCTGGGGAAAGAGCAGGGAGTGGGACTGATTGGACAGCTCTTTCCAAGAGCCGGCACGGGCACGATGGGCCGAATGGCCTCCTCCTATACTGTGAGATTCTATGGAAGGATTAAACACATAAACCTTGGGGTGAGGGCTTCTTGGACCCCTCGTGCCTGCAGCATTTAACTCGAGAAATGAAGGCAAGTCCGGCAGCTTTAAGAGAGACGCAGAGGGAGGCCGTTCAGCCCATCCAGCCCCACCTTTCCAAGAAATCCTACAAATCCCCCAGCCCCGCCCATGACAGCCTCCCACTGACCCTTGTGAATGGCCCAGAGGTTTCAATCCCACTCCCCTGCCCCGGGCCCATTTCACATATTGGTCACTCTCGGTTTTAAGTGTCTCCTGACACCAGCACTGAACCTGCCTTTTCCCAGTCTGGACCTGTGTCTCCTTGTCCTGTAATCATGTATGGGGTGCAGTAACATAGTGGTTATGTTCCTGGACTAGTAATCCACAGGCCTGGACTAATGAGCCGATAAGGAAATCTGCCGTCCGTACCCAGTCTGGCCGATATGTGACTCCAGACCCACAGCAATGTGGTTGCCTCTTAACTGCCCTCTGAACTGGCAGCTCAGGGCAAATAGGGATGAGCAATAAATGCTGGCCCAGCCAACGACACCAAGATCACAGGAAATGAATAAAAAAGTCACTGTTTAACTTCAAATAGTGACGGGGGATTAACCTTAGTATCAATTCATTCACCCCCAGAGAGAGAGAGAAACAGACAGAGAGAGATACAGAGAAACAGAGAGACAGGGATAGAGAAACAGAGACCCATTTTTTCAAGTCTTTTCCATATTTGTTTTCCCTCAAACCAGGCAGCATCCGAGTGAATCTGTGCTGTTGCCTCACTGAAGCCTCAATATCCTCCCTATAGTGTGGAGCCCAATACTGCACACAGTGCTCCAACTGGGAGATTATTGAGGTTTGACATAAACTCATCATTACCTCAGGGCTTTTATATTCTATAACTCGAGATAAAACCTCGAATTCCAGTAACTTATTTCACGGCCTTATCACCCTGAGGTGCTGCCTTTAATGACCTGTGACCCTGCCCCCAAATCCCTCTGCTCCCCCCAGCCCCGAGCCCACTCCCATTCACAGTATAATGACTGCTGGTGTTAATTTAATCAAAATATATCACCTCACGCTGACTGACATTGAATTCCATCTGCCCCTGCCCAGCCCATTGCCCATCCCATAATATCCCTCTGCCCCTGTCCAGCCCATTGCCCATCCCATAATACCCTTCTGCCCCGTCCAGCCCATTGCCCATCCCATAATATCCCTCTGTCCACTGCCAAGCCCATTGCCCATCCCATAATATCCCTCTGCCCCTGTCCAGCCCATTGCCCATCCCATAAGATCCCTCTGCCCCTGTCCAGCCCATTGCCCATCCCATAATATCGCTGTGCCCCTGTCCAGCCCATTGCCCATCCCATAATATCCCTCTGCCCCTGTCCAGCCCATTGGCCATCCCATAATGTCCCTCTGTCCCTGTCCAGCCCATTGCCCATCCCATAATATCCCTCTGCCCCTGTCCAGCCCATTGCCCATCCCATAATATCGCTCTGCCCCTGTCCAGCCCATTGCCCATCCCATAATATCCCTGTGCCCCTGTCCAGCCCATTGCCCATCCCATAATATCCCTGTGCCCCTGTCCTGCCCATTGCCCATCCCATAATATCGCTGTGCCGGGTCCTTGAACCTTCTGAATCTCCCCCCGCCTCCTAATCTGGGCCCTCCGCAGATTTGGCGGTCCGGAGCCTCAGTAACCAAGACGCCCAGAGCCCCGATCGCAGAGACTCGCGGAATAAACTTCTGTCCTTCAGGCATCTCAATTGTTGCAGCAGCAAATCCTCAGCCCGTTAATCCGGATCAGCGCGTCGCCACACACCCAGATCGAGCTGCTTCGGATCGCTGGCTGGACCATCGACTCCATCAAACCCTCGGCCGTGCGGTGAGAAACGGGGAAAGGAATTCTCTCCCAAACTCTGCTCCACACTGTTCTCCCCAGAAACAATCGACAACAATTAACGTGTCCGTTTGATAAACCCCAGAACAACACAAGCAATGACTGGGGATTTATTGGTATTTAGAAAGAGTTCTGTAAACTGAGCCTGAGATTAGATTTAAAAGATATCTGAGGACAAAGAAATCGATCCAAATATAAACAGAGCTTCGAAATTCCACACTCTGCTCTCACTGAAATAAAACCAGGATCTCTGCAATGCCTGGATTTTAAAATTCTCATCCTTGTGTTCAAATCCCTCCAGGGCCTCGCCTCTCCCGATCTCTGCAACCTCCTCCAGCCCCACAACCAATGTTCCCTCTCATTGTCTCTCAGGCCGCGCGGCCCATTCAAAATACAGCGTATGCGCGGTTTATCTATTGAAAAGACCACTGCGCGGGACCCTTGGAGCTCTGCGCGGGACCCCTGGAGTACAGCACGGGACCCCTGGAGCACTGCACGGGACCCCTGGAGCACTGCACGGGACATTTGGAGCACTGCGCGGGACCCCTGGAGCACTGCGCGGGACGCCTGGAGCATTACACGGGACCCCTGGAGTGCTGCACGGGACCCCTGGAGCACTGCGTGGGACCCCTGGAGCACTGCACGGGACCCCTGGAGTGCTGCACGGGACCCCTGGAGCACTGCGCGGGACCCCTGGAGCTCTGCACGGGACCCCAGGAGCACTGCACGGGACCCCTGGAGCACTGCACGGGACCCCGGGAGCACTGCGCGGGACCCCTGGAGCTCTGCACGGGACCCCAGGAGCACTGCACGGGACCCCTGGAGCACTGCACGGGACCCCTGGAGCACTGCACGGGACCCCGGGAGCTCTGCGTGGGACCCCGGGAGCACTGCGCGGGACCCTGGAGCGCTGCATGGGACCCCTGGAGCACTGCGTTGGACATCTGGAGCACTGCACGGGACCCCTGGAGCACTGCACGGGACCCCTGGAGCACTGCACCGGACCCCTGGAGCGCTGCGCGGGACCCCTGGAGCGCTGCATGGGACCCCTGGAGCACTGCGCGGGACCCCTGGAGCACTGCGCGGGACCCCTGGAGCGCTGCATGGGACCGCTGGAGCGCTGCACGGGACCCCTGGAGCGCTGCGCGGGAGCCCTGGAGCACTGCACGGGACACCTGGAGCACTGCGCGGGACCCCTGGAGCTCTGCGTGGGACCCCTGGAGTACGGCGTGGGACCCCTGGAGCACTGCGCGGGACCCCTGGAGCACTGCGCGGGACCCCTGGAGCGCTGCATGGGACCGCTGGAGCGCTGCAC